>NW_028187012.1:466635-478031 GCF_003343005.1 Rhea americana | reverse complement strand
TGATTACTTATGAATTATACTACTTCAGAAAAACAGTTGCTGAATATTAACGTTAAAATAAATGTATATAATGGGGCTTGTCTGTAAGGAAGTCCTAAACCATTTTAGTCCCCTGTCCATCAGTTGATTCAATTTTTCGATGTGAACATGCTCCTTTGGAGTCTATGGTACCATCCATCCTGCCAGGCTTGTGCAGTCCGGAGGGCACTCTGCAGTTATCTCGCGATATACGTCAACACATTATCTTGCCATGCTGGAGACACGACGAGAGAGCTCTGATGTACACGAAGAAGTGCTCAAGTGTGGATAATCAGAGGGACACCGCCCACTGATGCTTGTGCTACAGGTAGGTTCAGCCATACAAATTCTGTTCAGGAGTAGAGCAGGCACACCTGGATTTAATAGCATTAATTTGATTTTTGTCTCAGACTTCTGAAAACACCTACAGGTTGTGTCTGATGATTTTTACACTCTCACTTTAGTTGCTATCTCAAGACAGAACCTTGATTTTAATTTTGGATGGCCATAATTACACCTCCAAAATATGATWTCTATAATTAAATATTTTGCCCTGACTCTGAACTGCTAGGTTAAAATTTACTCTTAGGTAAAAGGCTGCAGAAATTTCCTACTCTGAAGTAGTGGTCTTCTTTTTCATGGCTGCTCACTCACCTATTTGGAGACCTGTTCCCTTCCAAGGTACTTTTCTGCACAAAGTCCTTGTATTCAGCCTTTGGTATAGGGGATGCGACTCTTGCTATTCCTGATGCGCAGGCRCGCGTGGTGTGCACGGCGTACGTTGTCCTGTGGGTGGTTGTCCTCGCGCATTTATCTTCTAACCTAGACCCTAACTCTACCTACCAGAAACGTGCTGCTAATATGAAAGGGCGCAAAGCTTTCTGTGGTGCATGGACGACAGTGTTAAGCTGCTGTTTAAACCAGAGCTTYCCCCCTGCTGTGGAAACCTGAATTCACATCATGTCTTTCAAACTCTTTCCCCTCCTTATGACCCCTCACCAATAGTATTGCATTTGAATGAGACTGGATTGGCAGCTGATCTGGGCTAAAGAAATCAAGATTAAATTTAAATTGTATTGCCCGTGAAAGGTATCAGAATTAAAATTACAGAGGATGACGTGGAGAATATTTGATTAGGAGGACTTAATGTTTTTCCCGTTTACCAACTTATTCTTTTCATAATAACTTTCATTTTTCTAAATATTGGCATTAATACTTAGCTTTTTTCCCCCCGATTTTATCCYTTCCATGCACTATTGAATAAAAATGAGGTTAAAAGGGGAAGATTTCTTAAAATTCTACTTTTACCTTGTTTGATTTTTCTCATTGGTGTGGTATTATCTAGTCAGAAAGACTTCCTCCAGCAGCCTTTTGGGAAGTGTTCTTTGTTAAAGGAAGTCTTTTATTTCATTCTGCCAAGGAAACGAACCAATTTGATATGATCCTTTTATCCCAGAGAAAGGGCACAACTTCTTTATTTTCAAGGTTGTGCATTTTTTCCAACTGTAAAACATACTCCACTATTGAAGCCATAATTATATGCGCTTGTCAATCAATCTTAACCTACTACAGTACAGTTATGGCATTTTATCTAAAAAGTGAAGGATTAAAGGCTTTGAATGAAATGAAAGGTACACATAGTAAAGAAAGTATAATGCACATTATTAGATTTCTGGAGAGGTAGATGTAGGAGGGAGGGATATACCAATATTTGATTTTTCACAGGCMTTAAAGAATTATTTAAGGATATCTACAAAACGTTTAGGATGTGACATTTTGCTTTCCTTTTTGTTCTTGTTGCAAGCACTTGCMGGATCCCATTTATAAAGTTATAGTGTAGTGTATACACTACATCATATTAGGAAATAACATTTAAAAATAAAGGCAAATGGAAAATAATGTCCAGACGGCACGTTTTACACTTGTAACATAGGCAGCTCTCATGATATAGGACTGTGTGTTCATGGTTTTTACTGCATATTACACTTATTAAAATTTGAAACCTGGAAGCAAAAACATCACTAATTAGCACTTGCCCAGCAAAAAGCTAGAGAAYTCTGTGCCTTAGCTTGGCCAACTCTCATTTTCCCAGGGTAGTGGAGCAGTGTGCTAGAGCAAGCACAGCAATCTGACAAAATCTATGTAAATTAGGCAGTGGGAGTGTATTCATACAACTTCCTTTGGAAAAATAGCRAGTGGGTTTATATAGACACCTGTGCAGCTTTAACAGAGCAGGCAGAAGAGGATGTAGTGGGGTTAGTGTCGCTTCTGCATCTTGTACCACTTAGTTGGGAGTGGCTTGATTAATCCATCATTTAGGTAACCTGTGTGGGGATGACCAAGAGTTGACCCCTAGCTACCACTATCCTATGCTCCTTTTCCTTTTTTCATTCCATCTCCTCCGTGTGTTTTTTGAAATGGATCAATTATAAAAGTTTTTCCTGAATCACTTGTGAAGATCTATATTGTTTGTGTTSTCCTCACTAGGCAACAGCGGCGGGGGGGACCATGTGAACTCAAAGTTGTTGAATGTGTATTTGACTGTCCCATGGCCTGGTCAGCTAAGGAGGAGCTCAGCCTGCCAGAGGACTGTGCAGCTGACTGTGTTGTTTCTGGGACATTCCCCCTCTTTTACTATCAGCACCATAGTTGTTGGAACCCAGCATATGAACTTCCCGAGGAGCAGAAGTCCGCAGCTGGTTGCCTCAGGACTGATCGTGAGGCCATGGGTAGCTTTGCAGAGCAGAGCAGTGGGATTTGTGGAGGGGGTGGAGACACTGGCTTCAKGACTCTGCCCTTAAGGTTGCTGTCACCATCCTACTCTTGTATGCATATGGTCCAATTTGCATTATATGTAAACACCTCGTAATTTTGACTTTTCAGTGGGGAAAAGAATTTTTGACGCCTRTTTTCTAGATGGGGAAGGGAAATAAAGTATAACTCTCAGGTTATAATTTCAATGCCAGAAGGCTATTTGGGAATCCTGGCCTGAGATCACTTGGAAAATGTGACAGAATAAGAAGTTTGAATGGTTAATTCACTAGAGCTTCCTTCTTTTCTGCTGCCTTAGGCTTTTCATTTTTTTTCAAGAATTATCCCTGGCCTTCCTCTTGTTCCAGCCTCTCACTGCCAAAGTGCATAATTTCTTTCCTGAGCCCTGGATCTCTAAATTTTCCAATTGGACTTTTGTTTTCAGAACCTTTCTCCCCACCCTATATACACTCTGCAGCAGTAGAGAGCTCCTGAATACATCAGGCACATTCAGAGGGAAGGATAAGACTGCTTTGTTTAGCAAACAAGTTCTTTGCGTTTTTTTGGACTACACTACTTGACAATTTTCTTTCCTCTGAGGGTCCATCTTTTTTTTTTTTCCTCCCAGTAAGAAAACTACTAATAATTGTATATTGAAAGAGAGAAAATTGCCTTTATGCAACTTATGGCAAAGTCTCAGGATGCTCCATTAGGATTAGAATGATTTTTTTTCCTTGTGTACTTCTTACTACCTTGAGGGCAGAAGTTAGACGGGTTTAGTTTTTGCTCACTCTTCTATCTAATGCTTTTATGATTAATCATTGGTGGGTTTTTTTCCCTCACTTAAGAATGGAGAAAGGTTACTCTAAGTTGAAGTTAAGAAGTATAGAACATAAGGTTCATGTACTTTCTGTCTTGAACTTGTTAAGAGTACTTGATATGCATACAAATATAAACAAGAAAATTCAGTTGAATTCACAAAAAAGAACGACCTAAGTGGCTGAAAGTGGAAAACAGTGAGATATATTCTTAAGCGCCAATTTTGGATGAGTTGTCTGGTGGTAAAACTCCAGTTACACAAATGCATTGAATATATCATTTTCTTGCTTGTTTCTTGCCTCTTCTTAAAATTCAGCATTTGAATTTATTGGGGGAGTCTCATAAGCAGTGAGATAAAATCCGTCTTCTCATTAAAGCACTTGCAAAGGCTGGTTTTATAAAGGTCTTTTGCTTTTAGCTTGGTAGAAAACCATTAACATTTTATTTATTATATCTTAATCTCCCTGTTCCTTTAAAAAAATTAACATGCTTATTATACACTGCCTTCCATACAAATCATATTGTTATATTTGAGTGTAGAGAAATACTAAAATTAATGTATAAATAAAACCTTAAAGTAACTCTCTGTATTTGACCTGTTAGGGACCCAGACCTGTTCCCACTGCTAACTGTTTAGGGGAAAAATTCCCTGAATCATGAAACTAAATTAAATTAAAAAAAAAATAATAAAACCCAAACTCTGAAGTACCAATTTATATGCTGATCTTCTAAGTTAACTCTTTGTGTTTGAGGGACAAAGTGTCTTAGAATTATATACATACATTTTTTTGTTTGTGATGTCTGCAAATGTTTTTCACTCTGGTGCGACTACTTATGCCGCCTAGGCATAGCTGACTTGGAAGGGTTTTGTTGGTGTGGGGACTGACATGGAGAAGGGTGGAAGGGGGGAGCCAGCGGAGCCGGCAACGGCCCCTCGTTCGGGAGCCTCCCGAGGAGCGAACGCGCACAGCTTTTCCTCCCAGGCGTCTCCTGCGGAGACACAGCAGGGACTTGTACTGGAGTTTCCCATTTTCCATACGGACAAACTTTATTTTCATACCTCTTCTTGGCTTGAAAACCTCAGGACAGTTCAGCCCAGTCCCATTTTTTCAGTGAAAACAATTCAAAAGGCTTGGGTTTGTTTCAAAGCACAAATAAAGCAAGTGATGAAAGCTCTAAAAATGCCCCTGAACAAAAATATCAGGTTTTTTTTCAGCTCTTTGTGCACAGATGTTCTGGGTACTTTCAGAGAGCAAGGAACTAAGAAGATTTCAAAGTAGGAAAAATAACTAAATACAGTTAATCAAACAAAAAATCCTTACTAAATGCCTCCATGGGCTGGGTATGCTTGACTTTGGCAAGTAGGATAGTGCTTACTCTTAATTTCATTTTAGCTTAGCTTGTCAACCTTAAATCTAGCATTCAAGTGCACAAGCATGCAGGACCAAATTTCCAAGCTCCTTGAACCGTGATGCTGCCCACATATAACAGAGGGCAAAATTTGTCCTGTTCTTTTTCTTCAAACCTCTTTCTCTCAGAAAATCATCTTTAAAAGGTTCAGTAAAGTTCAATAAAAGTTCAAAAAAAAGGTTCAAAAGGTTCAATGACATAAAACTTCAAGTGTGTTTACAGCCCCTTGCTAGTGTGCATTGGGTTCAGCAGAAGCGTGTTGCTTTTCAGCCTGTGTTAGGTTACGGAAAGCCTCACCCRATCCTTTACTGCAACATGCTTTGCCTCTTTTGAGCTCCCAGGCAGCAATAACTTCTCATCATGATTACAGAGCTTCCTGCAGACAGATAGACCTAATCCCAGCGCTCCATCAATTTAGTAATCTATTCCAATGAGGACGTGATGGATTTGATAGGCCATCTGTAGCCAAGTGAGACAGATTCAAGACAGGTCAGAAACTGTGAGGTTTGCGAAATCTTGCAGAAAAACTTTCTGCTGTTACACGTGGGCAGTTGTCTCAACCTGGAAAAAAAGAAGGGGGGGGGAAGAGGAAGGACTCCTCTCCTGTCTCCAGTATTTTAGAAAAGAAAATTCTATTTGAAGTATAATATTAAGATTATGACCAGGAAGACTGTATAAAACTCTTCACATGATGCTGCGTATGTTGAAAGGGGCAGAGAAAACCTATGTGCAATTTGAGTCAAATTCAGGTGAGTACGCTTGGTTGAAAAAAGTGGGAAAGGGAAAAACAAACATCTGAAATGTTTTTGAAGAGCTGTTTCATTTCAAAGTACCTCCAACAAAATGAATTACTGCTTGGATCAAACAGGACATTTGTCTGACACAGAACATTTCATTTTAGTGAGGTAGAGCTGGAGAAAAAGTGTTTTGGATTGACTTGAAATGACTTTTTCATTCCTCCTCTTTTGCACTTCAGGCAAAATTCATCTATAATAACCCTTTGGATGTAGATGTATTAACGACAACCAGCTAAGTGCATGCGCATTCGTGTAGATTCAGTCTCTAATATCAGCCTCTAAACTCTGGCCGTAGCTTTGAAAAAGATTTAAGTGTGTGATCCTGCCTGTGTAGAGTTTTGTGGGCTTCACTGGGAGCTTGAGGTCAGCAGGTCTGTTTGCAAGATCACACTAGACTGTATTGCTGTCACCCTCAGCCAAGAGTGAGCGTTGCACCGCTTATTTGTAATAAGCAGCTTTTGAGAAGTGTAAGTCCTAAGTATTGCTTTGGTGTGAGTTGGAAGCAGTAGAAGCAACAGTGAAACCTTTTTTTTGTTTGTTTGTTTTTGTGTACTGGAAAAGGTGTTATAAATCTGGGGTAAAAAGCAAAGATGTGGATTTTTATATTTATATTTTTATTTAAGAGAAATAATGCTGTTCAGTATTTAAATAACATTGCAGATCCTGTTTCCAGTTTCTTAAGTGTGCTTTCTGGTGACTCATTGCTGCACCTGATTTACCTGTGCATGAAAATATTTAGAAATACTCTAAATAATTAAAGCATAAGAARTTAATAACAGCATTATAACATTTTTACTGCAAAGTCTAAGTTACGCAAGAGAAAATTGTGTTGTAATATTGAAGTTATATTTTCTCTACACTGTCTGGATATTCCTTATCTTTCAACAGCTCTGCCTAAACTGCAAGAATTAAATAAAAATTCCTTAATCTTTCCAGCCTACTTTGCTTTAGGGCTAAGCTGCACACAGTAACTGTTAATCTGAAAGTAGTGACTGTTAGTCTGAACGTTTTATCTAGGCTTCTAAAGAGGAGGTTCATGAATGCTTTTGAAATAACATTGAATACTGGACATAYAAACTTAATGTTTCCTATTCTCCTGCTTATGTTGTAAATCAAGGAAACTCTTCATACGATCTCCTTAGTGTCTAGCAAATGACATCTTTCTCKTGTGTGTGTGCATGAATTGGTGTAAAGCTTTCTGAAACGAGCAGGGAGGMGAACCTTTGTTTCTCCTAGACGTTCAGGAGTACGATGAACATAACCTGGAGAGCTCTTAGGAAGTAGATGTCCTTAAAGCAAACAACGGTGGCAGTTTTGAAGTGTGATTCATGTTAGTATGCTACTTCTGAGCRTTTTCTCTCAAATCCATTGCAAGGTAACCACATCAAACTGCAACCCTGTGTCTACCTTGGGTCGCTTCTTAGCCCGGAGCTTTTTGAGGATGTTTTTTGGTTTAGCTCCGGTTTTGCAATCTGATCGCTACTGCGTATGGCTGAATTCCCCATTGAGCGTTAATAGCATGTTAGAACAGCGTGTGAAAAAAGTCAAAGGAAATGACTGTCTTTAATAAATATAAAAGACGCCTTCTCATTCTCTAATTTTAAATTCGAGGATGCCTCCACATGAATAGATTCAAAGCCAGAGAAACACACAATAACAGGTCTGGTTATACGGTTTGTTAAACACAAAATAGAGCTGTACAGCACAACCTCTGTTTCTGTCATGACTGGAAAAGTAATAACATGTTTAGAAAAGCACACACTTTAATGAAGATGCATCAGATGCAGGGAAGGAAAGGAAAGAAATTCTTCCATCTCGTCTGTCAAAGCAGCCTGCAGGAGCACATCCGTGCTCATTTTATGCAGACTGCAGGGGAAAAAAATAGTCAAGATCTAATTAATTTTACAAGCCTACTGCAACTGGAAACGTCTCCTCCATTAGACCCTGGCTATTAGGTTCRCTGACCTTATTTCTGCCGAGATCTTCCCCTCAGCAAAACGTTTTGTGGGGATTTGGAGCTGCCTTTCTTGAGGAAGAGCAAGGGTTGAGGTGACTTGCACCCCGCTTGGATCCAGCTTCYGGGAGAAGAGCAGAAGCCCTCAGAGAAAGGGCGAGAGGGAAGGGGAAGAGGGCAACCTAGTTAAAAATCGGAGGCGCGTGCGACACGCCGGTTGGGCCTCACTGTTGCCGAAGCGTAAGGTAACTCTAAAATCGGCCTTGGGGAGTCATTTGTGCATCATCCGGTTTTCTGCTGTATTTCAGTAGATTGCAGAGCGGCAAAAGCATTATAAACGCACGTTTTAAGCGTACGTTGTTTATATAATGTAAAAACACATACTGTTGTCTGCAAGGTAACCTGTGCTCACTGCACTCTTGGAGACTTCTTTAAAAAACCGTGCGGGCAGCGGGGGCGCTTCGGTGTGGGAAACGTTGAGGGCGAGGAAGGCCTTCCCGCGAGGAGCGTGACAAGAGCAGCGGCCGACAGCGACGGCGCGTCGGGAGCCGCGAAGCTCTGTGCCCTGCCAAAGGTATCTCCTGCTGCCTTTTCTCGCTCGCCAGCGCTTCCTTCTGCGCCCGCGGGTGGAATAACTGATCTGAGCTTAACTACGCTGCTAAGTTGGGCATAAATAGTAGCAGTTTGAGAGCAGAGGGCGAAAAGGTGTTCTTACATGAGATGGWTTTTTCTTCCAGTCCTTTGTAAAGGGCTAGTGGAGGAGGGAARTGTTTGAGTTGTTAAATGCGAGCGGAAGGCAAGGGGGGAGGAGGTGGAGGGAGAAAAGAGAAAAAAGTGTTTTATCAGCTGTGTGTAAAATATTCTGTTGATGTTAATGAAACATCTTTATCCGCGGAATATAGCTATGACAAGTTTTTCTACAACATGCGTATGAGTTTGTTTTGCAGTTTTTACTCATTATTTTTAAACTGCATTTTAAATGGTTTGACTTTAAATAATTTTCACAGGTTTCATAATCTTCACAGATTTGTGGGGCTTTTCAGAAACTTTGCAAAGAAGTATTGYTTTTGACAGTTAAGTTTAAAACATGAATTTTGAGGTCAAAATTACATATACTCTGTGTCACAAGTACTGGATGGTCTTTTAGCATCTGAATTGCTTTCGTATTTGTGCAGCCTAACAAAAAAGTGATCCTTCCCTTTCCTTTTGGTGCTGAGTTGACTTGACAACTTGAGAGCAAGTCCTGGAGGGAAAGAAGTGAAGTGAACGGCAGTCATCACTTTGTGTAAAAGGAAGGAAGAAAATTAGGAAAGCAYGGGCTAAGAGTAGCGTTTTCCCTGTGTTTGTGGGCTGTTCTTGGGCTGTAGATGGTGGCTCGTGGTTTCTGGGCTGCAGAGAAAGTGGTAAAAGCTCGTCGTTTGGGTGAGCGGGGATTTAAGCCCCTGCCAACCTGAAAAGCARTGCACAGGGCTAGTATGGTCTTCGCCAAGGAAACATACAACACAGAAAAATCCCAACATGTTCCTAACATCAAAATCTTGGGGCATATTGGGAAAGGGGTGTGGGAGAAGAGAAAGTAAAATGTGGGATACTTTGAAAAGGCAAAGGTATTCCCCGGCTTCTCTATCTTCCCACCACCCAACTGAAAATTTCGTTGAGCTCCATATGTAGCTAATAAGTTCTAGTGCCTTTTCCCGTAAATACTGATACTCTTCCCTCGCTAAGCRTCTTTTCTTTTTTTTGATGTCATCATAAGAAATTAGGGTGAAAAACAAGCTTACTTATTAAGAACCATCTTTTATTTGAGAATTTAATTRCCAGAAAGGCTGATGAGGAATAAGCATGCTGCTTTTCAAAGAATGTCTAAATAAAGATGTTCTAACAAAGAAACAATGTYGCTGGTTTGAGATGACCTGAAAACTTATGCGTAGCTAAGTCTTCTGAAGATTGCATGGACATTTGTGTAATGTTTAAGAAGTTTTCCCTGCATGACAACTTCTATTTAAAAGTCTGCACGGTTACACGTTTTGCTTAAAAATAAACACTTTTTAAGAAAGCTGAGATTGCAAGGGCAGTCAGGAGCAGGTGTTAGTATTTTGTTCCTCCTGTGGTGGTAATGTGGAACACCTCCTTTTAATGTGGACGAGGGAAGCGATTGGATTTATGAAATCAAAATAGGGTCTCTGTGTGAAAACACAGTAGAGCCACCATCTTCCTACTTTGGGACATAATTTATGACAGAATGAGACAAAGAAAAATAAGCCCATCTATAAAATTAACTAAGTGTAATTAAATTGGGTAATGGGGCATATATAATATGCACTTTTCAAAAAAAGAGAACCAGTGATTTATGCATAAAATTGTGGTTTATGAGGTATTTTGATCATGAGATAACAAATGAATGGACCTACATTCTATTTGCAGCTCAGATCTCTCCTTAGGCATCACTGTGGTGGAAGCTGGCATTCACAGCTGACTCTCACACTTTCTCTGAGCATTGSGAGGGATTTGTGGGGGTTTCTTGTGCAAGAATCACAGGTTCTGACTTGGAGGTTGGCCCACATTTTTGTAAATCATTTCTTCAGATTATTTAATACATATATGGGTTAAGTAGTGCAATTAYGAAAAACGTAAGCCTCTCTGTTCGCTGTCAGGGAATCACTGCAGGTCTTCTGTGGTAGCAACGTATTTTGACGCTGGATTCTGGAATGATGCATGGATTTCCAAAATAGAGTGGAGAAGAACTTAGCTTCAGACAGTGTTGTGTTGTGTTGCAGAATTTGCTAAAATCACCTAAGTAAAGCTGTTAAATTTTTATCTTAAATATGTCTTTTTGAAAGTAAAACCCAAATTTACTATAGAAAGGTTAACCGAGGATTTATGCRTGCAATAACGTCAGGATGCTTTTGTAGGTAGGTGAGACCTGTGAAATGATCTTGGCAAGYAGGAATGTTCATTAACTGCAGTCGTTAAATTTACAGTAAATCTTTGAGATGCACATATAAACAATATTTGTACAAACATGTATATACATATATATATATATATATATGTATGTATTTTTTAGTGCGTATTTTAGACATGCCAGCACAACTTGAAAATTTTCATGTGAATTTGTCTGAGATTAGATTGAGATATGCCATTAAGGTTGCCACTAGGCAGCAATAACTTCTTTATGAGGATGGTTTGCATGTAATTCAGGCCAAAGATCCTCACTTAAAGATCGTTCTGTTCACTGCGTATGACACTCATTACAGACGCTTCTTTTGGTAATGAAGAAGAAATCACTGTGATAGTCCAATTTTGTCCTTTTGCAAACGCGTGTACAAAACATGTCTCTGGCAGAGCCTGCACTCTGTAAGGTTTTTAAAATCTGATTTTATGCTGTCCTTGTGTTTCCTTGCTGTRGGTCTAAGTTAGTTAGTTTCTCTCCATATGTGTATGGCTAAAAGTGTAAAGGGGCTAAAGACTGCRCTTATGTGATTTCCAGTTTTCATGTTTGGTTTTCCTGAGTATAAAAATTATTCTGTTTTTGTCATAGTGGGGAATATAAATTACGGTAACACCAGTATGCAGATACATAATCTGCAGTGGATTGCCTGTTAGTGCCTAGAAAAATGTTCTGTACTTATTTCTTGGTTTTGTGT
>NW_028187012.1:153534-466502 GCF_003343005.1 Rhea americana | reverse complement strand
GTTTTTTTTTAAAGCTGTTCTGCGTGAGTATGGATGTGTGCGAATATATTTCTGGATAAAATTTTGAGTCAAATCTTTGAATACCCATTCAGTCATTAGCTGTCTAAAGCTCCCCATATTTTCTTTATTTATGCCTGGATATTCTGCAAGCTCCGAACACTGGTAGTACTTAACCATTGCACRTAACAGCCATCTCCAGCAGAGCAGGCATCGTATGGGCACATCTATGCTCTGTGCTGGTGCAAGCTTGTTTTGCACCACAAAGTCATGTGGACATGTTAGGTAGGTAGAGCTCTGACGGTAACGGGCTGCATAAAGTAGAGTAAAGCGTAAGTGATTRTTATTTTTCTTTGAGAAACTTCTCAATACTCAAATTGTGATAAGGATTCTGGCATCTAAATACAGTGATCGTTGTTTGGCAATGTACTTAAGGATGTTTTTCTGCAAACCCTYAGGCCAGCCAGCTGCCTGATTTTTCAGGTCAAGTTTTAATTGCAAAGGAAATCATTTTTTGTTGTTATAAATGTTAATTTCTGAAAATTGTGAGTGATCGACTCCCTCTGTGAAGCCCTTCGTCCTTCCAGCGTGAAACAGGGCAGGAATTCTATTAAATGTGATCTCTTTGGTGACGGCGGGGGAAGATTTACAGGYGAATCATTCCCTCTACTTGTTTTGTGCCTTAACTTTTCATGAGGTTCCCACAAGGACCGACACTAGCGGCGAGCGAGCGCTCTAATCGCATTTAACATCTTCTGGGCGTTTAGGCGCGAAAGCCGTCGGAAACGGGTGGCGCTTTCCCGCAGGAGAGCCCGGACGGCGCCGAGCACGCGGCCGGCTACTGCGCCTGCTGTCGTGGCGAAAGGGCTGTGGTTAAGTCAGAGGAGCGCTGACCCGGCTGCGTGATTCGGCATCACATCGTGTACAGTACATCACCATGCAATTTTCTTCATAGAGTAAAATTAAGAGGTGGGCCGCTATTTCTGAAGATGTTTTAGCAGCGGGAATAGGCAAAAAAGATTGTCTATTAAAAAAAAAAAAAAAGTAATTACTCTATATGTCTATTCTACAGCTGTGCTCAGAGGAAAAAAACTGTGGCATAACATTCTTTTTAAAAAAAAATATTCATTTTTTGTTTGTTTGTTTATTTCCAGTCTCTCTGTGGTTCTGCATGTGCATCTCTGTGTTATGGGTATGGATGCAGTGACTACATCCTTAAGGCCGCTTGAAGATTTGCAGCTAAAATGGGACTAAAATCTGGTATTTTCATGCTGAAACTGAATTACTTCCCAATGCGATACAGTAATTTTTCAAAAGCATCTCCGACTGCAGTTGGGTGTGCACGCACACAACGGTGTCGGTGCATGTGGCCTGGAGAAATGGGAAAGGAAGCTGCGTTTTGCTTTCCTGCTCAGTGCCTCGGTTACGTGTGCCTTGGTTAATTAGGTATGGCTAATGATTATCTGTGCTGGTCTATGCCTTGAATTTCAATTGAGCAACAAGACCAGTCATTTTCTAATGATTGCATTAACGCCATTTTAAATCTAAGAGGCTATTTTATTCAGGTACGAAAATRCTTGAAGTATTATAACTCAAATCTATTCCTTTCCTACGGAGTGGGGGAAGGAAGAAGAAGAAGAAGAAAAAAAAAAGGCTGAAAAAGTAAGTGCACGTATTAAAGGTGACAGAGATAGATGAGATTAGCTTAGCTTTTTTGCTTGACAGCATTTTCCCACAACATATGTTTGGTGCTATCAGGGCTATTACCGAGAGCACTGCCTAATCAGGGAGACAGATTCACAAACAGTGACTGCAACACATGGTGGCCTCGCGGTGTTAAAAAGGACCATCACAGTCATTTGTAAACACGGTCAGATAATGCGAGCATTTATCATTTTGATTGTTTCAGCCACAGTCTTAAAACCCAGCGATCTTTTGCTCACTACTTCAGTGGGTTGGAAAAAAAAGGGGGGGGGGAAACCCACAAAAAAAAAATACCACTTTTAAGTTGGTTTTGTTTGCTGCTGCATAAAGGAAATGAAGGAAGAAATCTGACAGCTTTTTAATGGGCTTACTATTGATTAAGTGTATTAAAAGCATTACCTTTAAGACTAATTGGTGACTGTGGTTTTAATGACAGGCCGACATTAATTATGGTCGGTTGCCGTAATTGCTTCTTTCTGCTATTATAAACAATGGTAATACCCAGCTTTTTATTTATCAGATGCTGCATCTCTGGGACGAGGTTAAGTAAATCTGATTGCAGGGAGAAGCAGCTGAAATTCTAGCAGACTGATGTAAGCTAGTGGTAAGTGGTTTGCTGACCTAATTTTACAGCTGCTCAGCGAAGATGTTTGTAAATGAATTTGCGATTGGATCCGCAGCAGTCTGATGCAGTGAATACAATGTTTTTTATTATTCTATGAGATTTCTGTGGTATTTGCACAAGCTGTTAGAACCGRCCATAACACTATTAGAGGAGCCGAACACTTTCCGTTGCCAGGGCCGAGTCAGTGTTTTTATTAATCTTGCAGTCCGCTCTTTCCAGAGAGGCAAGCTAAGGGTAACGAGCTCTTAGCAGATTTGCAGGGCTAAACTCTATAGAGTTTCCTTGCATTGGTGATAAGGATGGATTCTATGAAAAATGCCCACTGATCCTTTCTCCGTCTTAGTTTTCCATTAACTTTGTTGAAAATCTTCCATTGACAAGCCAGTTTGTTGCTTGCCCAAACAGATCAGCCCGAGTTGCCACAGGGGTTATTTTTTTCCAGCTTCAGATTCCAAGGCTTGCGGAGTACAGACCGAAACCCCAAAAGAACGTCATAAGCCATTTTGGCAAATTGCTTTGCCCATGAAGGATTAGTATTATTTTTTTTTCTAGTGTCAATTTGCTGGTGGACTCTACATTTCAGGTTTTAAATGAATAATTAAGTAATGGAATGCCAGCTGTCTCTTGTGCGGAGACGTGAGTCTGCTCTTGGCTCTGCGGGAGAAATTTCCTAATGAACTCAGTGGAGATATAATTGTATCGCAGTTCAGCCCAAGGGATCTTTCTTTCATAGAATTTTCTTGATATTCATCTCAAATTTCATCCTTAACTTGGCCCTAAAAAAAAAAAAAAAATACTCCTTTTATTGTGCTTAATTATTCTTCTGATACTTTCTGTTGTCTATCAAGTAGTGTTTGTGTCATCACATCTACCCGAGGCTGCAACACAATTACAAAAACACTACAAAACACACMCACAAACATTGCTTTATTTTTGTGATAAAATTTGCATGTTTACATTTGTAACTTATAAGAGTCATTGATTTTTCACAAACTTGGAGCTAGAGGATTTTCTGAAAGCTAGCCCTGCAGTTCGTGAAAAAGAATTCACAAAACTCTTTTTGAAGAAAAATTAATATTAACCTATGTTTCAGATAGTTTTTATTAATCTGGTCTAAACCTAATTTTATAAAGTTTTTGTTCACTTTTCAAGTCTGAACATAATCATTCTGATGCCAACAAACTCTAGAATTTTTAGTTAGTAAAAATTTAAGTGAAATGGGAAAAAAATCAAATTTGTTTTGATTTTCTTCTTCCAAGTATCAATGGCAACAATTTACTAGATGTATTTCTTCATATTTCTAATGGAAGGTGGAATTGAATGTTGAAAGGAAGATGTCTTATGCCCCAGACAGATCTGCCCACTGGACTGGTGAAATATGAACTGTACTGTAATATTATGTTCTGACCTTAATCTTGTTTTTGTAATCCTTTGCCCTGCAAAAGAYAGCCTTGTACTCAAGATACCAGGTGTGTTTAGCAAATGACCTCAGATGACAGCACTGGGGCACTGCCAAAGTTATATTTATAACGGGTGAGATTCACAACTCTTGAAGACCAACTCAGAAGTCTTTCTGTTCACTTTAAAGGAATTTCTGTGTATGGAATGACTAAAAGTATGGCAAAAGTTCCCAGATATCCTRCGTTTGGCTAGCTGTAGCTGATCCTTTAATGTTTTAATGTAATGTTTTCTGTAAGTGAGTATACAATACRTAAAGCTCGAAAGTACGTCTAAAATAATTACTTGTCCTCCTGCTGGAAAACTATTTGGCTGATGAACAGAAACGCTTTCTTCTGAACAAGAAGGGTTACAGAAAAATTTCATTAAGGTGTGAGATGTGATTATTATTATTATTTTGGTTAATTCTGATTTTTGAGCCTGTTATATTTTGGTCTCTCCACTGCAGTATGGTCGCTTTGTTTTAAAATGATGCCTCCTTTTCCTGAATAGGAAGAGATTCATGCAGTTAAAATGTTGTCTTTCCCATATGTTTGTTTTCCTAGCCACTACTCAAAATTATAGTACTTTAGATGTCTGCTCCTTGATATTATTTTCCTACTGATGGCTATATGCCAAAGAAAAGCACGATGATGAAAACTGCAAAGATTTTTGAAAGTATTTTTTATTCTATGGAAGAGCATATGCACCCATGTGAGAGTCTGTGCATGTCTAAAATTTGGATAGTAAAAATTGTAGTGACTGTATCGCCACCAGCCGTATTGTGCTTTTAAAGTAATAAAGGTAACTGAGATTTTCTACATAGATAGGTGTGTTAAATTTGTTTTCTTCTTAAAAATAGAGATGCTTCCTATCTGAGCTACAAGAGAGTCTCCTTAAAGCTTGCACATTGTTTAGGATCTCAGTATCCCTCTAATGGATTTGACACATTATATCCATAAGGTAGCAYCAAATACCTTTAGGTTGCAAATTTGTTTATAATATTACTTAGTGAACTTTTCTAAGTAAAAGCTTTCCCGTATGCAAACGACTGGAAGAGACACCAACAGCATCGAACAATTTAGGTTTACCTAGAGCGCAACTGGAACGCCCTGGCGAGCTCTTTGGTGACGTTCAGCTCGGGGTCTTTTCCAGGCTCAGCGTCTGCACGCTCGCGCTTGGTGCCGGGTAGCTACAAACAGGACAGTGGGTGCTTCTGGAAAGACAATGCGTTTTTTTTACGATAAAGAATTAGGTAGAATTTGAATTTCCTCTCGTGTTGTTCTCGAGAAACACGTGGAAGAGTCTTCGTGTAAGGCTTCTGCAGACCAAATGTTAAGTTTCATTTTCTTCTCCTGTGCTACGGCAGTAACGGATACGACTTGCGGATTTAGTCCTGGATTTGGTCCGACATCTGGTTCATTCCTGCAGCTACTATGAAGACAAACCTTTCATGGCTTCATTGGGAGTTGTGCTTACATGTGGGAGAGCTGTGTCCTCTCATTAGAAATATTAGCACATTGCTAGAGCAGTAGCCCCGTGGTTATGTTAATTTTAAAAAACAGTCGAAACCATTTGAAAATCCTTTTAATATTTAATGGTCCCACAAAAAATGAGTGGAAGCTGGTCCTTTGCTTCCTTAATGGAGGAAATCTGTCACTGTGGGAAAAGACTTTGATCTTTATTTACAGACTGCTAAATTATAGTAAATAGTTTGTGATATGGTGCAAAATTTCTTAATAACAGAAATATAGTATGTGCATACTATTAGGAAATAGTAAAGCCCAGTTCATGTTATTGGAAACTTCTTAGTCTCTTTCTTTGTCTAAAGACATCTCTGAAATAATTTCACTTTTTCTAGGTTCTTGGAGCGTCTGTTGTGAAGGCATCACAGTGAGGGAGGATGTTGCAAATATTACAGATATTGCAAATATTATGCTGGTCATGAGAGAGGTGAAGTAACCTCATTGATTTTTACCAGTCCCTTCAAAAACCTTTCCATTTCCTGCCAGTTTAGAAGCTTCATCTTCATTTCAGACCACAGAATAGTCTTTTGCCTGGCGACGGCTGAGCTCTGACCAAGCGCTCTGCGACGGCCAGCCTGAGAAATATCATCAAACATCACGTTCCTGTGTGAGGAGATTGCCACCGCCAGCCTGTGACCCTGCACTCGTGGTGGCTCCACAAAAAAACTCCACAGAGCTGTCCTAACTGGTTCATTCTTTCTTAATTACGTCATAACATACTAAATGCAATGGCTTTTAGCCCAATTTACTTTTAACATATATGATTTGCTGGAAACGTTAGAACATCGCACTTTCCTCCTTGATTTGGGCAAAACTTACCCTATTTCTATATCTTCTTTCCAATTGTTGTTTAGGATTTTAAGTGTAGTGAATTTTTTGTAGAGTTTTGCTTTCTTCTACTGCTTTTGGAATTGCAAATGAAAAAAAAAATTGGAAAAATTGACAAGTAGCCCATTTCTGGGAGATTTTTGTTTGGTTTTTAGACTGTTTTGTCATTAGACAATAAGAAAATGGAAGTCGCAATAAGATACTCCATCAAATTAAGTGGGCTGTTACAGTTTAGGATTGTGTTAATTTTAACCTCATTTATATTAATGCAAAGCGAACTGTCGAGGCAAAAGTGAAAATGAGAGCAATGTTTGWGAGTAATATCAACCTGATATTCAAGCAACATTATATAGCTCATTAATTATACTGCACTAGTCACAGCACTGAATCACTAAGTGTAAATATGCCTGTTAATGTTSACTTTGATTTGGGTTGCTATCAAAAGAAAGCTTCATCTTAAAAGCTGTATCAAATTTTGGATTTGAAACTCCAAGTTTAATTGGGTGTTACATGGTTATATTATCCAAAAAAGACTTCACCTATGACATGTATCATGCATGTGAAGGTAAAGGAATGGTGCAGTGTTTAACTGTTCCATTGGATAGGCTGAAAGTTATGGTTTTCTAGCTACCGTAGACTGTGTTTTTTTGCTTCATTTATCTCTCTGGGTGTGAGAAGGATGTGTTTGCTTCTCTGCTTGTGACAAGAAAGGGGAAGTCACGCAGGAAAAGCTCATGACAGACAAAGAGGTTATATGTTTACATGTGCAGTCATATATACCTGCGAGTGTCTGTCTCAAATTGTAAATGTAGTACACAGATAATAAATAATTTAAACAAAGTCAGTGAATCAGCAGGCAATATCAGCTAGCAGTCAGCACTTTGGGTGGACACTCGAGATTTTATTTCTTGTTCTGACCCTGACTCGCTGATTGATTTGAGAAGGGAGTTTCCCAGTCCTTCCTTTTCCTTCCTACAATTTTTCCTGTCTCATATGTAAGCTCCTCAGGGCAAATACCGTATGTCAGTATACTTTTGTGTAAGATAAAGCCATAATTTCACTTGAGATTTAGTATAATTAAGTACTGATGTATTTAGYACAAAACACGTAGTAATGTTTCACAGTGATGCCTGATAMAACTCATTATATTTAATTCCAACCAGTTAACCCCGTTTTTTTTCTTTCTTTCTTTTCTTTTTTTTTTTTTTCTTGCTTAGGTTTTAAAAGTTGTAGTCCAGGATCGTTGTTGCGAAATTTATTTATCTGTGTAGCTATGCTGATCGTTTCAATGAGAATGATGAGCAAGATTTTGCTTTTAAGACGAAATACCTTGAGCCTTGGTATTATCACGGCATAGAGGCAGTATTTCATAGCTGCGTGAAGGTTAAGATCAGTGGTTTGCCTGTTCTGACTTCTTGTCAAAGGGCAGACAAGCCACCAGATTTCTTCCAGTTACCTCAGAACATGGGTATGCTTAATGCATATATTATAAATAAAAAGGCTACTAGTGGCTTTAGGCTTTCACTTTTTCTGGTTAAGTCATATATTAATCCCCTAGCAGGAACTATAAACCGAGACGGTTCAAGGTACAAGTTTCAGAAAAAAGGAAGCATTCCAGAGAAATGATTTTAAAACAGCTTTACTGAACTATTAGCCGTGGTATACTGAAAATGAATGAAAAATAGTTTAATATAAATATTGCATGAGAGCAATGCATAATTAATATATTTTTGAAATTCAACAGGAATGAAAAAAAAATCTTAATATTGAAATTATTCTAACTTTTAAGCTTCTGAGGAAYGCTAATGAGGGACAGGCAACTAGTGCCGAGTCTTGCCCTAAAATGTCAGGTCTTGGCTGTGAAGAAATCACTGTCTCWTTGCACATTTAAAAGAGAGGAATTCAGCACAAACATGAGGTGGGAGAAAGTTCAATATTATAAACATAATAAATGGAAATACTTAATTTGCTTTCCCATTTGTGGGCAGCCTGACTAACCTTTTTTTTTTGTTTTTATATCCTGTTGTTATTACAGCCAGTCTGATTTTGTCCTACGGATAGGTCCATGGGTGCAAGTCAAAACTCTACGTCTTTGTCAGACTTTCAGGTATGGCTATTCCCTTTGATTCTTGTTCCCTTGTCATTTCTGACCGGCTGGCTCGGGTTAAATGTCTTAGTTTTATAAAAAGGCTTTGTATTTTATAAATATATGGGATGTCATAGTAGATGTAACTTTCTTCTAAAAGTTCTGTAAAAGTGTGTTAGCGTCTTTGTTAACACATTTCATTTTACCCACCTTTTAGTGACTGTGTACATGTCTATCCTATTTTATTCCTGGTAAGCTCTGTGCCTCTCATCCGGTATGAACARAAATCTTGGCAGTTACCTCACCCGATAGATATTTATCTCTAGCTAAGCATCTTCCTTTCCCACCCTCTATTTTAGCTTTGCTATCTCTTCTTGCTCATTCTGCTATTCTTTCCAAAGCTGTCTGGGGCAACTGATCATGATCTTCTGTTGTTTTGGAGGGTTGTTTCTTTTCCTCCAAAAGACAAAACACAACCACCATCTCTGCAAGTCTTAGTACCGCTTTAATGTCAGCGACCGTCTACGAATTCTGTATATTCCTTTGAAAAACTTTGAGTGCTAAGCTCAATCTGGCAACCTGAGAAGGCTGTAGAAGAGGCCGAACGGGCACGGATGCACTCACTGATTGTGGTGCCGTTGGGCTTGATGCATCTGGGGTGCAGAAGTAGTTGACATCAGCTGTATTCCTCCAGCAAGTCTTCCTGTAGAGAGCAGGAAGCTGTTGCCATTTTACATATTTCAAAAATTGTTTGGGATGAACATCTAAGCATGTGGCTGGCTCACGGATTCCCAGAGCAATGGGTCTACTCGGAAGCTGTCTTCTCTCTTGCCTCAAGGCAAGTGGTGTGCTCGCCAGGGCAGGCACTGCCGGGTAACTGGGTTCTTCARGCTTTTTTCAGTCTGCATTTTGAGAGCTTTCTTATTCCCTGGAAGCTGTCCTCAGACTCTTCCTCAGTTGTTTTGGTCCCCTGCCCCTGAATAAATTGCTGCTGAGTTCTGACATTGATTTCTACATTCTTGGTCACAGAGAGCAGACATGATTTAGTGCTGTTATTTAGCCAGAAGGCTTTTCCCGTGCCTCCACGGCCTCTCTGCTCTCATTTATCTGCTCTCTGAGTTCTCTTGTATTTCTGTGCTTAATTCTCTGATGCTGGCAAATAGTTTAAAATTGTTAAGTGCAAATGTGGCTTTGAGGCCGTGGTGCTTAGTTAGTTACACTTTGCTTCTGGCGCTAGCAGTATGTTTCCTTTCTTGCACTCGACAGCTACATCAAATTATTGTTCCATATTGGAATGGGGAAGCTTACGTATGTAAATTTTCGTATTAGTTTATGGCTCCAGCAAATCACTTATTAATGCAAAAACATTTTGTTGACTCTAACCTCCTCATTAGATTCCATTATTTTTGATGTGCTCATGCAGAAGCACTAATACGTAAATCATGATGGAGAGTTTAACGTATTAATGGATCTATTGACTACAGTGTTTTCTTTGTGCAAAATGTGCCTTCCTCACTCACTTAAATGGTTAATCTGATTTAGATGGTTTCAACCATTTATATATTTATTAAATAACTGAAGTGCAATCTAGATAATGCAGTTATGAATTTAAATTAATTTTATTATATATATGAAATACATAATTATGATAGTAAATAATTATTTGCTGAATTAATTAAATGAATGCTACAGGCTCAGGGACTTTAGAGGATAGGAAATAACAGGCAGAAAGTGGAGGAAGCTAAGATAAGGCTTTTCTTTTTTTTTTTACAAACCAGCACAGGAAAACAGGTCTGTATTTGTCAACAAAGGTTTTGGCCAAAAAAAAATATTGGCTAAAAAAGACATGGTCAGACAATGGTGGTTACTGCAGGAATTTTGTTTTTGAAAATTGAAGTCATCTTTCCCTTGTCTTGGAGATAAATTAAAAAAAAATAGTTGAAGGATTCCTTTACAGGCAGAAAAAAAAATCAGCCCAGGGGCTGATTGGTATGGAAAATTTCGGTGCATCCTTGCAAAGTGATAAACAACTAGTAGACTGGGGTGACATAAGAGGCATCGTCTCATATGCACTACCCCCATGGCAGGATGGTGCAGCCAACTAGTCCCTGCCTTACCTCTCAGAGACCTTGCTGATGCTGTGGGATGCCCCAAAGGCTTATTTTGCACCGTGCTTCCTCGTACGGGCCGACGCGTGCTAGAAAAGAAGTCGCAGAAGGGAGATAGGAAGCTGTGAAGAGTCGAGGTCAGTTAATTGTGCTGGGGTTCAGTGAAGCTCTGCCTCTGTTAGCAGGTTAAATACTCTTCCTGACTAGACACTGAAGACTAACGGGGATGAAAGGAAGGAGTGATGTGGGAAGGCTTTGTGTGAACGGTGCCAGTTGGGGCAGAAGAAGTGAATAGTGGTTCTGTCAGAAAACAAGCGTGAGAAGAGGTTCTTCCAAAGCCCTCTAAGGTGGGATCTTTGTTCTTTGCCTATTCTGCTGCTACGCTGGAATGACAAAACATTGAAATACAGGCGATCTAATCCCAGAACGTAATGCGCTGATGTTGGACAAGCCTGGGACGCTTGGAGACGCAYGTGGCTTTAGTTCCTGTGTGAGAAGCATCAATATAAGCCGAACCCCTCACAGTGATCTCGGCCAGTAACAGGTAAAAAAGGGTTGTCTATGGCTAAGACAAGTGGTTACTTTGGAAAAATGATCTTATTTCTCTCCACACATTTCTATTGGTAATATGAATACTATTATTGAGAAATAAGTATGTTTGGAAGCTTTCTGCAAATCAGCATCATTTTCCTGGTATTTACCAAGCAGCCAGGAAATTTGACAGCTGTTGTGCTTAAAATCAATGTGTGTTTATTATTCAGCATGCTGGAATTCACCGTAAAAATTGGGAGGAAAAAAAACATGGTTTCACTTTTTTTTTTTTTTTTTTTTTTTTTCAGATGTGATTTAGACTGGTTTTTAGTTGGTAGCTTCACCTATCAAGTTCAACACTTGCATCTAGTAGCACTTGCCCTGGTAAAACCCACCCCCTCAAGGAAAAATAAAACAAAACAAACAAAAAAAAAACAAAAAACACCCCCAAACCGCAGACTTTTTCACATGCTTGCCTCAAATGAAAAACTGTTTACCAATCTTAACATTTACCTGAATTTAAGAACAAAAAGCTGAAGACAAGTCTCCTGTTTATTATTTTCTGTTTTCTTAGGGTAGTTAGAAAGGTGTTTGGTGCACAAGTATTTTCTGCACTAGTTTGCTGGTGACCTTGGTCCCTGCTGCCTTAAGATGAGTGTGTTCGGTAAAGGACAGGATAAGAGAGAGTTCAGTTATCGCACTCRCTCTGCTCGAGCTGTTTCTTAGGTTAAAAATTGACAGTTGAACTGAGTTATGATAGCAATCCTGTGAATTTGGCCAGTATGTAGCACCAAAGGTGGATTCCGTTGAAACCTTCAAATTGATTTTTAGAAAGGAAAATAGGTTCTCTAGGATTAGGAACTAAGGTTCACAAGTCTRGCTTGTTACGAGAATACAAAACCACAAGGATGCTAATGGACACTTTCTACCTGCGTTGTGCTTGACTGACTTTAGTGACCGCGACGTGCGGATCCGCCGCTGAAATTCATAAAGAACGTGACTAACACATCAACTGGCTTTACTGAGAGTTAGAAGCAAGTTTTAATTTTTAAGGCGGGAGGCTTAAGATTTGCAGGCTAGGTTTGGAGTGAGAAATCCTGAGAAAGATAGCTGATAATACAATTTGATTAGATATTTAGATTGTTCCCCATCATAGATGCCTTCACTGGCTAAAGATCCATGTGTCTGTTTACTACTATTTTCTATTTTCTTYCCATAGCATGGATTTAGGATGTTTCTATCCATGTGAATGATATGCATGGTATGAATTGCATACTAATTGCATGCTAATTGTTACTTTTTAAAAATATGTACTCTGTGTTAGTAAGATTTGTATTTACAGGTGAGGAAAAACTCATTACTATTTTTAATAGTCAGAACTGAGCTATGATGCTGTTTGCCAGTTTCAGAATAAAACTTCGAATACCTTTCTATTACTTTCTTATTTTAAATTAGCTTTGTTTTAAGATGGTACCAGGCACTCCTGGCTCTTTCCGATGGCTTCTTTTTCTGAAGCATATAGTTGTAGGGGCTGCTTAGACTTTGTTGTAGTTACCTTTTAACAGTTAAATACTGTTGGTGTAGTTGCTGTGGGTTTTAAAGATGTGTGAAAGACTGATTAATTAGTTCATCAACGCATTCATGATGCTAATTGAGAATTTTCCACAATGAGTGACAAATTCATATGAATCATATCCATCAGTGGCAGATGAATAAAACCCAGCAGTTCTCARCTTAACTATTCAGCTGATTTATTATTCACTTGGTAATTTTAGTTCCTCAAGTAAGCCTAAAGAGCAAACAGAAAACAAAACCTGTTCGTTAGAGTTTTAAGAGCAAAACTTATTTTTTAGAAACTGGCAGAAGTTATAAGAAATATTTACTGTTAGCTACCTCTCAAATGCTACATTGAACGAATATGCTGAAGAGATTTTTGGTGCCTCATCCCAGCCTCCTAGTTCAAAGATCCTTTTTCCGTTGTAGGCTGAAGAGAAGGACAAAGAGTTTTTTAGGCTTAAATAAAACCTTAGTGGGATGCAGATGGTGTCACTGGGATTTCAGGTCCTTGTCSTTCTGCTATAAACTCAATGATGCACCATAGCTCTGTAGCGCCTGACTGTCTTCAGAGATTGCTTCTCTGTGCGACTGTCTCAGAGGCCTGAGGACACTTGATTCCACTCAGTGTTTATTAGTCTGAAGTACTGGATGAGTTTGCTTTTCCCTTATGAGTTGTACAGCTGCATCCTTGATATCAGAAATTAGCCCAGTCCCACAAGTTTGCAAGAGGTTGCATCTGTCTAGCAACGTTATGATAAATATAGTATTTTTCAAAGTATGAGCCCATGAGCATGACTAAGATGCTCGTGAAYTGCTTCTAGCTGGTGGACTGCATATTGGGTGAAGCTGCAGCTTCTGGGAAMCAGTGATTGCCATTTGTTTTAAAAAATACATGTAGAGTGATCCAGACTCCTGAAAAGAACCTGCTTCCAGCCAGGCTAAACGAGAAGAAAGAGTTGATACTAGAAGCATAGAAGTTACCAGAGCATGTTGTGAGGCCTCTCTATAAGTGCAGACTTGGTCCCAAGATAACAAAAATTTTTTTTTTCCCCAGACACATAGTCTAGTCCATGACAACATTCGGTATAGCTTAATGTGCCATGGCAAAGGCTACTTGGTATGGGGTTTTTTTTTGTGTGTGTTTTTTTTTTTTTTGGGGGGGGGGTCTGATATGACAGGAAAAGTGTGCTTGGCCCAAAAGTGTTTGCTTTCTTGATTGCATTTAAAGTTGCAGCCGTTTCTACAGTAGCTTAATTGTGCCAAGTAAAGTAGAGCTTTCTAACATGCCTTGGTGTCTTCAGGTTCTCTTTTAGGACTTCCCGTTCCCYAAAGAGCCCGAGAAGAACAAATTAGAGAAGTCAAAGATAACGTGCTTAATTAAATGAGGAGAAAGCTATGCAGGGTGACAGATGCAATAGAAATGTTTACAGATATAGAGATGGGTACTCTAGCAGTAGCACAAGTATCAGTAGAGTTGCTGAAGTTTTAAAATAAACCACCTTTATTATTGTCTTTACTATGAAATTTTTCCAACTACAAACACAATATATTTTCCTGTCTGCTAGCTATTTTTGATCGTGTTAGTGACAATTTTCCTAAAGGAACCTTATTTTATGTGAAGGCATGAGTGTTTCTGTTAAAAAAAAAAAAAAAAAAATCCTAGAAATTTTAGGACTACATAGATCTTCAAATTCTGGAGGGGGACAGACAGAGAAGAGGAAACTTCTCCATAAATGGAAAAAAGATTGAACTCTTCTGTTCCCTCTCTTCAATAACACTCAGGCGGGAAAGCCACTGTGTCTTTTTTAGGGTAAATTAGCATTAACGTTCCTTGGCCTTTGAGCTCACTGCTCTCTGATGCTCTTTTTTTTTTTTTCTTTTTTTTTAATGGCAATACAATTCAAATCATATGCAGTGTTAGGATATGCCTTGAAAGTACTCTTTGACTAGAATAGCTATTCAAAATTTCAGGTAAAGCGGGGCRTTTTTGTTAGGCAGAAAAAACAACGAGGGAACCAGCAATTCTGCAGTTGCAGCCAATTTTATTGAAAAAAAAAGTATAAATCCCAATTTTTTGAACACAGAAGGAATCTGAAAGAGAATATGATTTCATTGCTCAGCATTTCAGCTCAGACTTTTTTTTTTTTTTTTATCAAAAACATCCTCAAAACATGTTCCACACTTTGCCTTTTTTTTTTTTTTTGGCCCAATAGTATATTTGCATCATGTACATGAATTTCCTCATCATGGTAAAATTGCTTCCATACGTTGAACAGGTAACTCCTCCTCCTGTCATCACACCAGTGTTTGATGCTGAAATTTTTCACATCTCATCTATTTCTATTGTATTGCTATATGAAAACTTAAAAAGAAATTGCGGTCTCACCTTTCATCTTCGACAACATTTAGTCCAACCTATGACAGTAATGAAAAATATGCTGGCAAAGCTACTGTATTTCTATGGCGATATTATTAATTCTTGCTTTCAGTGTTTCGTTCAACTGAAATGAAGTGTCTCTTCCATTTCAAAATGAGACAAGGAAAATATTTAAATGAATTTTGCTTTCAGACTGAAACAAAGCATTTTTATTTTAAAAATTAAGTGGAATGTTTAGTTTTAAGCCATTCTTTCATCTTTTTTTGTTTGTTTGTTGAAGGAGTTTGGGAATGAAAATTGGTCACCAATTGCGGTACAAACTTGCAACTGGCCTATACTGCATTTTCAGGAAATTATTCATCCCCAAGTTATTCATCTATCCCTAATCATAATCATGCAGCAAACTGAAGACTCTCAGGCAACGTTGCTTCCTACTTGTCTCGTAAGGGCTTCGTTTTCTACATATTTCTTGTCCATCTAGACTCATTCTTGAAAAAAGATGATATGTTTTTGGATGCAGCTTTTATCATGGATTCTCATGGAAACTTGTCAATGCCTATTGCCATCTGGCCAGTTATTGCTGTGGCTTCTGTCTCTGGGAGGATCCACGTGGTTAGTGTCAGCCTTTGMAAAGACAGCAATGGCTTTCTGTGAACTGGCAGCTGAGTTGCATGAGAGCAGTAGGCAGGGGACAGATGTTTTTCAAARCATCCTTCACGTGCATTTGATACCTCTTTGTTGCATGCACAGAAGAATGATGTTTGCCCACTTTATGAATATGCTTCATTTGCTTCCTTGATGCGTGTTATCTCATGTAAGTAAAAAGCCAAAAAGCATATGGCAAGTCTGAGCCATCCAACCCTTGGATGTAAAACACACACACACACACAGAAAAAAAGTAGTACATGAAGAAATGAGTTTTGAAATACAGGAGTTCACAGCAATTGTAAATTGACTTGAAAATAGTGCTGATAAAAAAAAAAAAAATGAGTGTCATTGTCAGGCCACCATGAAATGCAAAATGTGGTAACCCAAATCACATTACCAGAAAACATTTTGAGTGTAAATTTCATTTTTTTAGAGAAAGAAACTGAAGGAAWCTGTTAAAATTGAGTTTATTGTGATTTTACTACATGACCTTGCATTGTAAATTTGAACTATATGATGTAGTATACTCAAAGATATTTATAAGAAGGCTGAAAGAAGACATACAATACTGTATAAAAGCRAATGAGAGCTTTACAGTATGCTTCCAACCTAATAACCTACTATAGACTTCCAAGGATTGAGTCAAGGGTTTTAGGTCAAAAGAACAAAGATTTACCAGAGTGCTTTTGGCAGAAGGAATGATATACATGGTTCTACTTGAACTTCCTAAATTATAATTACTAGTCAGGGGAATACACTGCATGCATGAAAAATAGATTTTCAATATATGGAGTTAAAAGTTCCCCTTGCCTCTGAATTTAATCATGACATRTGCTTTTAATGCATTTACCAGAATGGGCAAGAAGCAGAAATAGTGTTATCCTTGCCTGGAAAGTTCTTACCTATCTTATGAATATTTTACTTAAGTAAAATGAGCTATTGTTGTTATATTTAAAAAATATGTATAATAAACAATATGACTCCACTGCAGACAAATAAAGCAATTCACTGCCCTAAGGAAGCTGCATTCAAAAGAGAAACAAGGTACAGCCATTAGAGTAAAGCAAATAGAAAGGAGACAGGTAGTAGCTTCCATAGACWGTCCGGAATTATGTAGTAATGAAGGAAGTACTTGTATAATCCCCCTCCCCTTTTTTAAATTAATATTGAGAATTTCATGTAGACTTGTTTTTCAAGATTATTTTGAAGTGAAACAGTCTGGCAGTCTTGAACTTATCCTTTGGGCAAACAAGAGAGACTCAGAAAATATGTGGTTTGATTGGAGAAAGCCTTATAACATCACGAGAACATTGACAGAATCTTTAAACTGGTTATCCCCAGTAAGGTTGTTACTTTTCATGATATTTCTTACTGATGTAGGACTATTGCTTATTCTTTTTGATGTTTCACAATATTGTAAAAGAATAAATCCCAAAGATATCATTTAACTTCCAGATTTTGTATAATTAGTGGAGCTGAATGAATCTCAGAATTTCGATGTTTTTCATATTCTTGTATCTTTTTTATACTTCCTTTAACACACTATTTTTTTTTYCCCAATAGAATATTCCGGTGATTCAAGGCTTCATTATCCACTGAAAGATCACTAGGARAATTCTGAGTACGTATATTGATTATATTAAAACAGAACCTAATGGCATAGAGTATTACAACAGAAGTATCTTTCAAAACTTTAACTAAAAGATGAAGGCTGTGTTTGTTTTGAATAATCCTGCAGTTAATCTTACTAACTCTAATCCTTCGATTTTTTCTCTGTTTGAAGCCCATAAGTAAGGTAGGACTGTTCCACAGAAGAAAACTTGAAGGAAAGTAGACTATTGAATTTCTGTCCGTTTATTGGTTACTTGTGTTTTTTGGGGTATGAATATGTATTTGGCTCAGATAGATATTGCTTCTGTTATTTTATGGCTAAATCTGAAGGGTAAACAGGGAATTTGAAGTACACTGAAAATGAATTAGCTTTCAAATTGTTACTACAGAATATTTTGTTGATTTTTTTTTTTTCCCTCACATGCATATTGTATCCRTTGGAAAGATTTAAAATGTCATATTCATTTTTTGGGGTGCCTTAGTTTTCATAGAATTTATCTGTTAAAAAGAAAAAAAGAAGAAGCAAAGGATAAAAGAGAAGTGCATCTTCTAGCGTAGGAGGTTTTTCATTTAGGCTGCTGTGTCACAGACATTATGAACAATATTGATTTTCTTGACCTCAGCTGAGTAACATGAAGACTTAGCCTAGATTCATCCCTACCTTAAATTTTTCATAAATCTCTTATGTGCCAATATTCTATATTTGAATTCTTTGTGCACATTAGCCATATTGTAAAATCATATTGTATTAAGTGACAAACCACTAAACTTATTGCACACCAGGTTCATCTTAGCACTTCATGCATTATGAATAATAAAACAGTTATTGATTCTAATGACAGATTATTATAACATTAAATTTTTTTGTTGAGGCAGGGCATTTGCCCCTTTGATATTGTACAGATATTTGCTAAAGCAGCACAGCCACAGGAAGCTTTCCTGATTTTATAATGATGTTGTTCATCATAATTATGTCGTGTCAGCGTACACATATGGGTCAACTTGAGTTCATAAAGATAGGATTATATTTTCTTCTCAGTGTGTGCATGTGTTTAAGTGCTTCCCTCCCTTTAAAACTAACAGTAGTTACGTGTGTACTGTATATAATTCTTATTCTGTAAGAGGTTTCACCCTTATAATTTAGAAAAACAAGTTATTGTGCAAAGCATTTACTATAGTGTTAAGCTAACTATATAGATCCAAGATCAGCATTGGAATTGTTAAAATGAATGGGAAATCTGCTCTTGCTGTAATATCTTGGTAATTAAATGCATTTGCAGCTTTTCATTGCCCTGAGTCATTAATATTATTGGTAAATTCCTGCTGAAGTCCTACAAAGTGGTTTAGAAGAGGTGCAGCATTTTTGAAAGTCTTAAGCAGGAGAAATGTGTCTTTTTTCCTCATAGTTTCTTTAATCTTTCTCATAGTTCTAATTTGAATACCTCSAAATTCTTTCAAAGTATGCCAGGAATATTCTATGGTTGACTGAAAGGTAAGAGGGACTATTTTTGGTTCAGAGGATATCGTATTTGTGCATATAATTGTCATTAATACTGAATATAAATTGCATTTCTCCCATGCTGTGGAAGATGCATTTGCAGGATGYGTTTTGTCTGAAAGTTCTTGAAATATCCAGCGTTCATGTATGTTGATTATATATCAAGGCGAACGATCGCTTATTTAGTGTATGTGGTTTCTTCTCATTCCTTCCCCTTTTCCAAAAGGAAGTAAATGTCATGGCAGAGAGAGATGCTGGAAAATGAGCCTAAAAATGACTGTCACTTAAGGCACGCGTTGTAGTACAAGCCACCTTCTGTACAGTGATTCATGCTAAGAGGATGTGGAAACAATGTAAGGAGATTTGAAACTTGCTGCAGCACTAATAATTGAAATGAATGCTTTTTAAACCGTGAAACTCTTTGCACTGCCTTGAAACAGTCAATTAACTTACRTTCCGTGTTGGCATAAACGAGCTGATCAAACACGGAATCACTCCATCCATCTGTGGCTTGAACTCTGGCTCTCGAAAGGTTAATGCATCATCCTCCTYCATTGATTTGAATGGTTTCGGTTGCTGAGATGTTAAAATATATATTGGCAGTAGATTTTAATCTCGTTCTAATTCCTTTAAGATGCAAAAGGCGTAGTACTGTTCTGCGAAAGGAAAAAAAAAACAGGAGGAATAATTATAGGATGATTACTCCTCCTTCCCTCCCTCCTTCTCTTCCTCCCTCCAATAAATAAAATAAATAGGAAGGCTGTGTTCTGGGAGAAATATTGCAGACAAAGCCCACATTGTTCCACTTCTCTTTTAGCTCATCACGAATTAATATGTAAATTTATTAGCACTCACTTCATTGGAAAAGATCAGTGTTATTTCAAACTACAGAAATATGCGGAATGGAGATTTCATTTTAATTAGTCTGTATTTCCCACTAGTGTAGCTCGTAATTCTGCTCGCAAGCTCCGGACGTAACCGTGGCGAAAACTCACGTTTCCCTCGATAGCAGGCAGCCCTTGGGAAGCCCGTGCGTATAGATCTCGTATAGCTGTCTATACCGATGGGCGTCATTTGGGGTGACAAGCTGCAGCTCACCAGCTGACTGGACGGGAGCCCAAGGGCACAGGTACCAAGCAAAGATGGTTTTGCTAGGACAGTTTGCATAACAAGCAACTGTCATCTCATTAGCAAGCACAGGCATTTTTGCCACACGCTGTTTAACACATCGTCACACCTGTTCACACTTCATTGTCCCAGGAATTCAGCGAGGCAGCTTGCTGTTGGCTTTATTTTTGCATTCCTCCCTGAGGTTGGTTATCCGGTGCCAAATCCGGAGGTGTGAGATAAGCGCAGCTTTGGCTTTAAAATATGATGTGCTGCGAGTCATGTGCTGAGGGGCGTAAAGAGCAGGATTATGGTTTGAATAATAACTAGCACCAGTGACTCTGCTCTGTAGCTCTGGCTGCTGGTTGCTGCTCTTTTGGAAATTGCATCAGCTGCGCCCCATAGCCTGCACGCTGGCTGCTCTGCCGGCGCTCGGCGGGGATGTAATCTGCCTTCTCTTGCCCTGCTTGCTATGAAAGACACCTCTAAGCAGGTTTTCCTTCAAAAAGAAAGTGGAGGTAGTATCATGTTTGGCACAAGTGGTTTTTTCAGCTTGGCGGGTGCGTGTGCAGCAATATAGCTCAGCCCGTGCTTTACGTGGAGCCCTGCTTTGGTGCCTGGCCAGCACAGGATGCTGACCTGCCCTCGTTTCTTTTTTGGCCCTTAAGGACCGAAAAAAATACATTAGTGAGTATTGGAGGAGCTGAGGGCATAGAGGAGGCTGGCTGGTGAGAGGGGGCATGAGGAGGGGACTGCTGTTGGAGATCTGGAGAAGCTGGGAAAGAGTGAGCATGAGGAGATGGGGGAGAAGGCTAATTGTGTTAGACAGACAGACAGACAGAGGAGTGCTGAGATGAGAGGAAGGAGGAGGAGAGGGAGCCAGTCCAGATAAACTGGAGTCGCTGCTGGCCACCTACTCAGCCGCCCTGGGCTGCCTGGCCAGCTCGCCTTTTCCTTTTGCTGACTTCTGTGACCGTGACGGCAGCAGAGCGCGCTTTGCTTCTCTCAGAGTAAGCACAAGTTAACTAGGTCTGGCAATTCAGGAAAAAAAAAAAAAAAAAAAAAAGTCCAATCTGTTACATTAATGGAATGGTGTCTCACCCTTGTTTGTCCCCTGGTGCACAAGAAAAAGCCAAGTATCTTCTGTAAGTGTCTTCTGTTGTATTGCCAACCTGAAAATACGACTTTATTTAATTTCCTTCTCCCTTTGAATGTATCCTGTAAAGCATACAGTAGTCTATGAAGCATTGGAGTACTTCTGCTTTTTTTCACATYGTGTTTCTACATCAATCAAAAATTAGCAGTAACAACTAGGTTCAGTGAATAAAATCTGAATTTTCCACTGGTCTTCTACAGAGAAAGTGCTMTGTGTCAGTGCCTACCTAATTTACTTTGGCCATCTCTCTGTATTGCCATAATGACTGAAAACCATGATGCGATGGCAAGAGAGTTAACATTTGATCTMGTTAAAAATGTGCAGTTCTTAACCCTCTTTGGCATTTTCCTGTTTTTTAAATAGCTGTCAAAAACAGTGAGTCACTTAGCTGTTGCTGTGGCTATACATTTATCAGCGCCCAAGCAGTGTTAGAGACTGAGACTTGCAGGACTGTTTCATAAAATGCCATACTTTTTTGTTGTTGTTTGTTTCACTGCTGTTTTGATGAATGTTTGCAAATTCAGTGCTATAGATATTTCTGGTTTAATAGATTTTAGTTGTTAGTGGAATATCTCTGAAGTATCCTTTTCATACCTTTCCCTCGCAGAGCTGCTCAGGGATAACAGATCCAAGCAGATCGAGGGACCTGGTTCCTTCTCACACCTTGTTCCACACACACTCCTTTGGCACGTTTTCTAGTGAAAGTCCGCAGTGCATTATAAATGTTTTATATGTTGATTGTATGGTGGTTATAGCACAGGGCTCATCTCCCACCTGACGCAGGACCGATCTGTTGAACCCTTGCAGATGTCTTGAGTATGCAAAAGCTTCTCAAGCGGCGCATAGTGCCAAGGTGTGCAGCTAGATTGACTCCACATAGTCTTCCTCAAGGCATTAACCAGAATGGCCAGAGCCAGTTACGTTACATATTGTACAGATACAAAAGGAGAATATGTCTAAATATGATGTCTGCTTCTGTCAAGTGTTCAGAAGAGATTTGCAGGAATTTATGTTGTTCTCTTCCCCTCACTTGCCATGTCTCACAAAGTGCCCTGCTTCCCAGCTGTACATCTCATCCAGCATCGATCAGTTGTGCTGGGCTCGGAGGTATTGTCAAGTCGTAACGCGCCTCTGCGATGGCCATCACATGCTGCGTTTAACGCCTCTCCCACAAGCTGAATGTAGCCAGCGTGGTATGTAGGTGCATTCATGCAATGTAGGTGCTTATGGAAAAATAGGGCATGAGGGAAGAAAAATGTGTATGTTGTGGGAACAGATGTGGCAAAATAGCAAAATGCAAAGGTAACATATGTAGGAACAAAGAACGTGTTGCGTTCTTCTAGAAAGCAGGACTGCTTTTCTCTGTGAGGATCACTGATGGAGCTCCCAACGCAGTACTGCACCTAAAAAGGGCTAGTGCTATCTTTGGAAGTGGAAGCAAGAGAGTAGGGAAATTGTTTTATATTTGCAAGCAGCAGTTTTGAAACTGCTCTTAGCGTATTGTCCCCAGTTCTAGTACATGTGTTTAAAAAAGGTTGCTTAAAAATTGGAGAAAATGTAGGAAAAAGGCAACAACAGTRCTTTGAGAGCTGGAAGAAAATAGCTTTAAGTGACAGGCTTAGAGCTCAGTCTGTGTCATATATCAAAAAGAAGACTGAGGGGTGACTTGATGTTAGAGTGTAAATACTTCCATTGAGAGGAGAAACTGGGTAATGAAAGGTTCTTTTATCTAGCAGAGAAGGGAATAACAAGAACCAGTGGCTGGAAGTCAAAGCCACATTAGTTAAATTTGAAAATAAAGCTCTTTTCATTTTCTTTTATTTTTTTTCTTYCTTATTTTTCTTTCTTTCTCCTTAAACAATGAGGCTGTTAGATTCTTGGGACTATTGGTGATTGTCTGTGTTTTACCATGTGTGCACAGTGACAACTTTTTAGAAAATGCAGTTTGGCCAAACACAAATTATACTCTAACCAAATGTACGTTAATGAGCTCAGTGCAAAGCTAAGTAGATGAAATTTAAGAAGATCTAATGGTCCCTTCTGACCTCAGTCTCCGTAAACACTGAGTGCTAATTAAGTGACCATTTTTCCTGAGTAAGGACTTCAGTATCTAACCACAGAGTAAGAACTTGTAATTTCTCATTGCCCTCTAGAAGAGATATTTGCCTGTCATGGGAAAGCCTGTATGCTGGCGCGTTATGGAATTTGCATAGCTGTTTGACACACAAAATCAGCATGTGAGAATATCTCTTTTTCCAAGTTACAAAATGAAAAACRCTTGACACTTGGAAATTGCAAGAACATGATTTGAATGCCATTAGGGGATGTTCTTTCACATTTTGTATTACAGGAGTCAAGTGTGTAACCCAGGAACAGCAATCGTGTTATGTTTGCTTTAGAAAACTGAAKATAGATCCCTCAGGCACTGTTTTTGCAGGCAGTCCCGTGTGAGATGAGCAGCAGGGGGAAAGGGAAGCAAAAGCACTTTCTGTCAGAGCCTCTTTAGACAAGTTTAGCTTTTTTTTTTTTTCGACCAAAGGAAGAAATAGGGGGAACCTACTTTTAGCTTCCAAACCAAAATCCAATTGCTCTGTAGTTTTCAGGCTGCTTGGCTAGGYCATTTTCTTTCCCACTGAGAAACACTCATAAAACTCATGTGGTTTGTTTGAAGATTAGTGTGCAAAACACTGAACATCTGTCTCCTATCTTCTGACAGGCTGTGTAAAGATGTACTTCAGCAGAGCGGACTGCAAAACTCATGATCTCAACTTGAGCCATTTTATGCTGCTTGTATCTGTGCAGGGAGGCATCAGTCTGAGAGATGAGTAATTCTCTTCTGAAATGATCTTGTTTTCAATTAGCCTTTGGGAGACCTCCCCTATGTATTGACATCAGTGCTTTTTCCTGGCATGTCCAGATGAATCACTGCATTGAAAGAAAACTTAGGGATACAAGCTGAGGGGACAAATGAATATGAAAAACTTCACAAAAAGTGGGAGGAGAGAACCTCCAGGGAGACCTCAGTGCAAAATGGAAAGAGTTTCTCATTTTGAACAAAAAATCCTCAGGGTGGAATACTGTTCCGGGAGATTTTTYGCATGTTGTTACCCTGTTAGTCTAAGTTTGTCCTCTAAGTTACTGCACRCTTTTGAAATCATGAGTTCAAATTTGCCAGCCTCAAATCATTTAAGAAAGAAAAAATATCCAGCCATGGAAATGTCATTGCTGTTTGGCTTARTACTTTTCTCCCCTGCTTTCTTTCCTCCCTCACAGATTTGCGCTTTCAGAACACTCCTACTTTTCTATTTTTGAATATTTTTCACAGCCATGAGGACCAGAAATGTTTATAAAAAAAATAAAAAATAAATAAAAAAGCCTCTTATAAGGACTCTTCTAAAATCACTGGGTTTCAAGTGTTTGGAGTGCATGAGATACGGTGACCTTGTCAGTAAAAACACAAGCATAGGTGCTGCTCTGATGTTTCCTGCTTTGTGCCCTGTGGTTTGCACCCTGAGATCCCCGCGTAGTCTCCGTACTGCCCCGACGCTCCTTGCAGTTACGTGGTGGAGTGCTTTAATGCATCCTGAAGCCCTCGCTCAACAACTGCGCCTCCTGTACTCCTTAGCTTTGCCAAGGCTTTGAAAAGAGGCCTGGATAGGATTACTGCTTTACTTTTGGGGCTGCAGCTCCTGTTTCTGTTTACTGAACTTTAACCCTTTTCTAATGCCTCCATCCTCTGCCTGGAATGCAAAATATCAAGCTGGGAGAGAGATGGGCTAACGCCGAAAAAACCCTACATCCCAGGGATTTCCCTTTGCAGGATACTCAAATTATTTTTAGAACCGAGTCCTGAGGCAATTTTAAAAATCTATATGAAATCGCACTGTAGGTAGAGAGCTGGGATTGATTCATCCTGCTGTCACACCACCTTTGTGCAATGTTCAGCAAACCTATCTCTCCTCTTTTACTTAAATCACATTTTATTGGTGAATTATGCATGAAGTGGTTTTGATTTTATTTTTTATTTTATTCATGTATTCTTTGTTTCTTGGAGTAATTTTATGRTGACATTATGAAGACATTTCTGAATGGAGTGTTTCAATACTATTTGTTGTTGTTTCTAGCATTAACTTATCCTTGTTAACAGTCATTTGTCTCATGGTGGTATCCTTTCTGTGGCACAACTGGGTGACTGAGGAATAGGGGGAGAGTTGGAATTTAAGCCACTATGAGTATTAAGTTGCAGGTTTTATTTGGAAGCATGTTTGTGACCGCTTGTTAGCGGTTGCTAAGTCAGTAAAGTGGCCTATGTTGCAGCTTGCTGGTGCCTTTTAGGTACTAAATCAGAATGCTTTACATGAACTTTCCAATTTAAGGCTCTCCGAGACAGGACAGAATGTGTTTTTAAGGCTGCACACAGTCCAAATTGCTGTAGTAATGAGTCACCTGAAAGCGTATGGATCAAATTCCTATTTATTTTAGGAACTTTAAATGATCCTGTAAATACTCTTATCGTTGTAAAAGTACAGACCGGTTCCACCCCTGCAGGAAAAAATTGCACTTGCTTTTGCTAGGGAGACTCCTGCTTGCTGGAGAGAGTTCTAGGTCTAGYGGGGCAATAGGGGATATGCTGGAACCTCAGAGGTGGGAGCTTAGCTCAAAAGCAGCCGGAGGAGAAGGCGCATCTCTAGTTCTCCTAGACGTGTTTCATCCACAGGCAGGTCTGACCACTTCATGTATTGGCTGGCCTTACCATGAACAATAAAATAATGGTTTCTTGTGCCTTTCGTTACCTCTTTCTTCTTCTTCTTCCCCTGGGTGCTCTCAGCTGGAGGCAAATCTTAAACATTAGCTCCTTTAGAGTTTCCTTATGTACATATGGTTTTCATGGTGAGATTTTAGAATGAGATCATCCTGGTAATAAAAGCAGTGTACAAAATCTTCCTYGTAACTAAGCATATTATAGATCGTAGTTGATTTCAGAGCAGTCAAGCAATTAAAGGTGAAGAAAGAAAAAGTGAACTATTTTTAAAGGTCTAGAGTTTAGTTTTCTATTTCTTGTCTGCTATTTAGCAGCCAGGGCTGGAAGGTAGCAATTTTGATGCTGCTTTCAATGCTGTGCTTTAAAACAGCTGGCAATTGACTTGAGCTGTAATTATTGGCTTCTTACCAGTATTTACAGCTGTATAGTTAAGATCAGTGCTTTGAGCTTTGCTTTTTGGGTTTATCTATATTGTTCTATTACTTTCCCAATGGCCTTCTCGTCACCTTTGTTTGGATCTTGCACTGAGCTATAATTAGCTGAAACTGAAGATTCTCTATGGATTGATTTCCATAAATTACAAATATGTCGTGTGCTACATTAGCAGATGAAAGGCCAGCAAGCCAATTTGTTACCCGAGTAGAATATTTGCTAGAGATTGGGCAACGGTTCTCGGTGAGAAGCTGCCCCTTGTAATTCTTGTCTTTTACTCTGGGTAGATTCATATCTAAGGCGAAGCATGGAAGAGAATTAAAACACCTGTCAAACAAAGCGTTCAAAAATTTTTAGCARTTCCTAGTGAATGTCCTATGAATGCCTAACCTTTGCGTTACCCAGTGAAATAGGAGCCCACTTGTATTTGTTTTGAGAGACTTGGTAGCACAGATTGACAATCCCCTGTTAAAATGTGTTAAATCTGCTCTGCTTATTACTCGGTTGTGGATCTCCTAAAAGCTTAGATTCRCTGGGAAGAAACCACTCGTGGGAGCGAGGAATTCAGGATTGGACCCTGATTTTGCTCTCWGCTGGTTAAAATGTTGTAGAGCACAAGGACTGGTTTGAGGGGACGTGAGTTTAGAAAGAATATATTTGTTGTTCAGGCGCTGGAATGGGATTTGATTTGAGCACCTCCGTTCCTGAGCTCTCCTGCAGTTGAATAGAKAATAGCGCGCGTTTATCCTGGTCTTTAGTGCGTGCATGTAGCTCGCCGCGCGCAGCGTGCTCCGATCTCGGTCGTCAGCTCGGATGCCCTCGTACAGTACGACYAGCGACAGCAGCAAAGAACGGGACCGATGGAGGGAGCAAAGGGCCGAAGCGGGCCTGGCGGTGGGGCGGCTGCTGGTGGGAGCCCTTTACAACCTTCCCTTGCCCTGAGGGACAACCGATGAAAACACTTCCTAATGCCTTGGCATTGCGCGAGGGCCAAGGGAGGGTGCTGCGCTGGCCGCGGGGCCCGGAGCGCGGCCCCGAGCGGCCGCCGGCGCCCGCGAGGCTGCTCCCGACGCCTCTTTGTCTTCTCCGCRCTTGTGCGTCTCTCTCTCCTGCGCGTTTCTCCCCGATTCTCCTGCCTCCTCTCTGCTTTACTAATTAAAATTCTAATCACTCTGACAGCTCGAGTTAAGGGGAAAAAAAAAATCATTCTTCCATGCTGGAGAAGGTAATTTCAAGGTGTTTTAGCTGCCAAAGAAACAAATGGAAATTAGACAAAGAAACTGGTTGTCAGGAGGCGATGAGTTAGCTGCTCTGCCCCCTTTTACGTTAATAACATATGAAACTTGTAAGGAAAAAAATAAAGCAGGATTCATGCTATACATTATTTTCAGGTATTTAGAGACAATATAGCCTGATTTACCTTCCTGAGTAAGGGAAGGTTTTGTGCATGTTTGTTAACATCAAAATGATTTACTTACCTTGCAGGGAATCACAGTGGAATGCAATGTCAAGCATTTAACTTGGTTTGATGTGTGATTGCAGGCGATATGTGATACTTTTTTTTGTGAGCTGTGGTGGGGAATATTCATTTAAATGTACAGGAGCCTGTATTATAAAATAATAAACAGTTCTCGATGCAGTGTTGGAGGGCTTCATACTGCAGATATTGCAGTGTTTGAATTTATAAAGTGCAAAATACGATGCGTTCAAATCTTGCCGCTACTGTTTGTTATTTAACTTTTCTGATGGAGAGAGTTTTTAGACCTCCRTATTTCCTCTAAGTGTATGCTTTTGTAATGCAGATTAATATCATAGAGGTGTGCTAGGATAGGAAAGCATGATGGTCTCTGTCATCCAAATAGGTGAGTTGAACAGAGGCATATATTAACTCAAAACAGCACACAACATGCATGCACTTGTATACACACACGCACACTTCGAGCKCTGCCCTCACATCTGCACCAGGTATACCTTATGAGCAGCATAAATTGCTCAGAGATTTAGAGCCTACTTGCAGATTAATTTCTAGGTATATTTCAGTTTAATTCAAATAAATACTGGATCAACTTTTACCCATTTCTCAAACTAAATCAGAAGTTTACAGAGCTATTGGCAAACGCATGCTTTGCTTCCATTAATGCTGTTTTATTTTAGCTCTCACAGTGAGGAGTTAGGTGTTTTTAGCAAGAGTCAAGTCTCACGGTATTTACAGCCCAAGTCCTGTAATGTGTTTGCASGTTTTGCCCTGCCCTCGGGAAGGGGAAGGGAGACAGCAGAAGATGAGCGCTGGGACTCCATTGCCGTGTGCTGTTTGTGGCAGGACTCTTTCAGGCGACRTGGGAGCGCTCCTGCGGTCCCGGCTGTGCAAGCGGACGGGCCCAGAGGTGGGCTGCGCTGCCTTGCAGCCGTGCTTGCACGCCGGGGTGGCCACRCCAGATAACTCGCATCCCTTTCCTTGTCGTCCTCCCAACCTTTCTGTAAACTTCCCACAGCAGGATAGTACTGCTTATTCCAATTATTTTGACGAGTCTTCAACAGCTTTGCTAGAGGCTGTCATTTGTCTTTTACTGGCTGAAGAGGAGGATCTTCTCCTCAAAGCTCTTTCCTTTAACGTCTTGCTCCCCCAGTGCCTCTTCATTTGYGTGAGATTTTGATGCAAAAGGGGGTCTCAGGCTTAGCTTGAAAATGCCAGACTACCAGCCCTTTGCTTCCAGGAACAGATACTAAGTGACTGAGGTAACATATGCTTGTTTTAATCACTTTACTAAAGCTCATGAGACTCTAGCCCACATCCAACTATTTCCACTGCAACTGCTCACTCAACCAGATGAAATTTTACCGCTGCTACATGGCTGAACGTAATCTTAATCAAGAAGTAGCAATCACTGAATGTACAATGCACAATGGCAGTGAAAAAGGAATTGTTCTTCATTCTGCACTGCTGACCTCTTTCATTTCTGGAGTTTTTTCATTTTAACTGAAAAAAGGGAGAGAGAAAAAATCATGTGGAATCCACCATCCTCCCCTGTGGTGAAGTGAAGCCAAAACATAGGAAATGCAAACCTCAGAAAGGMTTTTTCACATTAATTTACAGACCAGTTTTCCCTCTTTTTTTGTCATCCCACTCTTGTTTTTCTGAATATAACTTTTTAAAAGCAGGCCCAAAATATGTACACAAAGAAGAAACTAGGAAACTCAAATAAATGGTTGTGCAAAAAAGCACTATTTTTTTTAAGAAAGTATTTGTATTAATAATGCTTATTAAAACTTATTATTTTACTTGGAGAAACACCTGATCCTGTCCTTATGCATGCTTTACAGCATGAACATCTACAATTATCTTCAAAAATGTTGCTTTAGTAACCTGTGTTGAATATTGGGTGGGAAGGGATTTGGTAAATCAGAAAKCTGTGGATGGCAGGCACTGATGTATCTTTAACAAAATATATGGAAACATACAGAAAGTTTCTGTTCAACTTGGCATTTCCAGTGAGGTTTAAGGAKACAGGACATGTAGACTGTTACCTGAGATAGCCAAAGAGGAGATGATATACCCTTTTCTTTGGGAAGGAACAGTCCTGCACTGRGAAGACTGAATAGCTTGGGAAGCAGAAGAGCCAAAGGGCTGCTCTGTCGTTGGGCACTCTGAGGCCGTTTTCAGAGTGGAAGAGTTGGGTGATGTGCCAAAATACCATACTGGAAAGGAAACCAAGGTACCTCCAAAAGGTCAGGCTATGAAGGTTGACACCTCATTAAAATCAGAACCTTTCACAGAATCCTATTTGCCTTTAYTGTTGTACATTGTGATTGGTATTGTTTTAGAAATGTTTTTTGCTCTTTATTTCTAGCTGTCCTGAAAACTACTGCTGAGTCAATCTTCATCTTTTGTGAAATCTTTTCCCTTAGCAAAGAAACATGAGTTCCAGTCCTGGCTCAGGCTTATAAGATCACTGAAGTGTTGATTGGAGGGGACCCCTGGAGGTCATCTCATCCAGCTTCTTCCTCGGCGCTGGCCATTGGCCAAGAGGAGATCAGGGCAACCATGGCCTTGTCAAGCTGAGCCTTGAAAGCCTCCGAGGATGGAGATTGCGTAGCTGCTCCAACTTGAAACTAAATCTGAGTTTGTCTCCCTTTCCTTATACGTGTGCCTTAACTACTGGAGTATAAAGTATTTGGAGGTAGGGCTGCCTTAGACCCTTTTGCTGGAGATGTTCCACTTTTATGGGAAGTAATTAAATAGTTGCTGAGCCAGAAAGAGGGAATGAATCTCAGGAATCTCAGCAGTGGTGGCTGGGTCCCCAATCTAAAGAATATTTAATTATTTATACACAGGAAAAGCAAGTCTACACCAAGGGCTGAAAGCCTTCTCCCCTTTACTTTTGTGGTGTCTGGGGATAGGAGTCAAATCCCATCTGACAGAGGTGGGATTGAATCCATCCAGGACAGATGCTCTAATCAGTGAACTATTAAGTAAAACCGAGCTTSTGCTCCTCGTCCAGTTCTTGGAAACTGCCCTTTCATTGCTCTTGCTTTTCCTACGAAGTGGACAGAAATGAAAAGTTTCCCTGTGGGCAGTACGGAACAAGAGCACGAAACAGCTTGGGAGGAGCGGGGRCAGAGGAATAGCTTTCACTTCTGCAAAATGGAAAACAAATGAAAAACTGCAGATGAGCTTTAAATGAATATATCAAATGTATGTTCTTGGTGTTTTCTTTTCTTTTTGGCTGCCAATTTGAAAAATCAATTATTTGCAGAGCCGGAGTGAGGGCTGCTTCTGTAGCTGAATCCTCACAGAAAGGCGCAGGAGCATCATGAATATTTAAAGTCTTCCTCCTGACTGCCGCCTGCACGTTCGTGGTGGCGTTTGAAGGGAGCGAGAGGGAGCCCGGGTGCGTTTGCGGCGGTTGCGAGGAGGGCTGCTGGCAGCGTTTCACGGAACAGTTTGGGGATTCTCGTTCCCTTAATTTCCTCTCTCGGCAGCAAGCGAAACGGGTTGACGCAAGGCAAGCGTCTGCCAGGGAACTTCAACAGGAGGCAGTTTTTAATTAACAGGGGCCAAAGGAGGTGATAACCCCAAGGGTAGCGYGGAGAAATTAACATGGCAAAGCAGTTCCACGCTTCCGTGGGTCCCAAAAGGCCGTTCGCATTAGTGGTGTCTGTTCTGATTGAACCTTTGCCGTGTCTTTTTATTGATTCACTTGTCAGGAGCTAACAAAAACCACTGCTGGCCGTCAGCTGTTTGCTCGTGGTGGCAGCTTACGGCTCGCGAGGGCTGCCCRGGACGGCGTTCAGCGAGGCGAGGTCTGTCGCTGCGGTTAGCGCTTCCCAGAAATGATTAATTTTGTTCAGCTTGGAACAAAACTCAAATAAAAGGCATTCGGTCCGCAGACTCTCTCCGAGTAACTGTTTCGTCCCATTAAGTGCTTGCCTGGGTCAGAGTACAGTGTTTTAATTATTAACCTATTTTAAAGCGGGATTTCAGGGAAGATAATCGCGTTGGCTGTTTCAGAAAGGATTTAGCTCTTCAACATATCTGGCGCTTGTGGAAAGTGTTTTTAAAGAATAATATCCTGTGGATAAATATTTCAGGTTTCCCTTCCTGGGATGAAAATGAATAATAAATAAAGCTTATTAGAGCTTGAGGAAAAACCTGCCTAGCAAGCAGAAATAAATAAAAAAATGAAATGTAATAAATAAAAAGGTGACATCGTTATGCATTTAGGCACCTGATCCAAATTCAGCTAATGTCAAAGGGCGGAAGATCAGTCTTTAAAAGAGCTCAGGAAAATCCACGCTTGTTTTTAAATATTTCTGCTGCACAGTTGACTGTGAATAATAAGGAGCATGACTCGATAATATTTGAACAGCTCCATATAGAAGTGCCCAATGTTTGTCTTCTCGCTTCTTAGAGCCATAGCATACAATTGCCGTTATTTCAAACAGAAGTGCTGTTCTTATTTTCCTCTTCAGATCCAGGGGCCTTAATGGTCACGTTCATTTAGTTAGCTGATTTATGCAAAGAAACTGTGGTTATCCCATTGCACTGAAAAGATACCTTCAGCCTCGGTCCTTCAGAGGCGTTAGCTACTTCAGCGTATGAGCTGCGTCCTTGGAAAAGCGTGCACAACTCCCATTGACTTCAGTGGCAATGGCACTGTTTTCAGAGGACAAAGCTGGCCCCTGTACAGCAGCGTATTTTTCTTTCAGCCCTCAACAGAAATAACGCAATATGTGCTTTTTGTGCCTGGGGATTGATTGCACTAATTGTTCCCAGTGTTTGCACAGTGCACTTCACCCGGAATGTGCGATAACGCCAAAAAAAATCCAGCCTGAGCTCAAACGATCTCACTCAGAGCCAGCTAAAAGATTTGAGATAAATGGGAATGGGAAAAATGTCAGTGAGCTTGTTGGGGAGAACTCTGTGCTCGCTGAAGCCTATATGCGTGTGTGTACGATGACACACGTATGCGTGTGTGCGACACGTTTGGATGTTTCATGTAATTAGGCAGAAATTAAAACATTTTTGCAACTGATGAAAAATGTAATGAAGACGCTAAGGGGTTGATCCCTAYGTGTTTTATCTTTGATGCTCCTTTTTAAAGTATGGTGGCACTCACAAGTCGTTCAGTCCTGCAGTGCCTCTGGCAGGCTGTAGGCCACCTACGCTGAGTAGCGTAGAAGGCAATGCTGGCTGCCCGCGAGCTGTTGGCTTTGACTACTTGCTACTCGTGGTTTCTCTTCAGTTGCTCACCTGTGTTAGTTGGCAGTGTTTTCTCTGATGGTTTGACTGAAACAACGTAAATGGAAAGCGTACAATTAATAGCTAGTGAATTATCACAGGTAATTCACTTCTCGCGTAGCTTTTAGGGGTATAATCATTAATAGTGTAGTGTGTCCAACTTCCAGGAGTTGGAAACAAATACGAGTTTGTTTACTGGCTCTGCATATGCGAATGTTTTCATAGTAAAAATTCTTATATTGCGTGAAAACGCCATTTCCTGTTGAAGTACATTCCAAAGCAGTTGTGGATTTTGTGATTTATAATTTTTGCGTTCATGAAAAAGGCAACTGGTCTATCCTCAGATAAACAGTTCAGGCATAGGATGGGCAGCGTCATTCAACTTTTCATAATTTATAATTCAACCTCAGGACTGTTACAGAAGAGCGCCCTGCAAATGCTTCATCCCACTTTAAAAGTCTAACGCACCTCTGTCTTTCATCGAGGTGATTATTAGGGCCGTTACTGTTGTTCTTATTTGTAATGTGGTCTGGAAAGCACAAGGGAACAGACCAAGATCTTTGGTTTATCTCCCACAGTTCAGTACGCGTGCTTTTAGAAGTAGTGCAGATTGCTCTCTCTTTTTAAAGAAATTCTCGCCCCCTCAGAAGAGGTCATCCAAGGTAAATGTTGTCCCTGACATTTGGCTTGCCCTGRAGAAGATGGCTAAGATACAAAGCTCTGTAACAAGGCCCCTTTGTTTGTCTGTATTTTTAGAAGAAACGGCAATTGAGGTTAAAACAATAGGAGCTTTGGTAACACATAGGCCTAGTGCAGCTCGAGAGACTATAGATACTAGTGTCCATTGTACTTTTGAACCCGTAAGACTTCATAGCTACTGCATGTTATTTGGCAGCTCCTATTCCCAGAGATAACCCCCTCTCAGCACGCAGAGCAGAGCGCTCTTGATGCGTTGTAGGGAACAGTGTGGAAATGGCTTTAAGTCAGAGTCTTTTCTGTTTTCAAAATAGAAACGCTACATAGCTTGTAGCTGGAAAAATGTAGTGCATCTGGACTGGCAGCGTTGTTTGTTATTATCTCTGTGTGTCCCCGTTTAAGTCAAGACAATGAACACTGAGAAAACATTGTCCTCCGCTTCCCCTCCCTTCTGAAAACAAATCCCAGGGAAAATATTGACAAATGATACTTTAATTGGTTTGACCTCYAAAGTGATTAAATAATTATGAAACCTCCTCTGTTTAACAACTGCTTGAAATACTTTATATTCTTGCCTCAAAGTGTAGCAGTTCCTAGCTAGTAGCAGTGTGATTGATTTTTCCATATCAGATGCAATGTTATGGTCTATTGTTTCCATAGCAAACCTATAGCATCTGTCTTTGAGCTCAGACAGCGGTCCTGCGCTATCCCGTAATGCTTTATGTGGCCACATCCTTCCATTACAAGTATGAGTGCATTAATATTGATTTTTTTCCCTCTTGTCCAAGACGGAGGGTCCATCTGAACAGCAATAAATTACACAGCTGAACCACGATGATGTGCTTGCTCCTCCCTGCTCTCCATGGCCGAGATTATTACTTTGTCTCAAAACCTTTTTCTGATGTTTTTAACCCGTTATGAAGCTAGCAGCAGTCGTCAGGTTTGAACACTTATTTGGGTTATGTTGCCAATAACCATTCAGCATTTCCAGTAAACCTGGTGTCCCTGGTTCCAGTAGCAGCTCTTGACAAAGCTGACGAGAGCAAACTGCTGTTGCTTGCACCCAGTTGCTTAGGAAGAAAATGTCAGYGAGGAGCAAGAGAGCAGAATTGCAAGGAGTGAGAATCTCCTACTTGTTCAGAAAGGAAGTGAAATAAGGAAGGGAGGAACAGAGAGGGTAGCAAAACGGTATTGAATAGCAGGGCCAACACTGTTCGAAGAGTAAAGGCCTACCGAGCCAATAAGATGCGCTTTTAAGAGTGGTGGTGAGAGGACTGCCCTGTGTGATACTACTGTCCAACAGCATTACTCTGGTGCTGCTTTTCACAGTTTCTTTTTCCACCTTACTTAGCTGCTGAAGGGACATTCAAAATGCACGTGGCTTCTAAAATTTGCAACAGGTGCCAAATCTGCATGGAATTAATTGTTACGCATAGACACCTTTATTGTTACTCCTCGATTTGACTTGACGTATCGTCTCTCTCCGGGCTTTCTGCATGCGTGGGAGTGCGCTGCCATGGCACAGGTTGGTCTCCGCAGCACTTCTAGGCAGTGATCCATAACTACAAGGTTTATCTTGTTGGGTTTTTTTTGTTTTGGGTATTTTTAGAGCTGCAAAGAAATTTTTGATGACCTGATTACAGATACAGGTCTTCTAGTCTGACAAAGGCACGTATTTGATGCTTGAAATAATGGGTAGGGGCCAAAGACAGTTGTAGAAGGGGCTTGAGGCTTCTGCGGGGTGGAAAGGCTCTGGCAGCACTTACAGGAGTCAGCTATGGACAAGCACAGTGGAGACTTGTCTCCTATGGAAACGTGCAAAATATACGCTCCATTTAAAAAGAGAAAACTTTCCAGGATGAAGATACAACATCGTAGAGCTGCAATGATGACTTGGACACAAATATCAGGGAAAAGAAGGCCCTGAGTGCGTGGCTCCCTATCACCGCGGGAGAAGCACCAGCCCCTTCGTACCCAGCACCTCTCTGCTGCTTTCTTCTCTCTCCTCTTCAGGCAGCGAGGATGCATACAGTTTGGGCAACGGGTATAATCCAGAGAAGGTGGCATTTGAACAGGCCTTTATGTAGTATAATTATTTTTCTGATCCAGCAGCCCACTTATAAATGTATTGAGAGGAGGTGTGATCAAGTTTCCAGGGGAGCTAAAGGCGTTACTGGTTTTGTTAGTTTACAGTAAGTGTCACAAAAATATAAAAACGTGGTTATCATGGTAAAGAAAAAAGTCTAGCTGTTTCAAACCTAAAATGTATTTTTTGACAAATGCCCTTTTTTTCCATTTTTTTTTTAAAGCATGTACAAACTGCTGTACTAACTGCCAACTGCATGTGGTCAGCGCTACAAAAATAAGCCGTAGCTAAGAGCAGAGCTTTGTTCAGGCYTGGAGCTGGGCTGAAAGAAACTCTTGCTCTGTTGTTTGTCCCAGCTGTCTAGCCCAGTTCAGCGCCCTCCCACCTGTTTATGCCAAAGTCCTTCTGGTGGTGTGCGCTATTTGCACTACAGAGCACATTAACTAAGGAAGGGCTTGGCCAAGGATTTCTTAATAACTTGAAACGCTTCTGGTTAAAATAGCAATTGAATTAGCCAAAGACTGTCTTGCCAGCTATGTTCTTTTACAGTGCTGTAACAGTATCCTCGAAGGCTGCGTCTTAAAATGAAATATTGGCTAAAGTTGATAAATCTCAACTGGAAATGTCTCTAATAAAATGTGAACAACAAAGTTAGTAATCTTTATTCAAAATATGACTGTTGGAAGAAGTCTGTTGGCCAACTGGAGATGGGAATAGATGTAGGTACGTTTTAGCTTCCAAAATATAAGCTCTACTGCGCTTAGCAAAAGAAGTAGAGCTGAGCTGTAAGGTAGCTACTGTTGAAGTACCTTAATAATAATAACTGTAATAAAAAAAAAAAAGGAGAGAAAAAAGAAACCCACCATATTGAGCTCATGGCAATTCTAAACATTGCAAAAAATCTTGGCTGAATGTATCTGCAACTTCACTGGTGTTTATAAACTTTGCCTAAGACTGTCCCGAAGCTTTCTCTTTCCTTGAAGATTTTCTAGAGCAGTTAGGCAGCTCAGGCAGTGTTTCTCGTGCTGCTTAGAAAAATACCTCTGGAGTGGGCTGAGAGTTGAAGCTAGCAAAGTGTTTTCGTGGGGGCGGCCTACCTCAGCCACCTCTGAGTGCGGCTGTAGATGGGAAAGGGAAGAAGGAAATGGAGTTCACCAGCAAGGGCAAGGAGACAGGAATTTCTTATTCTATTTCAGTGAGTGTGAGAGTTAAACTGTTTTCTAAACAAGATTGTTTTGCATAAAACTGCCAAAGTTTGAACAGTGGCAATGCAGTCAAGGTTTAAATTACTCTCCAAGCAAATAGTCTTCAAGATGGTTTATGTGGTGTGTTTAGACTCTGATTTTATTCACGTGCTGTTTGCGAATGACATTCTCCTTGTTTGCTATTTGGAATTATTTGACAGTATTACATGGAAAAATTTCATTCACTGAATCTCCTATGGATTTTTGGCTGGGAGCAACTATCTGAATACTCATATTTGTCATGTGATGCATGTTTGCCATATGATGTATAAAGTGGCCATCCTTTATGTCTTAATTTGATTTTCTGAGCTATGTAGAGAGGTACGAGCTCATTATCATGGTACCTGAATGCTTCATGCTAATGGCAGAAGGTTAACAGCTGCTATCCAGGCCAAATTCAAATGGAACACTTAAAAATACTTTCATTTTCTCATTTTCAATGGCAAAGAGCCTTGGTTTTGGGTGCATTCATATACTCAAGATTTAAAAATGTCTATTACTTGCTGGCTGATAGTTTCTCACCAAATTGTTTTCTCCTAATACTGGGTTCTCGTGTTTGTGGCACGTCTGGGTTGTCCACTCATGTGGACGAGATTGGGGGAGGAGTACTTTTTTGATTAGACCAGTTGGTGTATTTAGAAAAAATGAGGGATGCTTTGGGTACCAAGAATCTTTTCTAGGTCACGGAGATGTTTTTAGTATGATTTCTAATAGGTTCCCTGGCTACCTATGAGAAATGGCTGATACTCATAGTTTTGGAGGGAGAAGAGGAACATCTAACTTTTTCCCTGCTAGCGAACATTTCTTTCACTCTAATACCTCATCATGATTCTGAATTTGGTTACTATGAATAATYATTTTAAAGCAGATGTCCTGTTTGAAAAGTGATTCTCTGGTGATATATTTTTAACATTTACTAAAAGACAATTAAGAGTGTATCTATTAGATGTACTTTCCCTTAGCAGTCATTTGCCCTTAGCCATGCTAAACGTTTTACCTGTTACTTTATTTTATCGTCTTATACGAACTAGTATTCCTAACTACAATTTAAAATGGAAAACTGATATCCTTGATAAAATGAATTTCTCTACGCAAAATTTCACAATATGCTCACCTACTATTTTTATTGTCATAGTTGTTTTTAARTAAGTTTGAAACAGTACTGTCTGTATAAGCTACAGCATCATTTGAGTTTTCATGAGTCTCCTTAGGGCCTCCAAGCTGATGAAAAGCATGAGGCTGGGGTGGATAAGGGCTACCCTAGCCCTCAAGGCYGGTGTGGCTACTCATGGCATCAAGGCAGTGTTAATCTGCCGGAGGAGCAACGTTSGCCCTATATCCCAGCTGGGGAAAGAAGAGGGCTAGAGAACGCTCACTGCCTCCACCCTTTGCCTCTCTGTCCTTGCACATCAGTCAGCCAGAGCCTATTCTCAACCTCCACACCAAAAAATTGCGATGAAGATTTTTTGTATTCATAGAGCCATGGATTTTTAATGCTGGAAAGACTCCCGGGTCGTCTAGGCTGATCTTCTGTGTGACTTGGGCCGTGGATGCTCCCCAGTTATCTCCCTGTTGYGCACAGGCATTTGAAGATATTGGCAAATGTTATTTTTGTGAAGGTAAATTTAAACAAATATCATTTTCAGCTTTCTGCTATGCTGTTTTCTTATGTGGTTTTCATACCAGAACCTTTGATGTCTTTCCCCTCTGCTCCCCAGGACTTCTGCTAGTGTTCATTCTTCTTYATCATTTCTAGGAAAAGCAGAGAATTTTCCTTGGTGAAATCCAAAGTAGCCTCAATAGTCTTGCTTTTCAGTTTCACTTACAAATTTCAACTCTGCCTATGTTTGTGAGAAATTCCTGTAGAAAATATTTCATTGAGTAGATAGCGTTGAGCTGAAACTGGTCAGAGCCTGAACRGATAGGCTTAAATTTGGACTTGTACTCTGCTCAGAGCTGGAAGGGTGTTAGTGTTTCCTTCAGGCTAACATGTTAAATGATAAAACTTGATAGTTTCCATTAAATTCTGCTTTGAATTTGGAGATATACTCTGAAAGCAAAGCTTATAATATTTAAAACCTATATATTCTGAAATGCAACCCTTAACTTAGCTGATTGTTAAATTCTTAAAAGTAGCTAACTTGAAGGTCAGTCTAGCTACTGAGCTCTGTAAAGTTTATGGAAGTGATTATTTCTTCATTGTCAAGAAGTTAAAAGTTGAATTGTGCATTGCTATTGATATGCTTTGGTATCTATAAAGCTGTTTTCCTTCTAGCCCTGAAAGAATTGTAAAGGAGTTATTATGAAAGCAGGACTGTGTGTAGGAGTTCTAAAACATAATATATCTGCTATTCCTGGATCAAAGTAATCATGTTAGAAAAGTATTTTTGGTGAGTGTTAGTATAGAAAAAGTCAGAAAATATAGCATCTTCCATCGTGTAGCTGCACATGTGYAATGTTACAACATTAAGATTGCAAGTAAGCTACTGAAACGCTTAAAAATACTATAAATAAATTTATCCTGCTACTATGTATTGTGATACAATCTTTAATTATATGACCACATGCTACTTTTTCTACTGTCACTTGCCTTTTTCAGTAGCTGTGACATGTTCCAGGAAAKTTCTTAGCATAATGTATAATAGAACCGAAACAGCTCAGCCATCTTCAAATTCATTTCCCCAAATAACTTATTTTTGCCCTAAGGCAGAAACTCCTAGAAGAACTGGATAAATTCATTACTTGAGAAGTCATTGAGGGTGTAAGAATCTGGAGTGGTATTTCAGAGAAGAAAAAAMATTGGTGGCAGCTTTTATGCTGCGTATAAGCTGTGAAACACCAAATACTATTTCCTAAGTGGGGGGAACATAATCTATGAAGGAAGACTTTACAGATAGAGGACTAATGTCAGGGTTTTTTTAATGTTTACATTCTTCAACAGGGTTCCCATATGTGAGCTCACAGTTTGGAGCACGCCGTTTTATTCTTCCTTTGGGAAACAYCGGATGTGTCTAGATTTGCTTTTAGTTTTGGCCAGGAGCGTGCTTTTGAAGCAAATCTTCCAATTGTACCTACTTACTGCGCTTTGGTTCATAGCGCACAGTGGTCTCAGCACGCTTAAACTGGATTCCTTGTGAATGAAGCTAAGCTGAGATATACTTGGCCAGCGCACGCAATGCACTCCAAGCCACGAAAGGGAGGCTGCTCCTGGGAAACAGTCTCAAGCAAAAAAGAGTAAGCAGCAACGAGCGTACGAACAGACCCATAAGAAATGTGTGTTGCGTAGGTCTCAGGTTCGCGGCACCGGCTGCAGCTCTGCGCAGCTGCTGGGCTGTGCTCTTCGCTCCTGGAGATAGAGCCGTGCTTTCTGCAGATTGCCACTGGAGAGGCACGTGGCAGCCAAAGCGTATCGCTCAACAGAGCAGGGCCTCTTCTAACAGCACCTGGAATATTTGCAGGGATGGTGTTTTGTTCTGAGGGGAAAAACCCAGCAAAAGCAGGCACTTTTTATGAAGAATATTGCAGTTACAGGTAGTAGCAAATAAGTCTTGCAAGAGGTTACTTTGCGGCTTTAATAGCACTGCCTATTCTTAGTAATAACAATTTATGTTTGACTATCCCACGAAACTGTATAATTTTGAGTTTCCATATTAATGACTTCCGTATCCGTGCGTGTATGCATGTTTTGCTTATGGGTAGAAGGGGGAGCTAAATTATGGGCTTAACTATGGGTAGAAGGGTGGGGTTGTAACTTCCTTAATGTAAGCCAAGTGAAAAATCAGATGTTGTGCAAGGCTTTTATTTTTTTAGCTGTTAAAATTGAAACTAAGCTGTGCTTCTCTATGTAATAGAGAAACATGTACAAATCTATATAGGTAAAAAGGAAAAGTGCATTTCCCTCACTCTCCCCTAAAGAAGGACTTTCTGCAGAAAGCCCAGTAACTTTGAGGTCTTGATCCAAAGAAATAGAAATAAATGTAAAGATATTTATCTATTGGCTTTGCCAGATTCTGGGTCGTGCCCTGTTGGGCATGAAACAGCACAGCTAGAGGCAGAATRACTTCAATTATAGGGGAAAAATCAGACTTTCCTAATAAGACTTCCTGTCTGCTACAGAATTCATGGCACAGCCTTGGAAGGTATTCAATTCTCATATTGCTCTTAAAGGAGACAGGCTGTTTGTTTTGGTCTTCTGAGGAAGCTAAGGGCACGGTGGGTAAAACATTAGCAATAAATAAGAAAAATGGTGGCTGTAAACTTTAACAAAAGACATCTGTCTTCAATAGTGACAATAGAAACCTTGGAATATTTGTAATTGCAAATATACKGCAGACAACAGGAGCCTTTATGCTCAGTCATTTCATTACTTTGTCTTATTGCACAGTAACAAGGTTTGCATTGTAAGAAAAATACATATCCATATACATTTCACTGCACACACACTGAGTAAAATCCTGCTGGCCCTGCTGAAGCCAGTTCTTGCTGACTTCAGGAAGAAACAGGATTTGAACCAAAATATCTTCTAGTGAATAGCAGTTCAGTAGTAGAGAAATAAAGCTAGCTGATCTGKTAGAGACAAGAACTTCAAAAGCAATTTATACCATAGTGATTCTTGCTTTTCATATTCAATTCATTCTTTTTAAAAATGTATTTGTGACCGTTAGAGTTTCAAGTTTTCTTTTTTTGCTGCCTCATTGGAGTCAAGACCTGGCTAACAGGTTGTGTTTACGTGAAATACAAGGTTGCTCATATGATGTGTGTAGAGGCCTGAGCATGGACTATGCTGAAATACCTTCAGTTTACCACCCACTTGAGTTAGCACCACTAAGATCTCTGTTGTATGAGCGTTAATCATTTGTTTCTGCCACCTACCGAAATTACCGTACTGTCTAATTTTGTTGGGAGCAGCCACGGGTACTRCAAGATGACACCACAATTTCTACTGGAATGTTTAAGAGATTTCCTATGAAGAAGGTCAGTAAGGCCGGTACTGCCAGATGTGTGAACTTCCTTATGCTCACAAAGAGCACGCAGCAAAACTTGGAAACACACCCAACATACGAAGCAGAAGCATCAGGGTTTAATGTAGTGTGTTTTTCTGCCCTCCAGGAATGGCTGGAGCAAGTCAGCTTGCAAGTAAGGTGGGACTACAAAACCTGTTAAAGAAGAACGCAACTGCCATGCCAAAATAAGTGAATGAGCGATGGCTTAACCCCCGTGACRTCGTATGAGGCCCTGCGGACTACCTAGGAATACTATTCCTGCTTAGGCAGCGGTCGTCGCTTTGAGGCTCATCTGGCCTAACAGGGTTTGCTGGGAGATGACCAGTTGAAGAAGACTTCCTGCTTCAGCAAGCTCAGCCAAAGCCAGGTGCAGTATTCAGAGCATCTTCAACCTTGCAGCAGTCAGTGGGGCTTGTACTGGAGTACTTTAAAACCTGCGATACGTGTAGCGTAAAGCAAACAAATCCCCAAACAATTCCACCACCACCACGAATCAGGGCAATGTTTTCAATATGTTAGTTGAATGAAGTGATGTAGTCTTTGCTGACAGTGAAACCTCTCACTCATAGAGCAGAAACAATTTGCATTTAGATTTTACTACCAGCTGTTTGCTTCCATTTTCAGGAACTCATCCTCACCAAGCAAATCGCACGGAGAGGCAGGGTTGGCTTTTTATCCTTTGGGTTTCAATCGTGTTTTCAAAGAACTGAAAGAGGCGTGCCAGAATTTTTTTCTCCCCGAGTAGCTAGGGCAAGCTTCTTGGCTCAGGCTTAGTAAAATGTTCAGTTGTTATCTTTGGCAGATGGATTTTCTTGACTGTGGACTGAATTTGAGGCCCTGTGCTCAGAGTTCAGAGGTCACGTGTGAATTTGTTATACTTCCTGGTTAACTCAACAAAATAAATGAATCTGATGAAATTCTCATGAAGTGTTTATTTTTTAGTGTTTCTATAATATACAATAAATTGTAATTTATGAGGCGTAATTGAAGAAAATTCTAGAGGAAGTTGTGTATAAGATTAGGGGATTATTAAATCAACTTTATTGTGTTTTCAAAACTTAAAAATGCTTTACAGCTGTAATAAATTGTTTGAGAGCACTATCAACCTATAAATTTCAATAATTTAATAAGCGTTCTGCCATAAAGTTGGGCATGTGGCCAAATCCCAGAGCTGTTTGTGCACAGAGTATCGTAATAGTAATGTGATGTTTTTGGTTTACCTGGCTAATGCACAAGTGATCTGTTCTTAGGCGTAACACGTGGTGATCGGTCATGAATTTTAACGAACTGCGCCTAGGAACTCGCAGAAGTCAGGAGAATATCTGAAGGTCCCGCTCCTCTTTCCCCATCTGTTGCAGGCTGTTAGATACTGCTGTTAAATATAAGGAGGGAGCATCACTTATTTTACCTCTCCCTAGCAGGTTGACTTTTTAGTTCTTTGGTAAAACAGCTGCAGTTTCAACATGCATCTTAATGGGTGACGGAAGGTAGCTGTGCTTCTCCCACTGCTTGCCCAGGAGGGCACAAGCACGGAACATGTGAATTTATTTTTCAGAGACGATGGCCTTACTTGAGAAAGGAGAAGGATACTGGATAAGATGGGAAGCAGCTGCTGCAGTTATTTTGGGTGTGTTCTCCAATTTTTTTTCATCATTTTTTTTTCTTAACTACCGTTTAGAGTGCTGGTTGTTTTTGATCATGTCTGGAATAAGGATCGTCAATTATTTTGCTCGTTTTTGCACATACCCTTGGTAAGCTGCATGCTGCCAGTAGAGTGTAATGTAGCGGATGATCTAATAGTCTTTTCCATCCGTAGCTATCCAACAATGAAATAGCAGAGTGCAGAGCTGTATGCAGCATATCTGCGTTTGTGATAATGTAGCACCTAGAAATCAAGACTGTTATTCGTGCATTTCTACTGTTCGTTTATGTTCAATTACCCTTCTTATTCAAATAATAAATTGTTTGTCTGGAAATCTGAATTAATATATTTAAAATAAAAATTCCATCATATTTTGCTCTAGTTCTCTGGTGCTAAAAAATGGATAAAGACTAGCTGAATCGGATTTAGTCTAATCTGAGGTGGTTTAATTGAGGGAAGAGTTGTACCGTAGCTGTCAAGCTCCATGCAATGTTTGGGTCTTATACAAACACAATTTTAAGACTTCTTGAAAGGGTATGCCTAATTTTATTAATTCATTTATTTTTTGTAAAGGGGGAACGTGTTCTCTTTCAGATTCTGCTAATCTTTGGTGGAGGGTATCCTCATTTACTAACATCATTGACAAAGACCCTGTGTCAGTTCATTGTTTCCACCTCTGAAGTGATTTCATTTTCAGACTGTATCTGTGTCTATCTATACATGGGAAATATATATGGAGAGATATATACGTGCGCATACTTCAGCTACATTTTGACTTAATGAAGAGCTTAATAAAAATCAGCATTCATAGCTCCTGTGTAGTCAGATAAATTAGTTAATGCACAAACTGCGCTCTTATGTATTATGCAAAAGGTTAGTTTTAACATTTGCATAATGTGCTACAAATGACCTACTGTTTCAAGCAGTAGAAGCTCACTTAAAAGTGGGCTGAAAGCTGAAGTGACGTCAGTAAAGTAATTACTCCTAGCTTGGCACGTCTCATTCATTGTGAAAAGTTCAAGACCCCCTGTTTGCTCTACAGCACTGAAAGAACAGCTGAAAGAAGTTGAAGGTGGGTTAAAGCAAAAATAATGCRACAGGAGTCAGCGCTAAGAGCAGTGAATGCTCGGTGTGATTCAGATAGCAGGGATCCTTGGCTCTTCAGCATCTCATCCAAAATCCCATTAAACTGGAAAGCAGCCTTTAGGTTTTCTTAAATAGCATTAGCCTGGCCCAGAAACTGCAGATCTGACATAAAAGTTTGTGCAAGTAGAGAACTGAATGATTTGCTAAATCTTAGATCAAYGTATTTGGGAGACACAATATTCTGCTTTCCTTGTAAGTCTAGAAATAATTGTGATGGCTTTTCTATGTGAAAAACAGCAATTGTCTGAATTTACAATATGAATTCAGTAATATTTGAGGGTTGCACAGAGTGGATTTGAATCCCATGGTCACCCATGGTCTTCAGTCACTCCTTGTTTTTTGGTTCTCTCTATATAGTTGTCTTTCCTCAGGTTACACACAGGGGAAACTCACGAAAACTTCTGACAACATTTTGCCTTACTATGGCAAACAAGTTAAAAAAAAAAAAAATAAAAAAAGAAGGTGCCTGGTACTAACACTATTCAATACAGATTACCTGATACAACATTACTCAAAAAATATTCTCTAGTTGACTGCTGTCGCATAGCCTGGAGTGATGGAGTTCAGTCTCCCTACAGTCCTGAGGGCCAAATAACCTATTTAATTAGTGCTACTAAAAAACCTTCTAAACTTTCTCTCAAGTAAAGAGTTTAATGGACGTTTTAGAAATGTTAACTCCAGATTGACTGAAATCTGTGAATAGAGCAATTAAAAGAAATATATACTACCACTCAATGAGTAATGGGCTTATTGCTGTAGTAGATTGAAAGAAGCACACRACTGTCTTGCGTTGTATTTTGTGCAGATGTAGAAATAACTAAATTCATTTAATGTCATTTTAACCTTATTTTGAAGAGTATCCTTAATAAATTTAAGAAGTCAATTGATACACAAAGTATAATCACTTTTCCTATTTTGTTCATACCAAAAAAAAAAAAAAAAAAAAAACCAAAAAAACAAAAAAAAAAAAAAAAAAAAAAAAAAAAAAAAAAAAACATCCTGGAACAACCACTCCTTTATATGTTAGGAGCTGAAAGAGTTTGCAATCCAAATAATAATTTTTGACCAAGACCATCTTAAATTAAATTTTGCTTAAGGTAGAGGAGCAAATTAGACCTTTCTCTGATAGAAGAAATGGGGAACTACAGTATCACTACTAGGATGGTTAGTGTTTTAATCTGCCCTGGTGTAGTGCACACACTCCATAGAGACCAGTGTTTCCCACTCTGATTTCTGTTGTTGTTATGATTCCTTAAACAGCGCTGTTCAAATATTTGAGTCTAAACAAATGCCTGTATTGCCCAGGAGCAAAATTAAGAGTCCCTGCTTTTTAATAAACTGCACAGGATGAAGTAAAACTGAGCTGGGTTTCAACTCTGAGTTCTTTCTGCCTAATTCCAACCTTTCTGTTTTTAGGAAAACCACCTGCTTAAAAGGTCAGTTAAAACTTCTCTGGGGAGAAAGAAACTAAATTTGAAAGAAATCAGTTCGAGCCTTTGGTAAGCACACGGAGCATAAGGAAGCAAGGCATAAATTATGGTAACTATTAGCATTCACTTGCAAACAGCCACAGGCACGGGGGTTCAAGTCAAGTCTTTTATTTATCAATCGAGAGCTCTCATTGTTTCACTAGCGAGCGGTGTTTGCAGCTATCTTTATGACAGCCAGCATTCTGTCTTCATTAGTAGTATTATTTCTACTTCACCTAAAATAGCTGAAGGGTTCTCCTGGGATCTATTCTTGGATACAATTTTGTTTAATCTTATTATTAATGATAATAATTTTTTTTCTTGCTTGGATTATCATCCGTATGCCAATGGTTCTATTATTTAAACAAATAATTATTGCACATTACAATTCCATTTACTGYGTGACAATAACAAATCATAGTTATGGCTTATTCAAAGTAAATTAGTTCTAAAACACTAATAAAATTAATTGCAAGATGTTTGATTGGAAACGAGAGCTGGTTAAAATAGGAGCTCTTTATCATGGTCTTTGATAGTGCATTACTTACTGGAATAAAGCTACCAGCATTAAATATCTTGGTGCTTGTTAGCAAACAAAGAGTAATTGAAACTTGGTTGCTAAGAGACATTATTTCTCATTGTTGACAATCGTGATTTTCTTTGATTGCTGCTTCTATTGTTGTTCATTACACAAGCTAAATGTTTTTGTATAACACTCTGAAAACATGCTTTGGATTCCAGTTGTTCTGCGCGATACCACTGGGTCTGTTCAAGGAGCCTTCGTACCCGGYGGCACGCTCCGGGGAGAGCAGCGGTGCAGGATTTTCTGTCGTAGACGTGCGATTCTGGAATGCCGCTGGAGACGCGCGTTGAAGCTGTAATTGCAGCCCAAGGTTAGAGAGCCCGCTGCTTGCCCATAYGCTGCAAGAGGAAGAAGATTGTCGCAGTTCTTTGTTTGATGTCAAACCTTCTTAGCAGCGTCGGATACATTTGTCAAAAGTGAACGTTAGCTTTTGAGGAACCAATTTCAGGGAAAAAGGACTTTATTTTTAAAGCTGCAGTACGCGAAACTCTGTGTAAGCTTAGCCCCACAAAAGTGTCTTTATTTCCAAACCATTAATCAGAGTGCATTAGAAAGGTGGCCACCTTCTAGAAGGGTATTYTTTGTCCACTAAGAAAAGTCAAAGCTCTGTGATTGCGGCTGCAAGAAGCCACTGCCACTTTTTCCCAAGGAGTGCTGTTTGATTAGATCGTGCAATTGGCCGATTCTGTTCCAAATTATTTGGTGATCAGCTCAAGGGATGAGAAATTAGCAATAGAAACCTCATCCACACTGGCTGACTATTTGTTACTGAACCAGTTCAATAGGCAACTTCTGACTTAAGCCAAAACTCTGGTCTGTAGAAACTACTTAAAACATTGAAAGAAGGAAAAAARTAATAAGGCATTCCAATTAAATAAAATGTAGTATATGTATGCATATTCTGCTTCTGGCAGAGAAGATTAGGAAAAGATGGAAGGGCATGGAATAAGGGCTTAAGCTGTGAATGAGAAGAATCAATGAGGATTTTTGATCCTCCTATTCATGCATAATTTTCTCTGCAGCTAGCTGGCCAACCCCCTTTGCTGTGGTCTGCTGAGGAGCACTTAGGTTATTAACATCTTCAGGGAGTCTGAATGTTGCCTGGTCCTCCAAGAGCAAAGACGGCACACCTGCAGGAAGCAAGYGCTCCAACACTTTGCCGGAGTGCGTCAGTTTATATGGCAACTTGCCACACAAATTTTCAGAATTGGAACGTGCTCTTTGGAGARACACCAGCCACGGTTCCAGGGCAGGCTGCTACGGCTGGTTTTGTTTTGACTATAGGTTTATTCAGACCAGGAGCTACAGYACATCCTCTGCATCTGGAAGGTACCTTGGAAAATGAAGCCAGAGCCTGACCAGTGCTACCAAGCATGACTGCTATAGACAGCAGTCCTCGTAATGTAAACACAACATGCATTGTAGGAAAGCTGTCTCTATCAAAAAAAAAAAAAAATGTATGTATACAGGGGTATGTATGTGTGATTTTGGGTTTCACTTGGAAACTAAATGTGACAAAAGTGTTAAGTCAGTTTTAGTCCTCTAAGGACTGAATTCCCATGCTGAAAAGTTTGAGGTTGAATTCCTTCATGATCTTTCCTTGTTGTGAGCTATTTTTGTTTTAATGGAATGAGCTGAAGAGAGGGTTCTTTTCATTAATTTGAAGACTCATTTATATCTTTTACTTTTTGAAGCAACCGGGGCTGAGGTTTTTATCTAGCATACTCCTCACTTGAGAAATATCACGAAGAAGTAGCTGATCTTTTCATATTCCTCTGAGAGGGAAGTAACCTTTGCAATGTATTGCAACAAGGATRTACTTTGGATGTTCCCATGTTTAGAAAATGCATACTGGTGCTGATACAGCCTGTCTTCCCAAGCAGTGTTTTACTCTGGTATATCATTTGTCTTAGTATTCTTTTGTCTCTTTGTATTAAGTTCCTATTGATTGGCTTACTGTTTAGATACTGTGACTAATTCTTGGTTTCTAGTTTCTAATATGATTACTTAATTAATGCTTTCTTGCATTCTAGTTTGAATGAATGATGGCAGTTGGGTAAGTGCAATGCAGTTAGCACTAGTATTTAATACTGTAGGAAAATAYTTAGTGTCAGTCAGGTTCCTAGTGGAACATTTTAGGAGAGTGGGAATAAATTTATAGAAACCTGAACTTGGAGAGCACAGAAATCAGACTTCATTCAGCAGTCAAGCTAAAACTTTAATGGGTTTGGATACCATTTATGTGATCTGAATGAGTTTGTTACATATTTAAAGTTTCTCTGATGGAGTCAGTGAGACTAGACTCTCTTGAGAATCTCCCAAGATTTCAGCCCAATTCTGTATGCGCTGTATGACTGTGAACCATGCGGGAACCAGGCTGCAAGTGCTGCAATCTGTTACCTGGGTGGAATTACTGCATGAGTAAAATCACAGGCWGCCTGCTCTTTTGGGACTTTATTCCTTCAAGAAACAAAAGCGTACGCATAAAAACTAGTCACCTAGGAACAATGAGAAAGGGCTGTCTGTGTACAGAAAGCAGATTAGGTGAGGGCTGATGACTTTATGACAGCTGTTTCAATGCACTTGATTTAAGAGAAATACGCCAGAAGTGTAGTGCTTTGGAAAATACTGCCATGTTAAACCTGTGCTRTATGATGAATACAATAGGGGAAAAACGGTGTTAGCAAAGAGATTTGAATTTCTTTGAGAGTTCACTCTTTCCATAAAACCTCCTGGATTGTATCATCCTCACAAGTGTTGCTGGACCCTCTCTGTAAGACATCTGCTCTGGATGCTATTTGCTACTGTGGTGCATGYGAACTGCCTTCAGCCAGGGAAGCAATTGCACAGAGGGTGTTATTCTGCAGGAAGCCGCTTTCCAGTTTGGGTAAAAAGGGCGAAAGTCTTGAGGTGGCCTCAGTAAGACCATCTCCTGCACAGATATGCTTAAACCATATAGTAAGCACTGCTGTGCCAAATCAAGGAATGCGGATACTGGTACACTGCAACTATGGTATACTATTTATATATACTATACTATACATCCATACTATCTATTCTATACTATTGTAATCAATACAGGTGCTGATCAAGAACAAGAGAAGGAATTTGATGTGATTTGGGAGATCAGTGTAAAAAGCAGAGAGCAGAGTTATTATTACCAAGCTGTGCCACGTGTTCTGGCAGGTGGACTACATCTATAGCAAGATCTGATCTACCTAATGTCTCATCTCTATGTGCCCAGGTATGTTTGGTCTCCATATGTGACAGAACAAGGATGAGTGAATGAATATGTGAATATATACAATTCTTTCTTTGTGTTCATAATCACATTTTGAGCTTACGGTCTATGAGATCAATGTTGATTCTTTCACACTCTTTAACTGTACTTCAGAAACAGTCCCATTAAAATCAGTGAGCATATTCTCCACAAATGGTATGATGTGATCTGAGGGAATGGMATTGGGTGATATAGGTGGGATTTTCTGTGATGGCAGCCGAGAAACAGAGAGTGGCAGCCCACTTGGTCATGAGAAAGGGAGACCCCCAAGACCATGAGCGAGTACCTRGCACAAGTAAGAGAAGGTTTTCTGTTTTTTACTCGAAGGAAAAGGAAGAGTTTTAACATCAAGACTCTCTTCTACTTATGATACAGCACATGGTAGGACCTGCAGGAGCTGGTTGCAATTACTCTGCCTTCTAATGCTCTGCTGCACATCCACTCATGTAATTCCCTGGCACTCCTGTGGCAATGATGGTAGGAGGTCTGATTGAGATCTCTCATCCTCCTGTGCGTGCTCTGGCCTCTCCATTCTGGCATAAAAGAGAGCTAATCTTCCAGCAGCCGCATGAAAAAGAAAAATCCCAGACCTCTTCCAAAAAATCTCTTAGGATCTAAGTTTGAGACTAATGCAGAGCATGGTTTAGAGTAGCTTGAAAGTCTTGCAATATTTAGATGTGTTTTATTCCATATAAACAGATCATGCTATTTTGTCTCAAGAAAATGAGAGATTTGAGTGCTGTGAAAAATRACTAAGGCCTAGATTCTCCTTAATTTTGTGTCTATTATGAACATTTGCACCTCTCAGTACTGAGTGTGTAGTAGATGTACCATATTACCTGCTGATAGTGGTAATGTTTTATTCCTGCATTATAATAMCATAGGTATCTGTGAACAGTGGAAGTCAAAAAAGCTGCAGCATTGCCAGTTCTTGTGATGTAATTGTGAGTTTCATGCTGGTTTTTTGTTCTCGTCGTACCAAAAGTGAGACACTTTTTAAACCTTATAGAAGGAAGTTGGCAAACAGATGCTGGAAACAGACATGAAGTTTATGTTCAGATCTCCTTCTCAGTACATACAATGTGATGTCACTAACTATATGATTAATTTAGGATTAACAGTTTGCTTGAAGGGTAAAATGCTCCCTTGGATTTATTTTTTATGATGGATATTTGTAGAGCATAAAATCTGAGCCTGAGGCAATTAAAAGCAAGTCATTGAATGATATTCCTACTGTTTTCTTTTACAGGTTTTTATTTTAATTTGCCTCTGTTTCTACCACCTTTCTTATCTGGCGTCGTTCCCTACTCAGCGTTCGTCTGAGATCACTCAGTTGGGCTCCAGTCAGTCCTGAACACCCTTCTGCACGTGTTTGAAGTTAAAGAGTGTGCATATGCATACTGCTTGGAGTGAGTATAGAGTACAAAAGCTGTATTTTACCTACCAATTATGTAATGTAGTGTTTTATAGGGRAAAAAAACCCTTATATGCCTGGCATAAATGGCTAACACCAGCTATGAAAATCAGAGCCTCCTAGTCCCTCAAATACAAGGGACTTTGAGGGAGTCAGCAGCTCCCAGACATGCACTATTCTACCTGTAATGCATTGTGCCCCTGTACTTCCRCGTAAATCTCTTTTGGACGATGCTTATGTTTCAGGTTGTAGCTTTTTAACGTGCCGGTAGCTTTTCTTTTGCACCGCGTGCTTTTCCAGGGGAGCATAATTGCTCTGTCCCCCTTTGCAATGCTCTCTATTTTATATTCCCTTCAGCTCCTTTCTGCCCCCAACCCCAATAAATTCTCTATTCCAGAAGTATTTTTCTTAGAAGCTGCCCRACCTTCTGAGAAAATAATTCTTCTTCATTGTTTCTCCTCGAAGGAAATCCATAAGAAAGGTAACTGGGGCGGGCATTCCCACTTTCGAGGGCGATGCCCGTTTCGCCTGTAGACCCGCCAGGTAAATCCAGAACTCCTGCCTCCTTTCGCTCCCCTCCTGCCTCCTTCCCYCCGCTCGGCTCGGAGAAACTAACCGTCCCCACCGCCGACGGYGCTTGCTGTACGCCTGATATTGCACGAATCAAAGGCCCTTTAGGCCGTGATATAGACTGGTGATTTATTACTTGAAGAATAGRGGCTTTTCTGAAATTTCCTTTAGTTCAGGCAGATCGCTGCGAGTTGACTCGGCGAGAGGGCAGCAGGTGCTCTCGTTAAATTCCCGGCTGCTGGCAGCGGACGGGAAAGTAGCTGGAAGTAGCGGGCGGGATGCGGCGGGGCGGCCGCGGGCTTTCGGTCGCCGCCAGCCCCCTTCTCGCGAGGTCCCTCAGACGGCAGATTGCTGGTGCCGGCGGTCCGCGCGGTGGGCGAGAGGGACAGCGGGAGAAATCCCTCGCGGGGCGCCGGCTTGGCCGCCTCTCCTTTGAAAACCCGGGGAAAATCTAAATTCTGCAGTTTATCCGGAGTCGCTGCGGGGAAATCGTAGCCTTTTGTCATTTATACACTTTTTTTTTCTTTTTCACATTTGGTTCTCCATGACCAGAAAATAGCATAAACAATTAAATGGAGATTCAATTTTTCCATTCTTTCTAATCTTAAAAAATAAAGAAGCCTCTAATTGTGCTTTCTGGTATGTCTGACCTTTAAAGTAAATGCAAGGGAAAAATATTGCCGCAATTCCACAATATTTTGTCTAAGTGTAAACTGCCTTTCAGGATTACAAATCACCGAAGACAAATGTGGTCATCTGTACAAGGCTTGAGGAAGATGATGCTTCTCTCGTTTCCTATTTACAGTTCCACGGGGTTCATAAAATGGTCAGATGCTACCGAGCCGCGAAGAAACTACGCTGCTTTTAATAGAGCCATTTATCTGCCCTTTGCGAAGGGTAGCGTGCAGCCCCTAGGGACATCTCCCGGATAATCAGAATAAAATGAATGCTGCTTGAGCCCCCGTAATCAAATTACCCTTTATTCGCTAAACTCCTGTTGGACTCTGAAATCTTGTCGTTTCCTAGGTGGGCGTTTTAAAGACCCCAGTAGTGCAGTGCTGGGACTTTCTCTCTCTCCTGTTATTTTTTWCCTCCCCCTATCATTACTTGGGGAAAAAACCCAAACCGACCAGAAGCCCCTGTTCTGCAATACAAAGCCTAGCGTTTTGGAGGGATTAAGCACGCTGCCAGCCGTTCCTCCGCAGCTGCCGCAGCCCCGTCCGCARCAGTGGTGGAACAAGGCCAAAGTATTTTATATTTTGTTGACATGCCATGCTATTTCAGGCTTGACTGTTCCCAGATAACTGTCTCAGCAAGACTGAGGCATCTATTAAAAAAAAAGAAAGATTAATTTAAGGAAAGAAAAATAAGAGTGTGTATGTGTGTATATGCATTTACTAAATCCTCTCACAGTTCATATAAAAAGCAAAACTCCTTCTGTGCGATGTAGCTGATATTCACTGAATTACAGTGGGCATGAATTTGGTCCGGTGTCTTCAGGTAGAACTGTGAAAATTCAGCAGTTTCAATTCAAGACACTTTAAATAGCTATTCTGTGCTTGTTGTATGTGCATTTGCAAATGAGAAAGGCCTTTGCTGCTAAACTCTTGATACATTTTTCTCTTTTTTCCAAGGGCTGGGGTATGATTTGGTCTTGTCATACTATAAAGCTCCAGTTGTGACATGTGGCTCCGTCTCAGGCAGGGAAACAGAGGGAATATTTTGCACAAAGTTCATGGCTTTTTCAAGTTGGAATCCCTGTCCAGGTGACTAATTGGTCTGTCGTTGGCCGTCTGAAGATGAATTCATCTAACTCATTGACAGTATCTTTAATTAATGTTATTGCCAATAAATTTGCTAGTCTACTAGGARAAAAGCCAACTGAACAGAACCAAAATACCTTTAGATTAAAAAAAAAGAGAGGCAGATTCTTGCTGAATTGGAAGGAATGGTTGAAAAGTYAGCATAAAACCACGTAAGATGGTCGTGTCAATGTCTTCTCACAGATTTCTGATCTGACGTGACGCCAATTTGTGAAGTATTGCCTGAATCGTCTGTCCTAATCTCACTTCGTGTAATCTGCCAGCATAGGGTCCCTAATGCGTGTGCTGACACTGTCTTTACAATGTAAATCACTCTCCCATCTCAGGTGAAACTAGTCAAAAAGATTCAGTCCAAAAGGACTTCTCCAGCCTCCACCACGTTCTGCGAGGATAGGCTGTTAGATAGGGTGTCGTGTGCACTAAAAAGAAAAATTACACAGAAATGCCTCACRTGATTTGAAAATCGTGGTGTAAAATAGGAATTGCCGAATGCGAGACAATGGCGTAAGATGCCTGAATCTATCACGCTAATACTGAAAATTTAAAAAATCAGTTTCGTTTTAGGGCATGCTTTCTAATTCAGGTTTTATAAGAAGTCATTAGATCAAAAATGTGACCCAGTAGTTTCTGATTTATTGTCTGTTTTTTCCCTGTTATAAATAAATCCCTCTTTGAACTTTGAGATGTATTCTATAAATCAAGCAGGAGTCAGAGCATATTACCAACAACGAGCTCATTTCCATAACAATGAACCCATCATCTTACTAGCTGTCGAAAATGGATGAGGMCATGCTCATGCCAAGAGCAAATGGGGTCCTACAGTGAGGGCCCTTCTGCTGCGAAGCTGCAGGAAATCTTTGTTTGTTTGTTTTTGAAGAGAAAGAACAAATTTTTCCTTTCTTTTCTTTTTTTCTTGCTACTTTTGACTGACTCGAGTTCACTTCTTATATGCTGGGTACTGCAAGGCAACTCAAAGCAAAGGGAAAAAGGCATTCAGAAAAACCTTCATGGTCTTCATTAGGATTGAAATAATAAGGGTCCTTGAAAACRCATGTTCAGCCCTAGAATGTCATATAATGATTTCATGAATTAATAGAAGTTTATGAACAAGAAAATATTTCACCTGGTTAATAACTCTGAAATGTTTATTTTATGCAAATTAATTGGAGCTTAAATGTATGATGTCCTTGAGTAGTCGCTTGTATTACTGAAAACCTCGACCAGTTCTTGAGGWGTCCTTGCAAATTTCTACAGGAATAACCATTGTCAAAACCCGGCACACTTTTTTTCACTATTGTTAGCTGATGTTCCACAGGAGAACAGAGTRATATGTTATCAAGGACCTCTCTACTCTTCAGAGGGTCCAGTGATTTCAATTGGCTTATATTGAGACTCATCTCTATAATAGCACCAGAAGCTATTGGCCCTAAATTTCCTCTGATTACTCTGCAAAAATCTGCTCTCGACAATGTGTTGTTACATGCCTGCTTAAACAGAACATYTATCTTTGCAAATTATTTGTAAGATACACGACATTTAATGCACCTTTACTACAGAGCAGCTCATAATTTTGGCAYATATGTGTCCAAAGGAGTATCTGGCTTACCGTCAGTTCGGTTGCTTTATTAATAGACATCACCGTGACGTTTGTTTTCAGTGATAAACTCTTGAGATGCTTAATGCAGAAGTGACCAGTTCTATTCACGGTAATCACAATTTCTTTCCAGAGGGCCATATCCTTTCCACTATATTTATCATAYAGATGGTTTAATTAAAATTTCATTTAAAAGAATCTTTCAGCATGTGCTGCTTATTTCTTTCTTCTTTTTTTCCCCCCTCTTCCTCCCTGCAAATGAATGCCCTGCTTTCTTGTCTCATTTTTAATATTTTGTAGAGAAGAAAAAAGGGAATAGCTAGACCATTAATGGGACTTGACCAAGAYTGTGAAGCACCAGGTGTTCTCCTATCAGTCCATATCTGGAATGAATATGCTGGGAGGCAACACCTTTAAGCGCCTTTGATGGATGGCTCCTTAATGCTGTGCCGCCTGGCTGACCTCTAACGCAGTTGTGCTCTGCTAATCAGGAGTCACGGTGAAACTTGGTCATTTTAACCATTGCTACCTTACAGCACCTCTGACCTTGCTTCTTTCTGCGTGTGGTATGCAACTCTTCCCCTCGCATTAGTCATTCGTAACGTGTGCGCCRTTCATTTATCCTGTTTGGATTTTCACTGCTTAACTCAGGACGTTTAAGGTTTTTGAAAAAAATCACAGCGTTTTACTTGGATCTGTCTCTTTATCTGTTGTCCCCCAACAAGTAAGTTAGGAGTAGGGGGCAAAGTGGCAGTAAAAGTCACTGTGGCTTAATAAACTTTTCTAAGTTGAAATCCTTAACCTTAACGGTTCTATTCTGGCATCATTTTAAGTCCAATTATAATCAAATGTTTTAAGTATATTTATTTTATTTTTAAAACAAGCATAATTTAAATGTGTAACCCTGCCAAGTAAATTAATTATATTAATTTCTTGTGCTGTTTTTATGTACTAGCTTAAATGCAGAAGATTTCTTAAGCATTGGACCCAGCAGTGTTGGGATCCCTTATCCAACGCTGTTTCTGAAATGCAGTGTGCAAATCATTTTGTGGCATCAGGAGTATGTGGGCAAGAAAGCAGAGACAGGTTCTACAGCTGAAACTCAAGACAGGATTTATACTTTTGTCTAGGAACCTAAAAATAGTCCTTTTCATGTATTCAGGTGAGTAAGTTGTATTACTAGAAACCAAAAGTATAAGAGTTGTAGGATTCAGTGGATCAAAATGATCATATTTACCAGATATAAAAGGAGGTGGGCAACGGGGGAGATGATGATGGCATCTTATCTTGAAGCACTTATCAATGTCTTAAAGACATACTCTAGCATCATGAGACCAAAATGAGGCAACATGATGATTGTTAAACAGCTAAACTTGCTTGTGCTTTTTCCTGAACCTTAAAAAACCCCTCAAGTTCATGTTAAAACTGCACTTAAATAAACCACTATGTGACACACTAGTCACACTATGAATGTTTGAATAGTTGTGTCACTGTCTTGCTCCAACCCAAATACACTTTTGGATGTGTTATACTGCACAATTCTCAGTTTTTCAGTTTAGTGTAGATGACCAAGAAGTATCTGTCTAAAATGAATAATCAGCGAATCCTCTCTACTGTGACAGCACTAGTGTTATAGTCTTTTTGGCGTGAATTTGCCTGAAAGGAAAAAAGAAAACAAGAAAAAAAAAATCCTTGTTACAATACACTGTCTAAAGAGGACTCTGATGAAAGGAAAAACAYTGGTTTTCACTGGGACTTCAGCTGAAATTTTCTAACAGGAAGATAGATGGTAATTATTATCTTAATGTTAAGTGTTTCTTGCATACAGTTGTTTCGTGATGAATCCAGTTTGAATRGCTGATTATTTCTGTACAGCAGACAACTTTGAAAACTTTGGCTTTCGACAGTGTTTGCACGGGGCACGGCTTTGGCATGAAGACTGAGACGCTTCTCCTCTCCGGGAAGGCTGGTGAGTATGGGACCCCTCTGTGTCTTTGCAGCCCACGTGAAGGCATTCCTGTGTGTCTGTTAAATGAACGCGAGATTTTATGCAATACATACTTGTATGTATAATGAAAGATACCTGTATATGTTTTAGTCTGTTGGGTTTTTTTAATACATTACTGCTAAGTAATCCTTTCTGAGAAAGAAGGTATTTTCCTTGGGTTTGTGGAAGACTAATCTAATGCATACTGAAATATGGAGCGCTCGATGGGCATCAAAGGTGAGTAGTAAGTGTCTACTATATGACCAGTTCTTCATGAGTCTTCTATGAGTCTTTTTGTATGCTTTTTTTTTTTTTAATTGTGTTACTCCTTCCATCTCTGTTGGCTGCAACATCCTTGGTAGGTAGTCCTGGAACTGACACAAATCTTGCATGTTTATTATATGTACGAGTGAGGTATCAGCCTGCTAAAGCCTCCTGTGGCTTTAACAGAATCTCATCAACTTTAATGGCACCTCCTGCTTTTTACATTTTTTTCCCCCACTTTTTCTTCCACTCACCGTGATCCCATTTGATTGTTGTAGTATCAGGACAATACACCGTGACTGAATTTTTGCTTTTTTTTTACACAATCACCACAGACTGGTTTTCTAAAGAAAAAGAGCAAAATTTTGTTGCTCTAAGATGCTTAGTGCAGACGCTTATAAAAGTTACTCACTTGCCAGCAGTGTGAGCAACAGTCTGTAAAAATAAGAGAGTGTGCATGGGAAAGGTCTGTTCTTAGTTTTGTCTGAAGTCTGTTGAAGTTGTTTGCATTTTGGGGTATTTTTCCTGCTTGGTCTTTATTCTCCCCTACAAATCTTACTTTCTCACTAGTTCGCTAATATCTTTGATTATGTTTGGCCTCTGTACAGTGTCTGTACATGGAGCATTCCTGTTAGAAATCTATTCCAGAATGGATTTGACATCTTTTCTGGGAGAGTTTCGGTTCTCAGTGAATGTCTGTCTGTCTATCTCTCTCTATATATAGACATATATATACACATAAACATACATATATATATACACACACACACACACACACACATACACACTCATTTCATCTTAATAGCGTCAGTGCATGGAGGAAGCGGATGGAGCTCCACCTATAGTGTCTGCCCCCTCTGACAGAATGATGGAAGTGAGACCTATATCATAAAGGTAATGTATTTTTGATAAAGATAGAAAGTAAACCTTGATGTTTTATTTCCCTTCAAATTATTTCTAGTCCCTGCCTTGAAGCTGGCATACAATTGCTTTGATTAATGCTTTTTATCGGATTGAGGATCCTATATTTTTGTTCAGTAGCCATATTTAAGGGCTGTAAAACTGTTCTGTCGTCGGCTACGTACATAAAAGCACAGAAAATAGGACTTGCATTCTAGTCTGTTCTGTGCCCCAAGTCAGATTATACCAATCTGTTTCTAAAACTCTCCAGTGATGAATATTTGACAACCTCCCCAGGCAATCTGTTCTAGTACTTCACCTTCCTTACCCTTAGGATGCTTTTCCTAATCTAATCTAATGCTCCCTTATGCAATTTAAGTCCATTGCCTCTTGTTCTAACTGCCATTGATGTGGAGAACAAGTTATTTTCTTCCTTTCTGTACCCGTTTTTTTTTTTTTATGTATTTGAACTTTGCTACTGTGTTCCCTATCAGTTTTATCTTCTTTGAGCTAAGCTGTCCCAGTTCTTTTAACCTTTCGTCATGGGTTACGTTTTCTAGACGTTTGATTATTCTAGTTTGCTCTCCTCTGGACTTGCGTGGTTTTTTTTTTGTTTTCATAAGGAGTGGCCAAGGGAGATGGGTTGGTTCCTGTCTTCAGCTACACAACAGTTTATAGAGAAGACACAGCCAGGTTCTTCTAAGAGATGCCCAGTGAAGGATGATGAGGCAACAGTCACAGGAAATTTTAACTGCATATGAGGAGTAAGAGGGGTCAAGCACTGCAATAGGCTCTGAGAGGCTGTGAAACCTCCATCCATGGAGATTTTCAAAAACAGGACCTTGAGCAAGCCAATCTAACTTTGTGTTCCTTTGAGCAGCATGTTTGACTAGATGACCTCCAGAGGTCCTTCCCAGCCTTGTTTATTCTGTGATTCTGTGTTGCCTAAAACTTRTCACGATATACTCTGCGTTGGTAGTACACTATTGGGAGAAGATGAAGGATTAAATCTGTAGTTATAATTTATAATCTTGTCATRTATCAGCAAATTTTGTTCTTTTTTTGTGACTTTATTGACTGATGTTCACTTTATGAATCCTTATAACCTTCAGATCCTCTCCACAGAGCTGCTGCCCAGGAAGTTCTTCATTCTCTCTTTATTCAAASTGATTGCTCCTGCTTAACCCTGTTAAAGTCTCCTTACTTGATTGCATCTCTCTTTCTTTTTTTCTTTTATCCAATTTGTGAGGATCATTTTGAATTCTAATTCTGCCCTCAAGAATGCTTATCGCCCCTCCCAGCTTGCTTAGCATTTGGTAAAATTAATAAGCATGCTGTCTTATCTAGGTGATTAATAAAAATGTTGATATTACAGGAGCAGCATACATGTCTTCAGATTTGGTAAGTCCCTTCTTTAAGACAGTGAACCATTGATAATGACTGTCTGAATGCAGCTTTCTAATCAATTTTACATCTACCTTAAGTAATTTCATCTATACATGTTTTGCTAGCTTGCTTATGAGCCTGTCAGACGAGACAGAGTCAAAGGCCTTACTTAATTAAAAAGATGACATCTTCTGCTTCTGCTCTTTCCATAAGGTACATTATTCTGTCACAGAAAGAAATTAGATTGGTTTGACATAATTTGTTCCTGACAAATCCTTGCTGACTGTTGCTCATCCCCCCTTTTTATGGTATTTTCTGATGATGTTGGCAAAATATGTGACTGTTTCAAGATTTTTTTCTCAGAACTGAAGCTACATGCCTGCACTAAAATTTTCACAAACTCCCTTTCCTTTCTCAAGATAGCCCTATTTGCCTTTTCTAGTTTACTGGTTCCTTTTCTGTCTTCTGTGATTTTTTGAAGTTCCCAAGTGACACTGCTTCTCTGAGAACCCAGGAGGGTGAAGCACTGCAGGACTACCTGCTTAGAAGTCTTTTTTTTTTTTTTTTTTTTAATAATCTGTAATCTATTTTGTGTTGCCTTATGTTTTAGTCCAGATGGCTCTGTGGTGAGGACTAAAGAAAAAAAGCTCTATTCTTGGCGTGACCTGTTTCTACTCCTTTCCACGATGAGTAAGAGACTAACACGCTTGCTGGTCCCCCTCTTGCCACTAAGCTACAAACAGCAGGATTTCTTGGGGATTTGCTAATTGTTCTATGCCATCACTTTTCTAATTTGCCACTGTGCCCAGTGGTCTCATCCAGCTTCCATTTTTAATTTGCTTCCATGAGAGATGGAAGAGTGGTGCGACCTGTTTGCCTCCAGCGCATGGTGTCCACAGGACTGTTCGTGTGCCCACAGGGTGTGCAGCAGAGAGGGGGCAGCCTCTTGAAGTCCACCTCCTGGGTTCCGCCTCATCTTGTTTTTGCTCTTCYCCCTCTTTCCCTTCCAGGACTCAGGAGCAGTGTTCATTTCCAGCTACTCACCTGTAGTATCTTCAGTTTTCTTTTTCCCCAGTGGTTCCTCTCTATTAGTTGGACTCAAGTCTATACAGTCATTCTCTTTAGTATTTTTTTTCTTACTTTCTCCATACTAATATCCATTTTTGAAGCCCTTTGGTTGTGATGATTCTAGTAATTGCTTTATTCATCTGAACTTGGTTGCTGGGCTCTCGAGTTGTGTCTTAACTGTTAAGACTGTCAACAGGTCTGTATTTCTTCCCAAAACAAGGACTTCCTTCCATCCTTAGCATACATATAACATGTTCTGTCTCGTCTCATCCATTTTCCTAAGAAGTAGCTCTTAGTTAAATTGCAAATTTAACATGAATTAATACTTATGTCTCTTACTGATTGTTTCCCATACTTCTTATATTAATGCACAGAAACCTGAAGCATTTGAGTCAGTGCCTCAGTTCACAACTTACTTCCTTTCTATGATGTTGTTACGAATAACTTCGTCCTTGTTACTTTATGGGACTTTACCCAGATTGTTACACTTCCTAGTTGATCACAGCTGAAGCCTCTCTTGTGTAAAGCTTGCAAATGGCACACAAAGATGTTGTAACCCTTTTTCACGACACAGAATACATCTTCCGTCAATGGCACATGGAGCATCTTCCCAAAGTCAAGGAAACTAAAGACCTCCTGGTGAACCATCTGTGCAGCCCTACTTTCATCTGTAGGATGAATCTGTCCTGGCCTGATCCTTTGACCCTTGATGGAGGGATTAATGAAAATACCATCTGAGCCTCTGACTCCTTTGCCCTTGCTCTGAGGCTCATTGTCACTTTTGATGTGTTTAGAGGCATTCTTGGCAGTATCGTTAGCATTCAGGCCCTTTGCTATATCACTTCCACTTCAGTAACGTGCACTGTTGAATAACCATTTGGAGGGAGTCCTAGAGAATTTTCAAAAGTACTCCTTAAAAAATTTGCTAGTAGTCTTTGTTCARATAATTTTCGGTCCTTGGACATCCTGCAAAATCTTTTTTTCACGTGCAAAAGCTATTGCAAGGCATTCTTTTTCTGTCTAGGCAAGCTCATGCTCCGTTGGTGCAAGAGTCCTTCATTGAAGAGGTAGGACTGTCTCTTTTCCAGCACTTATCCCTTATGCTCTGTCTTGCTACTATCACACGACAGCTAGCTTGTTCATATCATAAGATGTCAGGATGTGATAACCATCCATGCTATGGAAGATAGGCTGGCTATATAGTGGGGAAATTTGTTCTCRTCTGAGAACCTGGAAAAAAATATAAAATTTGATGGTCACTGAATTGATTTGGTTCTTTAGACATGAGCATCAGGAGGGAAGCTGAAACATAGATAGTCTGTAAAGTATCCCAGGAATGACACTGTACTTAGTCTTAGCTTTTTTTCCATGTTTTTAATCATTGTTATATTTATTTCCTGGCTGTATCAAACAAATGTGAGAATGACAATGATATGCCACGGCTGACACTGTGACATTCTCTTCACATCCATAATCCAGTGTATCTGGTTTTGATGCTATAAATCCTTCTTCTATAGAAAGATGACTGATGTAAATCCTACTTGTGGCAGGWTTTGACTGCCTTACTGGTAGCCAAATTTGGCTGGAGGCTTCATGAAAAGATGTTCTCAGTCATTTGTACCTACCCCTTTTTTTTATTTTTTTTTCTTTGATACTATGTAACCAGAATTAGAACCTGTGTGAATTTTTCTGTGTGAACTTTTCTCTAGTGATAATGATAGCAGGGAGTAGGGATGGAAGGCTTAACCTGTTTAAGTATTAATACTGAGTTCAGCTAAGAGACTTGGACCAAGAGGAAGACTTTTCACTTTAAAGTCTAGGCACTTTTCTTCAGTGTTTCCTTAATGAAACATTTTATTTCAGAAATGCAAATATTTTTATTTTTAAATCACTATAGTGTTTTTCATTTAACTTAAAATGAGGAACCAATTGGGCTAGGTTAGTTGAGAAGACCTGAAACTAGCCAAAAAGGGGAACTGGAAAGGAAAAACTGTTGTAGCTGAATTCTGAATAACACAAATGTGCTCAGAAAAAAAAATAACTTGCTATAAATGAAGTGAGGTGGAGAGCCCTGCAGGGCAGAGGGTATGAAACCAGGAGCTCTGACCACTGGACRGGCAAGAGGGGAAAGGCAGCAGCCATCCATCAGAAGTGGCCTTGCTTGTTGTGAGGTTACTGTCAACTGTGCTGCAAATGAGGCTGGATAGTTTGGGAGCAAAGTCCTAACAAAGCACAAGAGAATAGGCCAGATAATATGCTACAAGCCGCCAAAGCACACTCGAGAACAAGATGGCAGCATCTGAGTCATCTATCTGGATATGAAAGAAGGAAAGCAAGCTGTGTTGTTGGGGGAAAAAATTAATCTGATTGACATATGAGCTCTCATGCAGCCAGAATAGGASCATCCCAAGAAGTGCTAAAAAGTAGTAATGACAGTTTTCTCACATAAAAGTGGTTGCATTCAACATGGAGGAACTCAAGATTGGACTTCACCTTGACAGGTGGAGATCATGATTTTAAAAAAAGTGGTACTTGTTTAAATGTTGCTGTGTTTCTGTTGTGCAAACAGGATGATGAGCAAATACCAGGATTTTTTTTTTTTAATAAAATATCTATGTATCCTAGAGATAAAATGTTTCATAATGCTGAAAACAATTTGAGGACAAGTCAGCCAAGCATGAAGTTGAATAGAAAAATATGAATGATAACTGAATCCCATTACAGAAATATACTACGTGCCCCAAAACTGCATTTCTAGAATTAAAACAAGCAGCAGGGCTGTTTAAGGAGCTAATAGAAGGGAAGTAAAAGTACTAGTTAGAGTAGATAATTAATTGTGCAGGTAGTATATGAGAGAGAGAGAAAAGATGAAAATAATCAAAAAGGGTGAAATTAATACGTAAAGAAACGAGTACAAGGAAATTAGAGAAAATTGAAACAGAAATTGGAAAAAAAAAGTCAGACAATGTGTTTTAAGTCTACAAGGATCCAACTGAATTCTGACGATTGTATTTAGCCCTTACCAAATGGAAACGATGGGCTTGTCAGCAGTAGAGCAGAGGAAGTGTTCAGTACATGTTCTTATATTGAAACCAGACACTGCGCTCCTATCTGATGGCGGTGCTGGTGAATTTTTTTTTTCTCTCTATTCTATAGGTAACTCTGAAAGATGTTAAAGAGTTAAAACATCAGGTTTAAATTACTTGAAGAGTTTTTAARTATTCTGAATAAGTGTGCTATAAAGCAGCTAGCTGATGATCTCTGATCCACTAACTTATTCATTATGTTATGAATTTCATTATGTTTTGAAACATGAGAAGTTCCACAGAACTGGAAAAAAAATAATGTTAAACTAGTATTTTTAAAAGGATGCTTTTGAATGCTGTAAATAATTATGAGTCTCTCAAGTAAAATAATGGAATCTTTGATACAGTCCTTTTCGTAACTAGTAAAGAATTAATAACGAACTAAAGGAAAGCAATATTAAAACAAGGAATTTTTTATTCCAATTGTTTGGAACAAGGTTTTATTCATGACTTCATTTTTTTTTCCTTCCCTTCCTCCATACTATTTTATTTATGAGCAGGAAGATATTTCCCAATCGTGATTGTTAAAATATGCAGTTGATACAACTGCTAGGCACATAAGTGAGAGGATAAACTTTAKGAAGTGATCAAGTCATCTGTGCCTCTAGGTAGCTGAACATCCTCACACACATATAGTTAAAGATTTAAGAAAGTAATCTGTACTGAATATGAAAAGGGCAAGTAGTCTTTCTTGGGCAGCAGTGCTTACAAATATCTTTTTATGAGTAAAAAGATTTTGTAGTGGATATTTGTACCCAGCTGCCCACAGTTCAAGAAAGATGTGGATAAAATTGTGCAAACCTCGTAGAAGAGGCATGCRTATAATTAAGGATGGGAAAATACTSCCTTTTAAAAAAAACCTCAAAATTCTCAAATTGATTTACTGTAACAGASAGAGTACCAAAAAASTGTTCTGTTTAGTAGGAAAATTTCAAAATTCAGAGCAGAATTAAAAAAAAAAAAATTTACAAATTAGAACTTTGCTAGGCAACATAGYCAAGGTTACCAACAAGTTAAGGCTAGAAAATCATGTTTCCTTCTGAAGCTTTTTCTGTGATTTTTATGACTGTTTCAATYACAAAATGTCACCGTTGAGTGAAYTGCCTTTCTATAGCCCAGTGACTGCATGTCTTACACAGACACTCTTTTCCCAGATTCTTGATCCTGCTTTTTATTAGATATTCCCCAGAAAGGACCTGTGGCAAGAGGAAAACTATTTGTGTGGGTTTTGTTTTTTGTTTTTTCTTTCTTTCTTTTTTTTTTTGTTTTTTGTGCATTTGACTAGTGCCGCTCGTTTTTGCTGCCGAGGCCCTCAGCTAGCAAGGGGGCATGCGGCAGTCCGCGCCGCCTGCAGCGGCTCTTGCAGTTGCTTTGTGTCGAGCTCGGCCGCGACGCCGCTTTTTCCCCCTTGTCATCCCAGGAATGTCCAGTTGCAAAACCCCTCCTCCTCTGGGTCCATCTGCTCGGCAGGCAGGAATTTGGTACGCTGCCACGATTATTGTGTTCCGTCTTTCTTTCTTCTCTTCTTTTTGCTTTTTCTTTTTTTTTTCCCCTCCCTTCTCCCCCCTACACACTTAGTTTCTGATTTCACGCACCTGCAGGAGCTGGCTCATTGCTGACCCCGTGTTCGGTGTCTCCGAGCACAAAGGGGGAGCGAGCGAGCCAAGACAGTGGGACGTTTCGAGCTTCATTTTTTCCTTCGCCTATTCAGAGTCCTCTCACTGAGCACTTCCTGCAAATTTATTTCCCTACGTTTCTAGTCATAACTCTATACTAACATACCTTTAAATTCCTATTCCCCTGTTGGTAGGTTATCTCTTGTAATGGATGTGGGCAGTGTATTGTACTAATTCATCCTCAAATACATTTATTCAGGTGCTTTGCAAATAGGTGAATTTTGTTTGTTGAAGGAAAAAAAAAAGCAAGATTAAGTCTTTTTTTTTCTAGGCCAGAAGGATCTCAGTTTTCTTTTTTTGATAGTTATAGGATGCCTTTGACCTCAAACAGCAAGACTRAATCTCATTATGGAACATGATAGGCATTTAGAAAGGCCTAATTGCAAATCACACTTTAAAAAAAAAATTTTTTTAATGAAGTTCTATGTTACTTTCCSCCCTTGAATGTGATTTTCTTTGCCTGAATGTGATTTCAGAGGGGCATCTCCCTGCATCCCATCCTGCRGTACACTTGGAAACCTGTTTTGAAAGAGGCTTAGCTTTGCGGACATGCTGTTTTGYTTCCTTTGGAAGAGTTTGGAGAGATGCTGTCAGCAGATTTGTAGGAAACAAAGCAGCGTGAAGGAGCGAAGGGATAGTTTTGAGCATTGCCAAGAGCTAGTACAGCTTTTGGAATCGCAAGAAAAATAATTCAGCAGGTTTGGGAATGTAACATTTAAAATTAACATTTCAAGTCCTTTTCCTATTATTAGTGTTATTATTTCTGTTACGCTCTCCACTCACTTGCCAGAATCATTCAGCTTATGAGAAAGGAATGGAGAAATTTGTCCCTGGAGTCCCTAAAGAAGTTCTCAAGAATTCAGCACTTGGCTTAAAGACTTAGAAATTATGTTTTTTTAAAAAGGAGGAGGGCCAGGGAACCTTGTTGCAGAACTCCTCTGTTATAAAACTCTTCTGTTAATGTTGCAAGAGCTCTGCCAGTAGCAAACAGAGAAGGCAGTCACTTTATTATTAATTAAGTACAATGTAAACGTTATTTCAAATTTCGTCTGTTGTGCAACACGGCCAAGCTCTGTCCAGCCTCAGGCAGGGTGCAGAGCTCATGCATTTGAATGACGGTGCCGCATAATGTGCTATGGGAGCACCAAGTGCACATACATAGATGTGGAAAGAAGAGCCTTTTGTAATTAAACACAGTCAAGGGGAAAAGACTGCTCTTTTCTGAGGCTGAAAATGTAGCAAATACAGGGTCAGGCTGGAGCGGGGAAGTAGACCTTTTGCTGTCAGATGTGGTGAGTTTAAAGTTTGCAGGGGATTGAGCAACCCGGAGGAATCGAATGCTTTCTGAAATGAGCTTGGCTTGGTGTTATTTACCAAGCCTTCAAAAAATAGTTTGCCAAGCAGCACATGCCCCCACACGCGCGTACCCGCGATGGGCTCGTGCCTCTTCTGCAGCGTTTGCTTCTTTGCACCTACGGGTTTTATTTTCCGCGTGTTGCTGCAGAGCTAGGTGATGACCAGGCGCGAAAAGTCCTTCCTCTGACCCTTTGCGTGAAGGTTGATCTCAGCCGGAGTTTTCCCGTGACCCGGCGTTGGAAGCGAACCTCCGGGGCCGGGGAGGGGGAGGCTCGCGCCGTGGGGCGGGCGCGCGGCGCCGCTCGCGCCGGTCCCAGGGGAAGCCGGAGGCGCGGGCGGCGGGCCGGGGCCGTGCGCTGGAGAGGACGGGCCACCGCGCCACCTCCGCGGGAAGCGCGCCGTTGTGCTAGTCAGCGCCCCCGGCCCGGCTGCTGCTTTACAGACGCAGTCTGGCCCTTAATCGCTGCACGTTACAAGCCTAAATGGGATCATTTCCAGTGCTATACACTAATAATATTTATTAGAAGGCCCAATAAAGCTTTCCGCTATAGTCAGGCTCTTATTGTATGGTGTCATTACATAAACAAGCCTTGGAAGACTGTTTCCAGTTACAGACCTTCAGCAGAAGGCTTAATCGGAGAGGCCCAGTAGGGTGCGATTTTAGGCTTTTTTTTTTGTTCTGTCTACATTATAGCAGACTAAATATTGAGGATAATTTGGGGACTACAGTGTTTCAGCCAAAAACATTCCTTGCAATAAATTATTTCTCTCCCGCCTCCCTTCACTTCGGAGACTTGGAGGTTTTCGTTTTTTCTTTCTCTTTTTTTATTCTTGGGTGTCTGTTCCAGCATCGGTTTCCCATATGTTAGAGGCATCTCAGGGTTTATTAGTCAGCCTAGGTCAATTGAGATTTGCTATATTTGCTTTCATAAAAGCTGTGTGTACTATATACTTCTTGAACTGGAAATCGCACAATGCTCCTTATTTGCCTTCAATCACTAGCAGATGCAGGCCGGTCAGATCATTTCCCTTTAAACTGACCTCAGGGATTAAAGGAATTCAGAGGAATTTCCAGCTAACTAGTGCCTCTGCTTTTCCCCGACTTCACGTCTTGAGCCTTCGGGGTCAGAGTCGCCGGTAACTTAATCTGTCTCCCCCTCCCCGCGGTTTGTTCGCTTCCTTCCTTTTGTTTGCCCCCCGAGCAGCAGCGGAGGAGCYGGCCTCGGCCCCGGTGTTTTCCGCGCTCCAAATTTTTTAAGCAAACGTTTGCGTAAATCTCAGGGGGAGGCGGGTGCTCGGCCGACACCCGCCGTCGCTGCGGGTTTGCGACGCTTTAATCCCTCGGGAGCGATGGGTGCGAGATTGCACCGAAGGTGCCGCCGCCGGGAGAAGGCGGAGGGGGTCGAAGAGGGCCGAAAGGCGCTGCCGGCGTAGCAGTGGGGGAAAGGCTCGCGGCGAGCGGCGGATGCGAGGGGAGAGCGGGGCCTCGACCTGCCTCCAGCCAAAGCTGCCTAGCCACAGCTCCGCGCGTAGGGCTGCGTTGCGATAACGAGCCCGCAGTCCTTGCGCAGGTTGCCTTAACTCTCGGGGCACAGGAGCTTGCTTAGCAGGCGGCGGTTTGAAAAGCAGTGGGTACTTTTTTTTAAAAAAAAAAAAAAAAAAAGCCTCAGCCTCTTTTGCACTCTCCCTGCTGCCGTGGCGTTAAGTGTTTCTAGTTTTGACATCTGCCCTTCATCCAGTTACTCATTTTGCCTACGTGGTTGTAGGGCTCGAAAGGGACTTTCTTTCAAAGGCTCCGCTCCTCTTTAGTGACTGCCGTCTCCTCTGTAAATCAGCATCCATTAAAAAAAACCTCAGCTCTCTAACCAGATTAGTGATCAAAAACTCTAGAAGAGCTTTCTCAGCARTTTTTTCTTGAGGTCATTTCTAATATAGAGTATTGATTTTTTTTTTTTAAAAAAAAAAAGGCATTAAAATCTGGCAATGCATCATTAACATATGAAAGTTGGAAATTCCTAATTGGCCGAGGAAAAAGAATTTCAAAATATGAATCAAGTCTTTTTGAAGAAGATGGTGATTTATGGCCCATGTTTGAAAAGAACCTGAAAAAAAAATCTTGTCATCCCCAGAACTGCCGCCTTTCTGCCCAATGAATGATGGTCATCCCAACAGAGGTAATTTAAGTGCTCATTTTACCCGTTAATTCCTTATTAAAAGGAGGAAAGCATGCAAAAGAGGAAACAGAGTATTATGTATGATTTTCTTGGAATAATATTTGATTTTTGGATAGTGAACAGCTGGCACTTGGAGCCATCTCCTGATTGTAAACCAGGTGGCCAAAAAGCTGTACAGATGGGGCAAAGCTCAGGGTACCTCTGAATCCACCCAAAATAGCCAGGAGCTCTAGGTTTTTCCAGCAATTTTGATATCATTTCTGGGGAAATGGAGAGAAAATCTAGCCTTTGAATCTGAGAAGCGATCTAATAACTGTGGGGTAATTATTATTTATTGTCGAAGTTCAGTCCTATCTTTGCCCGTTCAGTTCCTGGAAAGGCGGGAAGAAGTGTGTTCAAAACTGCTCTATCAGCAGAGCAGCCTTCTGAGCATGTGGTTTCTCATTTTGTGCACTACTTGAGTAAGTGCAAGTGCTATGTCCTGTCATTTGGTTCTTTCTGGTGACAAGGAAGAGAGAAATTATATACGTAATTATATAAGGTGAATAAAGCCCTTACTRTGGGAAAGAGAGAAGAAAGGCTTATTTCTTTTTTTCCACATAGGAATCTTCCCATAGCGAAGCAGTTTCACATGAAATGCAAATGTATACATTCACCTCGGAGCACACAATTGTTTCTACTAGCTGCTCTAGTTAAACCCCATTAGCCTTTTTAGAAACACACAGACTCTTGCATTTGGAGTGCAAAATATGGTCTGTCTTTCTTTTATTTGGAATTTCTTAAGTTTTAGGCTCCTGGTGAACGAGACAGACCTATTAGTTTCGTAGGCAGAGAACAGTTTGTTCATGTTTCCCAGTCAGGTTGAGGAAGGMGGTATTGGCAGCTTGCTGGCAGCTCTCCTCTGYGGATAAGCACATGAACAGGGGAGTRTGAAGGGGCCTTTGGCCCAATGACTTGTTGAGGAAAAGTGTGGGAGAAATTGCTTCCTCCTTGGAAGTCCAAGGAAGACTGGTAGACAGTTATGACCAAAGTGGGGAGCTGCRTGGCCCCACCGGGTGCCACAGAAATACCTCAGGTCACAACCTAAACGATGAGTCACTTGTGCAGACTCATGAGAAAGACCCATCATCCATATCCCTGAAAACTGTTCTTTATAGTGTGGTCTACTCTTTTGTTTTAAATGATCTAACAGATGGTGTTACTTTCTTCCAAGTCTAGCCAAGGGAGGCTAGACTTAGATTTCAGAGTAGGGATGTTTTTTCTGATATTCAATCTACATTTATTTTGGCTTAATTCCATCTTCTGACTCATAGTTATACCTTCTTGGACCAAGAACTCTCTGCAGCTCCACTCTGCAGACCACCAGGCAATCTCCTGTAGGTATAAGCTTGTTTTCTTCTGTGGATGATGAAGAGGAAGAGAGGCTCTAAGCATCACTCACAGTCAGGTCTTGACCAGAATAATTTTGATRTCTCCCTGGTGGCTGCATCCTGCAGTTAATCATAGCAGCCATTATTTGTGATTTAGCTGATCTTGCTCCATTTTAAGTCCATGGAAATACTGTAATTGATTTCCACAGGAGGAAGATCGAGACCTGTGTTTTGATCATGCTGCACAATCGTTATTTATGGAATTGTTAGTCTTTTCTGAATGTTCCCTGATATGTTAGCAACTTTCTTTTTCATCTGAATTGCCAAAAAATGAATGCCAATATCTAAGTTCAGTCCCAGCAGTGCTATGCTGAGTTGGATTGTCACCTCTTGCACATGAGAAATGATGGCTTTTTCATAAAAATTCAAAAAAATACATTGGTCTCTTTTGCCACTGCTTTTCTATTGCAAGTTCCTGGCTAATTTTCAATTTTCTCTTATTTCCCTCTCTTCCCCTCTCTTTCCTTCTTATTATACTCTCTTATTGAACTTTTTTACCTTTACTATTTTGTAAGTACCTACCTTCTGCTGAATATTTGTTTCAATTCRTTTTCCCTCAGATACATTAGTTTGCATTTTTTTCAGGTTGATTCCYATTTGTTACTTCCTGCCTATATTTCTGACCCCTCTAGGACATTTTGTTTTATGATTAAACAAACCTGTTCATGGGCTCTGTGAAAGAAGAGATCATGCATGTGTAGGTTTATTTTTATTAAATCACAGTGAAAATTGCACCTTGAGGGAGGGCTTTATTACATTGAACTACTTAGCCAGGATTTATTAAAATAAACAGCACTGGAGTCAAGACCTTCCAGATGGGATCACACTCTAAATTGTGCTTCAAAATATGTATGGACTTGTGGTTATCTACCAATGATTCCTGTGGTTAATGAAGCCTAGTGACCCTCAGCCTAGATTAGTTGCKCATTAATGTGGATTTAGGTACTTCAGAGTGCTTTCTCCGTTGTGGATGCGGACAGGTTGAGTGTGGGGACTGAGGGACGCTTTCTCTTTCCACAGCATCTTGTGTGCGGGACCAATCCTCCCCTCGAGCTGACTGCCTGGGACGATACTTAATGACCCTGCATGAGAAGGAGTTGTCCCGTACCGTATGTTTTTGCAGTGATGAAGGTGGGTCCAGCATTTTCGGGGACTCTGCCTTATTTATTCAGCAAATCTTAGCTTTTGTCCTGCAGAGCTGCACGAGGCAACTCTAGCTCAAAGTAAGTTAGAGCTTATGCAATATTGTGGGAAGATGGGGGAGAATTGGATTTCTGCTCTGAAGGTGTCTTTCTATCAGACCGTAACTCTCGGCGTATTTAAGAATGTTGCGTGGAATCAAATCCATATTTTCCTGCTGGGGCGTTGAAGAGTGCAAAACCTACAGTTACAAGATTAGATGGTTTGATTTTTATAGAAACTTTTATAGGTAAAGTAAGTATTTTGCCATATAAGTAGAAACGTTTCGCTGGGCCAGATTTTTGTCTGCTGCGTTAATGTAATGCAAAATGAATTCTCCTGATCCTAGAGGGATGACTTGGGATTTCTTTCTGGATTCACACTGGTCTCACTGAAGCCAGCTCATTGAGTCCAGTGTACTATTTTTTAATGGACTCAAGGGAAAATATTGAGGGTATTTGAAGGATTTCTGTGAGAGACAGGGGCCACGTGAAGGTGTAATTTTTGCATTGTGTATACAGATGACAACATTTAGAGACAACAGCAGAGAAAAAGATCCTTGACTGCAGTAAGTTGCAGGCAGAACATCCTTTTTCTTTCTTTTTTCTTTCTTTCTTTCTTTTTTTCTTTCTTTTTTTTTTCTCTCCCAACACTACAGCGATGGTAAAGCTTAAATAAGCATACTGCACAGCTGTGGCAGAAATAAAACTCACAACTGTATTACATCAAAACCGGAGCTCAGGCAAGCTAAAATCAAAGCTGGTGTCAAGTACATCAAGATCACCATCAGGCTTTGTCTGCCGGCTCAAAGAGCTTACCCGTGATAAAGGGGGAAAAGGCGGGAGGGAGCGCGATTTTACACTCGTAACTCACGTTCCCGATCAAACAACGGCTGCTCGAGGCTTTGCCTCCTCCTTTCAATCCGTTCTGTGCTGGGAAATGGAAGAAAGGACCGTGAAAGCCGCTGGAGGAGGAGGAGGAGGAGCGCGGGGCGCGTGCGGAGAGTCGCGCCGTGCTGGCCGGGGGCTTGCTGCAATGCCGCTCGCACGTAGCCGCCACGAGCTCAGGCTGKGCGCCGGGCGCCCCTTCCCCTTACGCCCTCCGCGCTCCTGCTCCTTACGGCTCTTTCTTTAAACTGCTGGCTAGACAGCTGGCAGTGCCTCGGAGGAGCATCGAATAAGGGAGCGTATAAATTACTGTTGCRTTTTACGGCCAAGATAAACTCAAACTGCAGGGTTGCAGCCTGAACTGAGGCGCACGCAGAAAGAACCTGGCAGCCTCTGGAAAGCAAAGCGGGKTTGGGGTGGGGGGAAGAAGGAAAGAAAGAGTGTTTCAGTGAACCTGAAAATGACGTGGCGGGAGGTGGGAAAYGCACGCAAAAATGCGCTCCTCCTGTCGGCTCCCTTCTAAAGAGTCGAGCGAGGGTCGTTCGCCTGCGCTTGCATAAATGAGTAATTAAAAAAAAAAATTTCTTTTTGAAGTAGCTTTAGGCTTACTTGGGCCRTGTCGTCGCTGTGAACTCTCAAAGATGGCTAGGGACTATTTCAACAGTCCRTGAGTTTTGCTAGCTGGCACTTACTACACGTGCCGTTTTTGGACGGAGAGGGCAGGGATAAAGCTCCCAGACGAACGCTGAGCRGACCGGGCTGCCTGGATCCGCCTCTGCTGGCTCGGCGCCTCTCGCGTGGTAGAGCCTCGAGCCCGTTATTTGAAGCAATGAGTTCGAGATATACCGGAGCGTGCGRAAGAGTTACCTGGGTTAAAACGTAATTCACAACCCTATTCGTTTGCCCTTGCCTTTTCACAGGAAAGAGCAGCGAGTCGTGGTTCCCGATTTGAATGGCTTTCTTTAATCCCGCAACCAGTACTGGGCAGGTTATGCTACAGCACGCACAGGATTTGTCTGAATGCGTACATGGATCTACGCTGCAGCCTGCAATAGCAGTTGCCAAATATTCACATATTTTTATATAGACACTCCAGTCCATTACTTCACACTACTGCAAGTATTCCCTGAGTGTACTGCATAGTTTGTGCAACAAAGATAAGCTGAAAATATATGCAATTTGATTCATTCCCTCAGGAAAACGGTACTCGTGTGTTGGAAGACCCACAAAATAGGAACTGGACTATATTTTCAAAAATCTGAGGGCTGAAGCACAGTGTGTGGCGTGTATTACCGCTTTGCGGCGAGRTAACATAAAGCATGAAGCTTTATATTTCAGCCAGAAACCTTTGAACCTCTGGGAGAGCACGGTCTAAATCAAGAATCAAAACGCTTTCCCAGCACAACTGCAAATTGAAAACAAGCCCTTGTACCGTGCTGGCAAAGACAGAGATGGAGATGCTTTAAAGGTTCTCACGTGAACTTGGTGACTTTGCTAGGTGTGAAAAATATTAATGTCAGAGCTGCATTTGTTGTGATTTGTGGAAGCTTGAGGAGAGGTGAGAAAGGGAGCTCTTAAGAGAAGCAATTATTTGTTTGCTGGATATTAATGATATGATCGTGTTTGTTTAAAAGTCATTACTGTGGGCACATAAAATGTCATGACTAATGGAAGCGAGGCAAAGCGTTCTGCGCAGTTTAGTGTAATAAAAATGCTGCAAGGATGAGCCATAAAGTGGATCTGGGTTTTCAAAATCAAAACCATGTTACCTTAGGTCAGAGGAGTATTCTGCACACTAAGCTAAGAGAGAGAGAGAGAGTTTTAACAAAACTCTCTTGATTTCAGCTGAGCTTATAAACGGTGTAGTACTGGTACTTAGTACCAGGAGAAAAGTGAAACAAGTAGCACTTGGGTCTCRTGTCTTGGGCCGCTGCCAGAACAGAAGCACACTGTAGATTGGGGCTGTTCTTCTTTTCCCCCCGCCTCAGAACCACCAACTTGCAACGTGGTAGGAGACTGTTTGGCTATAACAAATTTACCAGCATCAGCTCCAGCACCAAACTCAATTGCTTACTTAGATATTAGCTGTGAAAGGAAAAAAAAGCCTCTCAGCCTTATCTAGAACATTAAAGTGCGACACTGAGAACATTTGTTTTAAAATCTGGTTGTTGGCTCTCCCCTTGAACTCTTCTGCATGAGGCAGCCAGCAGAGATGAGCCTGGGGAGCTGTGGGCCAGGGTGGTATCACTTTGAAAAAGTCTTGTCTTTGCAACTTAGCTTTTCCTTTTGACATTTCCTTTGCATTAAACACTTCTCTATTTCTGCCCTGCAGCTAAAGCAAGGTGTTAAGTTTTCACAGTCAAAGATGTATATTTAAATTGKTTATTTAGGTTGGATTTGTAGGCTTCCTGGAGATCATGTCTTGCCTTTYGGAGAGGCTTGTTGCCTCCGTCCTCTGGAGACATTTCTAGGAAGGGTCCCTGTTAAGTCAGGGACGAGTACACTATGGCATGGCCATGCCTATGATGTTAAATCCTGAGTCTGTTTTCTGATCCCGAAAAAATAYTGAAGCAGAATAAAGTACAAGGAGAGTGTGAAAGAGATTGTGCSCCCTGACACTCCTGGAGCTCCCTGAAGCCTTCCTGAGGCTCTCCACTGGAGCTTGCGCTCCCTGTGCTGAGGTCCACAGTGGTGGCAGTAGGATGCCGCGTGGGGTCCGGGCACCTGGCCACCTCAGCGATGAGCTGGGGTCTCACTGGCAGCAGCCACGTGGTTTGTCTGCTCTGCGGCATCCAGCATTGCCTACATTTGAGGTGCTGAACCTCTGTAAGCATGGTGGAAAAAAATCCAGACCTGCAAAACATGGCCTTTTAAGCTATATTATTAGAAAGAGGAAGTCTCTATGTTATAGAGAACCCACGCATTCCCATCTCTACAGACATATATATGTGTATATATATGGGAATAGCCCTGTACATTCTGAAAAAGGCGGACTGAGCCTGCAGGATGGCTTGTCCCGAGTGCACTTTTCTCTCTCTCGTTCACCTTATTTTGCTTATAGGAAGACTGTCGCATCTCTACAGAGTCCAGCCGACCTCTGCAGTGCCTTAAAACTGGCATTGATATACAGCGTCGCCTGCACGTGACCGGACATAAAAGCTATCTAAATGCTGTAATCTGTTCCCAGCCCGTGGTGATGCAGCACACGTGCTTCCTTTCTGCTCTCTGCCGTGAATCATAACGCTTGACAAGTGCAGGTAATCGGCTTCGTAGCACGGCACACGAGCTCGTACGGATGTGTGTGTATATATAGCTGTGTATATAAATATACGTATTTTATCCCTCAGGAAACTGAGTAGTTGTACTTTTGGGGCCATGAGCCCTTATTCTTCCAGGAACACAGAAGTAGCTATTGAAAATATTTTCCATTTTTCAGAACCGTGCTGTCCGTAATTCTTAGCTTCTCCTGTTRGGCTTATTTTAAGTGAGTGGTAAATCTTACCTGGAATTCAGTTTAAGTTCTTCATGTGAAGCAATGTCTTTAAATAGAGTAACATTTAGTGGTTTGGTAGATAAGTGTTTCAAAACTGACTCCACTGAGGTTCTAACACTAGCTTTGCTTTGTAGATAGCCTTCTAATGAGTAAATTAAATTCCTGGTCAATAAAAGAAAAAAATACACCTTCTATTAAATTATTAACTTTAAATATCAGAGTCGTACATACTAATAGTGGGCACTAATTTTGTAGCACATAAAATTAGAATATGTCTTCAAAAGCATGTAGAACTGACGTCATGATTTGTTTTCTCAAAACATTACATACATTCAAGGTAGCTTTCAGCAGTTGCTCGATATTATCTCAGATTTTAAACCCATCCTGTAACCCTCTGAAGGCACAACTGGAATCTATACCAGATGAGATGTAATAATAAGTTACCTCGTGATTGAAATAGCCACATTATTGCTTTTAAAAGTCATGCCCCGAAAACCATTATGTTTTTCCCCCTTAAAAACAGACATTTGCTGGAGTGTCAGCCACACCCCCTGTTAAAACGGGAGGTTGCCTTTGTAAAAGTCTGGRAGTCACACCTCCCACAATACCGATAAAGCATCAAGTGATAGTGCAGGTGATACACTTCAGCCTTTGCTGCCAAAATTGAATTGTCTCACTGGTACCACGTTATCTATTTCTYTTCCAAAAATCTTCTCCATTCCTCCATAATCTTGTCAGATTTTTCTGCTTTGTCATCTCCCACTTGCATGCTCTTTAGGACAAGTCACAATGTGTTGCRATGTGTAAACATTTCCTAGTTGAATGGAGTCCTGCTCGCTTCCTTGGTTTTCCTGATGACATAAATAGGCCTATTTATTCATTAATTTTTTATGGGGTTTATTTTACTGAGGTAAAGTCTAGAGGATGACCAAAGAGGTTTTAATATGATAAAACTTAGTCCRTTATGGTTTTGAAAATCAAAGCAGTGCACTTATTTTAGGAATACACTTTTCCTGGATACTTTAAACTTTGGTAATAATTACTAATAAGATACCAATTACATCAACTAAGTATCTATATGGGCCTTGCTGCAGGTGTTTGTTCATTTACATGCTGCTTATTTTGATGTTTTTTTGACTGTGACATATTCTCCAGTAAAAACTTTCAATAATATTTGCACTTTACCCTTGCAACAAAGGAGGATGAGAGGAGATTRATAAGCAGTAAGGCCATCCTAAAGCCAGCATCGTTAAAATAAATAGCCATTGTTTTCCATTTTCAGGTGAACTTTGTGKGCTGGACATGGATATGTAATTCAGCTGAACTCCATGTTTCTGGACTGTCACGGCATTCCAGAAAGCATGCAGGTATTTCTTGTAAATATGAGGATAAGCAAATTTTGCAGGTGTTGTAGGGTTCCATTCCCTAGTAAACGGTAACGGTATAGAAAATAATATTCTTAATGAAAACAGACACATGCACAGAAATGCATGCTATTTTTTCAAGTAGAAATATGGCCTTTTAAAACAAAAAGTGTGTGGTCTTTGAAACCTATCTTACATAAAATTGTGTGTCGCTAGAGCCAAAGTATGTCAATCAATTCCTTGCTGGCTTTTCTTTGAAAAGGAAATAGAAGAGCAAGTAAACAGAATGTGGAACAAATTACTGGAAGCATGGAGATAAATCAATTATTCACCATTTATTATAAAATAAAATAGCTCAACAATTCATAAATTTAAGGTAYGCTAAATGCCTAAACTATGACTGTTACACATGGTTTTATTTCTGCCTTTATTACATTTTGCTTTTAATAGCACTCTCTAAAAGAGAAGGAATATTTTTATGTTGAAAATTTAGTGGGGGGAAAATTTCCATTCCATTTTTGGTGATTTCATGCTCCTGAGATTTCACTCTTCCACAGAATTCCTCTGGGATAATGAAAATTTTTCACATTGAATTGTGTGAATGTTTGAAAAGCCACTTCTGTGAAATGTCATGCTCTGCAGTTCTGATCAGACACTTAAGAGGAATTGTGACCACATTTTAAATTTGTCTTTTGATGGAAGATATCAGTAAAAGTGAAGAAAAGATCATTATCTACGCCAGCGGGCTGTTGAAATGCTTCTATGTATTTCTAATTTGCTACNAAAAAGAAGAAGAAAAGAAAAAAGAAAAGAAAGAAAAAAATCATTCCATTTTGAAGAAAGGAAACAGTGTTTCGGTACTCCAAGGGAACCTTAATGCATGACATATTTGTGAACGGAGTGGGATGATTTCACGGAGCCTCGTCTGTTGATAGATCATCTGCCACAGTGCTAGTTGCTGATGAATTCCTCAGGCTGGAGAAAGATAGGGATGTGCTGTGATTTGAGTTTCTGAATGCTTGCTTAAGAAAGAGGAAATGGAATGTGGTTTTCACTTCTAAGGACTTTACCTTCCAGATATGAGTCTTGAGAGAACTGGCTGTTTATCCCTGCTTTTAGCACCGGCTCGAGCAGGGGGAGCGATGCTGCAGCTCTTGAGGTGACGTCTTCATTCCACTTTGGTCCCTTTTGCTTTAGTGTGAAAGGGCTGCAATACCTAAAGGCTCCCTAAAATCCTAGAGCAAATAGTTCATTCTGTGATTGTAGTTCATCATGTTGCTATTTATGATCTAAATCGCTTGGAATGAGTTTGGTGAAGGGACACAAAGTTTATATGCAGTGCAGTTACTCTGGCTTTGTGGAGTCGCTTTAAWCCCTGTTTCCTCAGTTTCTCCACTTTTGGGATTTAACTGCTATCTGTGAAGTATCATGACTCAAAGATAAAGCTACATTTTAAAGCAGTCTCACTGGCTGTTAAGGACTTCAGATGATGAAGGAATAGAAATAAACCACATAAGTGTTGTGAAATCGGGCAATCGTCTGTTGGCTCTTGTTGAAACAATAGAGATTTTCCGTAGTCTTTTTGAATCAGCTTCACTATTCCTCCAAAAGACAGACAATCAGAAAAGAGCAGCAGACTTATTTTCTTTACAGATTTTGAGGCATCCCTTCAATTGTAGCCTCTCTGTTTACCAGGACATCCAGAAATACTGTGTTGGATGGTGTCAGAATTGATTTCGCAGTGCTGATCTGAAATCTGTGGTAGAACATAAGCAAGCAAYAGGCAATAACATGGATGTGAACAGCTTTGCAGCTCTCATGCTGCAGGTTTGGCTGCTCCTGGGGGTGAAGAAAAGACACCTAAGCTAGTCAGGGAAGCGTAGGGATGTCGCTTGGACATATGAAAAGAAAGTTGGACATAAAAGCAAGAAACATTTTAAACGGATCTAAAGAGAATTAATTGGCTTACTTCTCAAAGGATTCCCRTGATTTATGATCAAGTTAGCAAACGTCAAGTAACGGAGCTGTGAAGGGGGCAGGTGACTGTCACATCCAGAAATTGTATTTGCATTTGCATTCCAGTGAGTGAATCATTACAGCTTTTCAGTAGCTGTGATGCCAGGCAGAGCTTCATGTGGAAAGAAGACTTTGTTAAAAATATACTTGTTAAGCATTTCCTCTTTGCATCTGATGCATGCCTCAGTGGATGTCATAATATTTAAATGGTTGCTTACTGTTCAGAGTGTGTAAAATGCACAGCTTGGGAATGTACTTAGTCACTTGTGCAGAACTGTGAAGTCAAGGGCAAAAGGCAAGAGAGAGTTTCCAAGCTGAAGACTAAACTGCTGGATGAAAAACAATAAGGATGGTGTTGGATACAGACTCACAGCACTGCTCATACATCTTAAATAGATCTTTGTCAGGCACAAGAGCACACAGTCCCACAGTAATAATAATAAAGCAACATGCCTTCTGTTTTTTACACTCTTCTGTCTTTGAAGAATTATATTTAGGAGCCAAGTCTTCTGACAGATTTGACAAATTTTTATTACTGTGTGTCCAGCACAAACAGTTCTTCTCAATAGACTCAGAGCATGGTAAAAAAATCTTTTTACGAATACAGAGGTGCATTCAGCTCCAGTCAAGTGAGATTAGCCAGTTTAGCGGGGCTGCATGGTTGCCATCATTAATTGAGAGCCAAGGGAAAGCTATTCTACAGAGAAAAGAATATTTTACAGCATAGTTTGGATAAAACATCTTCTGGTCAGTATTAAGTCCCAAGCCTTGTTAAACAGTGTAATTGAAAGAAAAATGTCACATAATTTTGCTTCTAAATAATTGATGGTGGCTGAGCACTAGACAAAAGGCCTGATTCTCTCTTCTCTCTCCAGCTCTCCARTCCAAGCCTGTAGAAACCTGCCTGCAGTGAATGGAAATTATAGGGCTGTAAAAATATTGGAGCTGATAAGAGGAACAGACTGGGTGTATTCCCGCACAATTCTTGTTTACTACGGGATTTCTATCCTTTAGAATTTCTCTGAGATTTCACAGCCTGATTTTCTTTTGTTTGATGTACAGATGCGTTCAAGAGAATTTTGGGGTGGTAGGGGAAAATACCTTCAAACATGCACAAAAAAGGCGTAACTGAAAACTTTTTCATAAACATTGGTGGCATGTCTGTTGTGCTTAAAGCAGCTTGAGAGCTAAAGAAGTCTAGGATTAACTTTTCTGTTGAGCGTTATTTTCCAATGAAAAAATGAGTGCAAAGTCGGGTTACAGGCAGTCARAGACACTTAACGGAAAAAAATATATATTTTTTTCCCATGTATGAAAAGGCAGATGRACTTCAGAAAGAGAGATTATAAATAGTTCTTTTTTCACATAAGAATGTTGAAAGCAATTCATTTACAGACTTAAGAATCATTTCCTCTAATGCTCGGCTGACCTTTCTAACTTTTGGGGTTCACAAAGGACCTTATTCACAGCATGCAATTCATACATAGCTATGAAATTTTGCATAATGCAAGTGACACTTCTTGATCCATTTTCCTCCTCTTTCTCTTTCTTGTGAATTGCAGCTGTTACATCTGTAGCAGTTTCCATAGTAACAGTCAATTTTGGACTTTACTAAAGGGTGGGAATGAGTAGCTTGAGAATGATTGACCAGGAAATAGGTTTAAAATGAATAATTATAAATCATTTAGAGGCTACTAAGAAAAAAATCCCACTGAAAAAGCTTAAACCATTTCCAACCCCTTACAGTGTTAACCCACCCTTTCAAAACAAGAAAACCCCAAACAGCAGCTCTGAACGCATAAATCATTAACGCTGTGACCTGAGATTTGGTGGCTTGATTAGGTGATGGTTTCTGCTGTGAAGATTATGGTAATGTAGCTAGATACTAAATTTTAACACTAAAAGGTCCTGTCATTTCTGTAATTGTTTTTCTTTCTCTCAGGAGTGGTGGAAGCACGCGAAGCAGAACTGGAGTGATCTGGAAGCGCGTTGAAATGATCTCTGCGCACTGAGACTTAAATAGCGATCGTGGATTGACCTATCCTTGTTGCGCGAAAGAAGTTCGGAAATTTAAGAGGAGGCCTTTTTCCCTTTTCCGTTTTTTTTCTAGCAGCGTCAGCTACATGGGCCCCAGCCAACATCTCAGCCTCTGACAGCGCTGCCTTAGCAGGGGAGGTATGTAGGTATGCGTGTTGGGCTAAAGCGGGAAAGAAGAGCTGCAGAATCCTAAAGAGAGCAGAGGGTAGCGTCTACCAGGGCTGCTGCGTAAGCTCTCCCAGTATGAATGCTCGCTAAAAATAACTGTAGCAAATAACATCAAAAGGAAAGGCAAGAGAGGAAAGGGCAGAGATTCAAGGGCTTAGCAGTTAAAACTCTAAACCTTTCACCTTTGGATCCATGCTGAACGTCCAGTCTGAAGTTCTCAGAGGCAGTGTGTCCTGTTTCAAAATGGGAAGAACTTACCATACATAATTGGAAGTGATTTAGGATAAGGAGCTAGAATAGGAGTTTTATGGGGTTGTGACCTTTTAACCTSCGCATTTTGTCATGGTGCTTTTTACAGCTGGTGACATTTAATCCAGGGAATAATTTGTCTTTGCATGGTTTTGGTTTGGTTTGGTTTTGGTATTGTAGCAGTGACATTTTTTTCACRTAGACGCTTTGTGTGGTAAGTGTTTATATGTCCTGAATTTAATTATTAGAAGGTTGCTTTATTGTGAAGATTATCTAGCTAATCTTCACCTAAATGGAATTCTGATTTATTGTAGCAGATATGTTACAATGTAAGTGCATACCTAAAACCACCATTGAATTTATGGGGGACAAAATTCTCAAACAAACTAACCAGAAAAGGCAGATTCTGTACCTTAAGTAATGCCTGCTAGGGATGGACCAGGTGATAGTCCAGGTCCTCTCTATGCCCTCACTTTTGTGTGATCCCTGTAGGCATCTCTTAGAATGCTAATCCAAGTCATATGACTGAGACCAGGAAAAAAAAAAAGTTTTTTTTTCTGTTATCATCCTTTGCATTAGGCAACTGTTTCTGCCTAATATGGCTTGGCCCTTTCTCAAATTGTGCTATTCTACTGCAGCTGGGTTTCTGTATAGGAGCTGAAGATACTTGGAAGCTCACATAGCTTCTATTTGCRCTGTTTGTGAACAGTGGGTATAGTTCAGTTATTGAGAAAGCCAATGATTAAATCTTCACCCGAATAAAAATTCCATTTTACACAAAATTAATGAATATTTATTTATTTAACCTAGAGTTCAAAGGTTGGAAAAAGATTCCAACTTTAACCTGAAATAACTTTGTTAATGCTCTTCAGAAATACTGCGAGGAGGAGAAGAAAAGCATCTTAAGAAACAACTGAGCAGAAATTTAGGAGAGTGGGAGAAGGGAAAGCAAAAAAAAAAAAAAAAAAAAAAAAAGGAAAAAAGTGAACTACAATAAGGTGACTGGTGAAAAAGAGTTAAGTGCTTCAGTTCATGCAGCTTGGCAAATAGAAGAGCACAAATCATTGCAAAGGAAAAAAACATGCTTGGAAATCTCTGGAGACTGCCTTCACATGGCTAATTTACAACCACATGCCGCATCTGTCACTTTTACAAATCAATGAGAGTGCCTACCCTTTAATAGCATAGGGTCACTGGTAAAGGTTGCCAGTGTCGGCCATACAGACGAGACCTTTCAGGATGTCAGAAAAGAACCTTGGTGACGCACATTAACACCCACACGCTCCTTTATGTCACTTCCAATTTACTTTATCTTAAATTGTCAGCTAGCAGAACTCACTCCCATATTAATAACTAGAGGTTTGCATCCAAGCCAGGAAAAATAAACCCTGCTGATAGCTCCATGAGGCAGCTGGCTTGCTCTAAGGAAAGCCAAAAGGGAAAGATTGAGCTCTTAGTCTTAGTGGAGAGTCTGCAACATTAGGGAAAGGAAAGAGATGATATGACTTACAGATGGCCCATGTGTTGTATATAGAGAAGCATTTGTGTTTTGTTATTTTCTGTAGATACTGTTCAGTCAGAGTGATTCAGTTCTTTTGCAGTGCTGGACTGCAAAAAGAAGATATTAAGACCAGATATTAATACAAAATGTTCCCATRAGCTGGAACAAGTTTTCCTATCCTTGAGTTTATATTTCTCCATGGTATTACTAGGTATTTAGTTCTCTGTCATACTCTTTTTTTCCAGTCTTTTTGGAGACACTTAATAGGCTTGATTCCCTTTTTGAATTCAGCTGGTGGAAGCTGAGCTCTGGGACTTGGTGCTGGAAACATTATTTGGGTAAATCAACAATGCCAAGTGTGTCTCAGCCCAACTAGTAGGCAGTCCCCCAAAGCATGTAAATATTCCTACTCTTTAATGCCATCAGAAAGGATGCAGAGCCAAGTACTCTGGAGATGTCCTGATTCAGCAGGTCCCATAAGCATGTTTTGCCAGGATTACTCCTGAGGAGTCACAGCTCTCCACTGGGGCAGTTTGTGGAGGCCCCGTAGAACAGCGCTCCCCACGGTAACTGCAGCTTCCTTCTTGTGTCTAAGCAGGTGAAAGAAAACCCTGGATTTTCTTTCAAGCTTACCTAGAGAATGTCTGTCTGCAATTTTTGACTAAATTCACAAGCGAGTACCTTGCTATTGCAGACAAAGCTTAAGCGTGTTCACTGGAATGCTTAGAAGTGTGGTAGAAATGCATTTCTGTTTGGTTGATTTTTAAACCTGCTGCTTGATAATTTTCCTGGAATGATTCCTTATTTCTCATTTTATTGACTTCAGCTGTATCCCTTTAGTCATATCATTTTCAAGCTAAAGCATCCTGRTCCTTTTTATTTCTTGTTGTATGGTATCCAAATTTGTATGCTATTGTTTGCAAGTTTGGCCATCTACATAATTGTCCACTTTTCCAGGTCATTTATGAGTAGGTAAAATGCAAAGATCCTCATAGTGATTCTTGTGAAGTCTTCCCTTTTGAAATAAATGAACATGTCTTTCTGTATTTTATTTTCTATGTTCTGTACATTGTTATTTCTTGGCTATATCTTGTTTTCTACTTGCAATAGCTTGTAAATAGTATCTGATGAGGAACAGAGCTGAAAGCTTCTCTGAAAGTACAGCTAGATGATGTCAGATAGCTCATTCTTATCAACATGTACTCAGTGATTTCTTCAGATAATTCTAGTAGCTTTACTAGCTGTAACTTCAAGCTACAGAAACCATCTTGGTTCTTTCTCAGTATGTCATATTGATCCAAGTGATCGTTAATATGTTTCTTTGTCATTCTGGAAACCAATTTCAGTGGTCTGAAGTTTGACTTTTGAGTATGCAGTTTTCAGGATTGCCCTTGAAGCGCTTTGAAAGATTGATGTCACATTTGTCACTTTCTCTTCCTCTAAAAGGTGAGCTAAATACTTCTGTTTCATCAGCGGTCACACTTCTGGACTGTAGTAGCGACATGGTCTAAATAGCAGTCGATGTAGCAACTAGACAAGTGTTGGTGTGGGGAAAAGATTGAACTAGATGCCATCTGTGAAATGCTACGAAATGACTAAATACATGTCTACAGACAAAAAGGTGTAACGTTTATGAAGGCTCTGAGCTTCTGGTAAGAACTGGCTCTATTCATGTAGCTGTACTGAGCTGACTGAGTTTTGCGTAGGAAATAATGACTGAACTATTTGTCAACAGTCTAGGCTGCACACATTTAACAGTAGCTGAGCTCAAGCCTGTCGGCAGGCAGGTGGAGAAAGTGGGTTGCAACCACATCTGGCAGAGATGCCCCCAAATTATGCTGTTATGGAAATGATTTATAAATTACAATGGATTTTTTTGCCAGTAGATATGCCTCTGAGTTTATTAGGCTGATGTAGTTAAACTTCTTGAAGAGATAGCAGAACCAAAAAAACCCTCACAGAATTGTTGCTATTGTTGACAACAAAATGCAATTTAGCAATTTTCCAGCAGCAAAGCAAAACATTTTCTCTGTCAGAATGATTTGCAGAAGTATATAATATTGTATTAATGAAGGGTAGTTCTGGAATTGTGCTTTTGGAAGCAGAATGCAGAACTTGAAGTGGCCAGTTTGGTTCTCAGGTTCTTGTGCTGTCCTCCACCGTCACACACGGCCTSTCCAGACAGAGGCTGTGGGGAAGAAACTTCCTCAGCGACACAAGGAAAGCCATACGCTATTTTCTTTCAGTAGCATATATATTGGTGTTGTTGGAGTCAGAAGAAGGTGTGTCATAATTCTTAGTGCTGCAGTATTTTCTGTACATAGCAGAAGCTGTAGGCAAGAGTAGAGGCTGTTGCAATTTAGATTATATTTCTGGGCTTCTTTAAATGACCCAAATACATCCATGGTCATGGTATKTTTTGGCTTGTCCATGGTTTGTTTGTTTTAGTTCTCAAGAGTTTTCAGCCAAATACAAACACAGAGTGGAGCAACAGCACGATAAAGCATAAAACATAGATGCAATAAAGATGACGCACTCACTCTTCCCATGTAGGTAGCGACTGGTGTTTGATCTGTCCRTGTTGCCTTTGGTTTAGTTTCCCACCAGCCCTTTCCAGGCTGACTTCATGAGGAGGGACATAAACTCTTCCAGAAGTACAGCTGGAGACATCTGCGTTAGTGACCTACATTTAGATTTTACACCGTTGCTGTCAGTTTATTATTGTCACGTGTTWAGGCCAAGTTGACATTCCTGATCATGCCATACTGGCTTCAGTTCAAATAYGTCTATAAAAATGTACTACTTACTTGGGGGTGAGATGCAGAGGCTGTTCCTAATTTGTTCTTTGCTTGCACTAATAGTAATTAAAAATGTATTTGGAATAAAACATTGTTAAAAATAGTTTCTCTCACAGGAAATAGACACATCTGCTGAAAGTGTGCTCAACCACACTCTTGTACATAGGAAGCGAATATTAAAGGTAAGATAAAAGCAATCAGTGCTATTCAGAGATAAGTGCATAGTATTAATTTTAGCTCTTGCATTATCTTTATCCAGAAGATGCTGTGCACTGGGCCAATCCTGATGTACTGCATTGAAACCTGTTAACTTTACAAGCTGTTAATAAATGCAAGGGTCGAAAGCCGCTGTCAGTGACTGGGTGAGGCACATGGACATTTTGGTCAGATGTCTCACATTGCAAATTGTCCCTGTTCCATCAGTGCTTCAACGAGTGGCAATGTTCCTGCTAGCTCCCATGGGATAACTGGGATAACTTTCTTTTGTGATAACTCTCTTAGGGCCAAATACAACACGAAGGGAAATAAAGCTAACATAAACATGAAGGCAAACTGTCCTCTATGTCACACACTCTGTAGATTTTTTTTTTTTTTTTTTTAATATTTTCAGCCACAGCCTGCTTTGGTTTAACAATGCAAGCATTAGAATTCCAGGAGTTCTGTTATATATATTTTGGGCAAAAGAGATACATTTTTAAATGTAGATATCTAACAAAAAATGGGCATTATCTGTATTTCTCAGATCTCTTGCCTGGAGAGAGTTGTACTTTATTGTTTTAGACCCAGTTCTTGCTGTTCTATCTTTTTTTCTTAATTCAAAGTGCTCCAAGGGTTTTCTTTCCCTCTCCCTTCTCTCTGTAGTTTTTGATGTTCTCTAGAGAATATAGGCGGGCGAATGATATCAGATTTTATCTCTGCATCACCCTGACTCAGCATGATCCCACAGAAGAAAATGGAAAGAATAATTGACACTGGTCAAGGCACTAAAGGCTGAACTTGATCCATAGTTAAACAATATTTTCACGTGGCTGAGCAAAGAGCGAGCAGCTATCACTGCTCTCTGATGTTCTTTTAGAAGGCTCATCTCCATTTGAAAGCTTACCTTAGAAGGATTTTTCCCTGCTAGTGTTTTAGCAAAATTTTAGATTATATTCTAGATAGCCACATTATTTTCACTATTTTTTCTTTTCTATATACTTTGCTACTTTTTCATCTGTTGATACCCAATATTATGGCATAAATGTGAGAATATACTGAACTTAAAAAAAAAAAAACACAAAAAACCTGGCACAAATAATCCAAGAACTGATCATCCTTTGCCTCTCCTACTAGGAAGCAAGGAGAAGGAACTGTCCTTAAGGGTTTGCATGCATCACTTACTTGGGGCGGTTTGGAAAAGAACAGGCACAGATTGGYGTGCTCTGGCAGAAAAAGTGTTACCTAGAAACAAGATACTCCTTGAGCATCCATGGGACACTGGCAAGGCTCCTTTCGGATGGAGTGCTACAGGGTAGCATATCAGAACAGAACAACAAAAATCAAAGCCAAAACCTGAGAAGTGTACGTGTCTGCTTCTATTATGCATGATCAACACGATATCCTTGACTGCATGAACAGATATCCTACGATCTCTTTGTGTGTAAAATTAGTTTGAACACTATAGCTGTTAGTCCGAAGTTTCATCCTTCCACTTCAGATGCAAGTCTGAAATCACGGGGCTCATGACAGCATCGAAGCCCTCTGACTGCAGGTGCTCTCAGTACCCACCTTAGCAGCAAGGTTCCCAGAAGTGACTCAGAAATGGTGCTTACTGWTTTTTTTTACTTCAGCTTCATCTAACCAGGGCCTACCTAACTAAATGAGACCAGGAATAGACTAGAAAAAGTGTCAGCTCCCCCTATGTTAGAAATTAAATAATGGCTTTTTTTAGGGCAACCGGTTGCGAAAAAAGATGTGAGAACACTTCAATGCTGATGCTCTTGTACCAATTCTAGCCTTTTGTGGACAGAAACGTGCTGTGAAATGTCGGCCTCGCACCAGGATTTCCTGCTGGAAGGTCTAGCTTGGACCCAGACCTTCAGCACTTATTGGGGCCCTGAGCTCTTCCCAAACCTTCCCGTTTGTCACGTGTTACCTGTACAGTGTCCACACAGCTCCCTGCCTGCATCCCCCTTCTTGCGGAGCATCTGGCTGCAAGTAGGAGTGTGTAGCAGCCGGGGGAAGATTAAATCACGTAACCAGTCTCGCTCACTCGAGGTTTGTAAAGAGCTCTTCCACTTGGGTGTCTTCTGCCTGCTAATCCCAGTGGCACAGGCCACCTGTCAATTTGTTAACATGTATTATTCAAGAAGCCCTATTTCACATCAATGAGAATTTTTGCCCATGTAAATCTAAGTAATCCTTTTTATGTTGTCCATAAATAACCATTTACTAATCACTTACAAAACAGGCCTAGGCTGTGCTATTGCATACAGCTATATATATATATACAAGATAACTACTATCTAGCGTCATCTTTGCCATACAAATTTCAGTTATGTTCCCACACACCATATTGATAAAACTGATTGTAGGGAAATGCTGCAATAATTTATTAAAAAGAAATAGAGTAGTAATTCTGTTAGTTATGATTTTTCATTGCAATTATTCCTGAAATGCTTCTGGAAGCAAGTGGCCACTCTCCATTCCAGTGGGGGAAAAAATATTAAGCAGGGAAAGCTCTGGACTGAAGAAATACTTAAATTTTTGATTATTTCCATAATATTCTGTTCTCCTGGTGTATTAGCATATTGTCATTCCTGCTTTTCTTTTTGTTCTTTGAAAAAAAATCTATTTGCATAATTATGTTAAGTACAATCTCTCTTTCAGGTTGTTCCTGGATGCCATGTATTTAGCATTGCATATTACTAAAGAGGATAAGCTTCAGCTTATTCATGATTTCCTGGACCTGGAAGAAATGGCACTGATGGTATTTGCTGTGCTGTTACTGCTGTGCTTGTGAAAAAAACAGCCTTTGGGTAAAAACATATTGGATGTTTTAATAATACTGCACAAAATCTGGAATTGTCCTATTTAACTTAAGAAAAATTGTATGGGGTATGAATAAATAAGATTTTATATTCATACATAGAAGGAAAACTGAACAATTTTCCAAACCCAGATTCTGTTGTGTTCTTCATCACAGTTGCAAAACACAGATGTATATCCATACCTAAGCAAAGATCTTGATTCTTTTCATGTTTTCTACAATAGAGAAATTTTGGTTGCTGGGACTCTGTTTCTCTTTCTGGAGAAGAAAGGGAGGAAAGCGGGTATTATAAATACAACTACTCAGAGCTGATCAGAACTTAAGCATGAAAGCAAAAGAGGCAAATGGATAATCACAATGAGACAGCAATGAAAAGACTTACAGGAATCCCATGTCTGTGCACTGAGATAGTATTACTTTGAAGGTCCAGTGAGTATGTTCTGATAATCGTTAATCCATAAGTAGCTTTGGCTATAATCAAAGGTATCTGATACTGTTGTAAATACTTTACCTGTATTGTCAGAGTAATTATTTATTGTGCTAGTCATAAGATATTAAAGCAAAAAAGCTATGAAGATTACAGTCATTGCATGAAGAGCAGGACAAAAAGTGTGAAAACATAGGCACTGAGTTCGAATTTGATGCAAGAGCTAAGTGACAGCACCTTTTCTGGAGAGCTCCTAAATCTGCAGTGCAAAGGTGTAATATGGTTTAACAGAGTGAAATAGAGCCTCGAGAGCAAGCGTGTAAAAAGCTGTGATTAGAAAGAGAAATAACAGGGCAGAAAAGATAATTGACCATAAAGAGTATAGCTTGGGAAAGAGGAAAAAGCAAGATTAAACACTAATGAGGAACCTTTTTTTGGAAGATATTGTCAGAAATAACTGCCACCATTTTGCTTAGGAGAAGAAGCTTATAAATGGCTTGTAAGTGTAAGATAGGAGTCGTGGAAGTGTATGATGTGGATTAAAAATACGCTGTGATTTTGATGAACGTGATACAAACAAGGAATGGTGGGAGGCAGAAAGAGGTAAGGCAGAAGGAAACAGACTCTAGGTCTTTTATTTGCTGRAAGGATGAAGGGATCCTAATTAAATAATCTCCCTTGATTTGCATTGAGCAATAATGACGTTTTCTTCCCCTGGCACTGAAGTATGTTTTACAGTTTCAGCTGCACTCTGTGTTTAAATCCTATTATTGCCTACCAGAATAAACAAGAGGTTTAACATGATTATTTGGGATGTTCCACTTATTTAAAACTGGATTTGTTACTGTAACTGTCAATAGGTTCAGCATTTTCTTAGACTGCAAGACAGACAGTAAGCATCTGTTTGCCTTTCTCTAATACTTAGGGTGCTGTTTGATGAACATTATGTTGGGGTTGGGGAGAAAATTTCTCAGAATATTTTTAAAGGCGTATTTCGAAAGATACTCTTCTTGAGAGTTGCAGCTTTTGAAAATTAAGGGATAGCAAACACAAATCAACCTTGTATAGAAGGTTGCTTCTATATTTATAGAAATAAATAAGGCTGTCTAACTCRGTACTCATCTTCAAGTATCCTGTGCATGACTCTTATGCTGAAATATAACCAAATGGACCTCCTTGAAAGCTGAAAAATAGCACTGTAAAATTTTACGTAGTCTCATTCTGAAATGCTTAGTGTGATTGAAAGGCTATTTCTTCTATTTAAAATGGATAGTACCATTGGAAATTGTCATCTTCGTGGGACTCGAATGCCCCGTTTATCGCGCCCACTGCTGCTAATTAGAGCCCGAAGCAATATGAAGCAGCCCTTTCCACCGATGGAGCAGTGAGCGCGTGACCTGCTGAGGACACGATCAGCTCAACCTYGTGGCAGGCTGCATGGCTTGGTTGCGTGCTGCCACAGCTGCTCTTCTCTCCGCGCGACCGTATTGTCCACTCGGCCACATTTGTCTCTGCGTTTTGGGTTGGCCTGGCTTCGTTCTCCTAACGCAGGCTTTGGACTGGCCTAATTCTGACTTTGGGGGTGCTCTGTCCGGTCTGAGCTCCCAGGAGGGCGGGAGGCCGGCCCTGTGCCACTCACCCCATCGCTTGCTCTTGTTTTTTTCAACAAACTTTGCTGCTGCTTGTGTCTAACGTGGTTTTGGGATTTTGAGGATTATCAAGCTCTCTTCCTGATGTTGATGCCCCTGACTTTTCACCGCAGGAAGTCCACACAAACAAACTGTGTTAAACAAATTGAATTCCCTAATATTAATTTTGTAACAGATGGGAATATGGCTTGAATATCTCTCTGTTCACTTAGCGATGGGACTTCAGCACATCTGACTTCACTGAGCCTCTTTCCTTACTGAGCTGCTGGGGATAAGTGACACTGTACGCCTGGGATCCTGCAGGGCCCAACATATGCTTTTAACTTATGCAGTGGATCATCCCATTAATTTCTGTGTCAAAGCACCATTCCCGTTCTTTGGGATACTCATACAACAGAGAGTCGAATGGAAAAAAAGGAGGGGGGGGCTAGCTATTTAAAACATGTGACTTGTCCTAGTAATATCAAATTTCTGAAAAGTAATACTTTGAAACTCATTTAGATGTCACAGTCTCCATCGATTTTCTTAACATGTATATATCGTCAGTGAACTTTTTCACTCGTTAGTACCTGTTAGGGAGTTTAAGGCATGATATCATAATCATTAGAGAGTTACTCATTGCTATTTGAACATTTAAGACTTTTGCAATCCAAGATGGAGTAGATTTCTATCTAAGGTAGGAGGACCCTATCGATACTTTTCCATATTTGTAAATTTTGAAGTAAACATAAATTAAGCTTGTTCCTTGTTAACATACAAAGGTGGTATCATAGCTATTTGGTTTTCAACAGAAATTTTGTGCAGTGTGGAAGGAGGAAGGAGACAATCATTAAATTTTTGCTAGAGGGTTTAAGCTGGCTGCTGTTGGTAATTTTCCCAAACTCTTTCAAGCCTGAAATCATCAACTGGCATGTGGTACAGTCTGCTGCAAATTTTGGTTGTCTTTTGAGATTTGAACTCAAGAGAGTATATAGCCTGGGATCATGCCTCTTTTTAACTTTTTATTCTTATAAATCAAGTAAGGTAAGAAATGTGTGTGAAGATCTTCTCATCTGCAGCATAACAAAGTTGTGCCTTAAAATGATCACATTAAATTTAGCGTTGAATGTAACTGAGCTCCAAGATTGTTTTAGATTTTATTAGCAACATCGCGGATTTTCTTACATGAGRTGCCAGTAGAGATGGACTCTACCGAGTCCTGATTCCTTCTAGGATCTCAGTGCCTCTGTGTTTAAAACTGCAGGTCATGATCAATATTTAAAGGACTGTCTATAAAACGCACGGTGATGCCAGGGGGTGATCCCATGCCCCAGCGCTTTTGTCACTCGGTTTTTGCATCAGCAACACTGTCACTCATCCTAGCAGTAGCCTAGGCAGAATGCTGCACTAACATGTTCATGCTGTTTATAGTAGTTTTTATTTAAAATGATTTTATTTTTGTCTTGTGTTTTGCTGTATTACTGATCTTCCAGTACCAATCCTGCCCTGAATTTTATTCAAGCAGCACTAGGTCTTCGTTTTGCTTTTCTGTCATCTCTGCTCATGTGGCCTCATTCCCTTTTATCTTGTTGTTGTTATGTTTTATAAAATAGCACAAACGTCCTCTGCCTTTTTACAGAAGAGGATTTTCTTTGGGAAGATAGATGCTTGGCACTCTAAATTGGCTACAGCAATTTACATTTAAAATTGGCAAAAGTGGGCGAGCTATGAATTGTGTCTCCTTAGTGAATAACACCTATGATCGTCAATATACCACATAAATTCAGACATCTGTTCTGTTAAACTTTTGATTGCTTGAAAATTGTCCTAACGCACAAAAACCCCTGTGACTAGAGTATTTGGATATCTTTAGTGCTACAGTTGTCAGCTCTAGTTAGATGTAATAGAGACTGACTGTAACGTGCTTCAGAGAACCTTAATTGAGGAAGTCAGTGCTGTCTTGAAAAATAGAAATTGTAAGTGTCTCTGCTATGATATGATGGTGGGCATAATTGAAGTTCATCTGATATTTTGCAAAACTGCATATATAAAATATCTAAATCGTTTATTTTTCTTCCAGTGTCTTGGGAAAAAAAAGCCTTTTGAATCTTTTAAAGTTATCACCTTGGAAAACTGTAAAAGATTTAGACAAGGATTTTCAAAATTGACTTTAGCAGCCACTTTTCCATCTCTTCCAGTTGGGACTGATTTTCAGCCCGTAGGCATATGGATATCAGGATATCCTGAACAACAGTGTTCTTTTGTGAACAGATTTTAAGCTTCCTCAAAATTATATTTGCTTTCATCCTTAAGCCATGACTTCTACCTCTGAATTCCACTTTTTTCAGAGCATCGTGTTCTGATTTGTCCCAGACATGATTCATAAATCTTGGTCTAAGTCTGACCGTGATACTTATCTGACCTGACTTCTGGTTTTGCATTGTCTGCTGTTTCCGCTCAGTCAATGATACCGCTTTTCCATTCTTGAAAAAATAGTCTTTCCTGGCATGGATTAACTTCGTTAAATGCTTAGGAGATCTTACAGCGATTGTTACTGTTTTTCTTATGTAATTTTTATATGCTAAAGAAATAGATTTTTACTTAATCAATGTCCAGGAATATTGTTATTCACCATCTGCAATATTTCAGAAAAATGAGGAGGGCGTAACGGGGGCTTAAATTTACTTGACACAAGGAATGTTTCTGAAGACTCAAATTAGCCGGCCCTTAAAATTTACCGTGTTATCATCCTGTGCTCTTTCTTCTCCCCTCCAGCCTTTGAGGAGTGTTATATGATACAAGCACATCCCAAGTTGCTCCCTCTGGCATATGGGAAGGTAGCAGCTAGATTTATCCAGACTTGCAGGTATTTTTCAGCTTCACTGATTTTCTTCTCAGCCACTGGAAGATTTCTCCCCTTAAAGCAAGTGGTGATACTTCTTACACTTACTCACTTACTGTGATACTTCTCCGATTTCGGTTTTTATTTCACCTCCTTTGGCCAAATGCTCTCTGTACAGAAACCTCACACATGCAAATAATTTATAGCCTGTTTCCATTTCACAAAGCAGTTTGAGAAGTCAGACTCAGTGACCGCTTAATTTAATGATTTTTATACAAAACAGTAATACTTCTTTTTTATTTTTAATTTCAGTAGCCATTATCTCCTTTTAGAATAAATTAGAAGGAAATATTATTAAATTAAACCAAAGCTGCTGCAAATGTAGACAATGACGCTGCTAATCTTAATCACTGATGCAAAACTGAGCCTCTGTAGGAGGCTCACCAGCAACATATTTTGTGTCTGTTGGCCCATACATATGTGTCTGTGTTCACATATTTAAATGTGTGCAGTCAAGCTGCAACAAGGAAGTAAGTGTAAGTTCATTTGAGTGAGTATGCGGTATTAAAGTCCTATTTTAGTTTAAGTAGATGTAGTCCATTTGAATGTAATCATATGAATCTGACCCTTTGTATTTTCTGATGGGAAATTCAAGAAACTGTTTCATTCTTGCTTTTTTGGTCAGATAGTGATCATTATGAGGAGGATGTATTTTAAAAACCTGACAGCTAGCATGTTTTTATTTGGAATGTGCACTAATACTCTTAAAAGGAGATTTCAGCAAAATAGAAACAAATGGCTAAGATTTTGCTCTGTTACAATTTGGGTTTTGCAGCTTGCCTAGTGGAATGTCACTGTTCCAACACTATGGTATTTTTTGAAAGTTCTGTTAGGATCTGTGAACATATGACTTTAAATCTATTTTTGTTTCAAAATATGTTATATATCTGAGGTTGAAATATTCCTACACAATGAAGTAAAAAAATCTATCAGCACTTTTTAGCTTCTAATGAAGTGATTCACTAATACAAAATTACTATTCAGATTTAGTGTTAGTCGTTTGATCTTGGGGTTTGCCTTAAGACTGAGAGACTTGATGCTTTAAGCCTTAACCAAGAATTCTCAACAATCTCTGTGTTTGCACGACCATGCTTCTTACTTCTAAGGGTGGATATTTCCCATCTAATACACATGAACATACRCTTTATTTTATTGTTTCAGATTTTTTGGAAGCTTCTTCACCTCTGGGTCTATAGGATAGTCCTATGCTATTTCCCTGTAATATCTTCTTTGAGATCTGAACGCAGTTTTTTTATTAAAAGATGTACCAAGTATAGATTTATCTGGCCTTTCCTCTGCAAACCCTGGAAGAATATGTGTGGGCACTAATAAGTGTTTCATTGGGCCCTGAAGATTAAAATGATGAAATTCAACATTCAAATCCCATTGCTTTCTATTTGACCGACTTAAGTCTTGACAGAATTTGTGATTATCTCTGTTATATGTTTAAAACCTCGTTATAGGCTAGTGATGTTTGGTACCCCAAGTTACCTAAACTCTTATTCTTTTGAAAATTAAGAAATAAAGAACAGAATGTAGCTATAATAAGATGAATGATACAAAGTGATGTTATAAGGTAACATCTTTGAATGTCAAAATGAACAGCCTCAAGAACCAAACTGATTCTTGCTTAATGTTTTCATGTCAATTAAATATGAAGTAGAACTATAAAAATTCTCACTTCAATAATCTGCAAAGTAACAGTACTTTCAAAGGAATTTGGACATCTCCATCTGCTTCTCCAAAGGATTAAATAGCACACAGCAGAGGCATACCTCTCCTAAGTAAGACTCTGGCATGTTTAAAATATACGCTACATAAATATTAGAAAAGGACTGAAACAAAGACCTTCAACATGAGTATTCCCAAAGGTATAAAAATAGCATCTTTGGGTTTGAACCTGATGTCAGACTTGTCAGTCTAGCAGAGATAAACCCAAACCTTGACCTTTAGGGAAACTGGGTCCAGAGGTGACTTTTTTYCCTCATTCAGCACCATCAATAAATATGCCACATTAATAAATTCTATTCTCTGCAAAGGGAGTCTTAATTTTTAGACCCTATGCATTGCGTTGTTCCTTCTGTGTAGCTATCTATTTATTTCATAAATATAAAACAAAATCTTGAGGGTGGTCCTCATCTTATTAAATATTAGAATGAAGTAATTCTTAGGACAGCTTTGTGATTACCTTACCATATCTCTGTAAAATATGTGCTAAGTAGAAAAGTCACCAATCTCTTGCCTGCACTTTAATAGCTCTGTTTCTTTCTCTGCTCATTATTTCACATTTATCCTCACTTAGAAAACACCTTTTATTCTTTTTCTATTTGCATAGCTGCAGCATCATAATATTGTTCATGTGAGAAATTATCTCTCCTGCTCATACTTTTCCCTCAATCTTCATTTCCTTTYAAGCCTGTCTGGCTGTTTTTTAAGCCTGTTTGCTGGCTGTATGTAATGTCTTTGTGTGTCTTTGCACTTTCAAGCTTAATCTGATGTAGGAAGTCCTGTTAGCAAAATTAACATGTGCAAAGCTATTCTCCTGATATTTCTGACCTACATGAAACTGGAAAGTATTGGAAAAAATCCAAGAGAGTCTGTAGTTGACTCCTAGGCTCAAAAAGGCTAGATTAACATTTGAAACAAGTTTTAAATCATGTGAACATCACTTAACACAAAAGTAGATGAAATATAGTACTTTTCCCTCTTAAAGGTTCTTATGAATATTTTCTTTGGCTTTGTTTCATGTGGAATTGTAGTAGCATTTGTTTGTTATGGGGGGATGGTTAATCAGACCTGTGTTCRTTAGTATTTTCACAGGAATCCATTTAACATACTTATCTTTCATTTGGTTTTGTCCATGAAAGATGTTTAAGCTTAAAAAATTGCTGGAAGGAATTTTAAAGGAAATACTAGCACATATAAATAAATAATACTGAAAAATAGCTTTGTTTTCAAAACTTTGAGTATGCAAAGTACAAATACAATTTTACGAGTCATAGTCAGTCAGAAATTGGAAATCATTCACGCAAATTGTATGTCCAAACACAAATAATCAAACCCACTCTTTTTGCTGTTTTGCTAACTTGGTATATCAAACACATAGCATATCTTGTGAACCATTTACAAGGTAATGATTACTTATAGAAATTACCCTACGAATAACTTAGGGGAGCAGATAACTTGAGTTATAAGCTATTTTTGTAACTGTTTCAGCTGAAAAGAGACAAAACTTTTTGGACTTTGTCAAAAAATATTTGCCTGTTTTCAATGAATGTAAAGCAATAAAGTCTTTTGCCCTGTTTTGCATTAAAATATTAAGATGCGTTTTGATACAGGATCATAAATCATCCAAAACTCATCTGAAAGCCTGTGTAGGCTTATGAACTTTAAAAATCTTTTTAATGAAACTGGCTGAATTCCAAATTTACAACCACACACCAATCTAGGTTTCTTGTTATTTTAGTTTACACAGTAATTGCTTTCATCTTCTCTCGGATATCAAACACGCTATGTTGTATCATGCCCTTCAATCTGCCCCATTTAGAAGCAAGAGAAAAATTCAATGTCTCCTCTGAAGAAGACTCCCCAACCCTTTTGAAATAAAGGGAGATCCAGGAGAAAATTTTTGTACAGCAAAAACATTTCCAGCAACTGAGTCTGCCTATGATAGGATGTGAATATGTTGACACAGTTCAGCCTTGTCATGCTTTGTATTTGATCTGAACAGCACTCATTTGAAATGGTACATTACGTTGTTACATAAAAAGCAAGAACTCCCTAATTATAATTACCCACATTATAGTCAGGAAAAATACAGCAGCAGATGTATATAGTATCTTTTGTTGCCTTGGTTTTAAATGACAAAAGAAAAGAGCTATAAATGCTTCAAATAAATGTTCAGACCCTTAAACATAAATAATTTCTTAAAGCACACGCTTTTTCTTGAGCTGCAGCGTTTAGACCTAATGACATTTGTGGCAGGAGCACAGATGATATGTATGGGTTGAGGGGTTCTTTTTGTTGTTTTTTTCCAAGGGGATATTATTCCTGTGTGACTAGTAAGCATGAGAAATGGAAATAAAATCCACAGAAAGCGTTTCGGTTTCATTTACAATGTCACACAGTTGCTTCTATTATGCCAGCTGACTTGCAGAAAGAAAGTCCTCTTTGTTAATGAGACCAGCACAACTCATCCCATTATAGTGGCCCCAACCTAATAAATCAGATATTCATATATTTCTCCTGCACGCTTTTCCAAATGGTATTTTGTTCTCAYGGCTATAAACGCTAGTGCGGAATAGGCGTCGGAGCCGGATGCTTTAGGAAATGAGAATGCCTGGAAAGGCCCGTCTCCAGTTCCTCGCAGCACAGAGGGCTGGCCAGAAATGTCCCCGAGGTGGGGAAGATGTGAGGTCCCATCTCCTGCCCGTGCTTGCGTATAGCGCTCATTAGTGCCATCAGAGCAGTAAGGCCTGAAAGTCTGTTTTGCAAGGCCGGTAATAGGTTCCCTAAGGATATTGTTTGTGATGGTATCTGCTTTGGTAGCAACAAAAGTGTGCGCTTACGAAGCATGTGCATACTGAGGTGTTTGAACAGCTCTCTGTTCAAAGAAGACCTAAGCATCCAATTGATAATAATACTTACAGAGCCTTYTTCTGCCAAGGATCTGTACAAGCAGCGATGCCTTTATTATTAAAATGCTTCCTCCGGAAATTTTGCTAGGGTTCACTCATGTATCTCTAAACATGGGAAAAATATAGAATAGTTGCTAGGGTTGGTGGAGAGACAGTATTGTAAAACTAATTTAAAAATTGTCAGAATTTGGCCATTAACCATTGTCTTACCAAAGAGAAAGGAGATGCAGACTGACGTTATGTTTTTTTCCGGGCAGTAGGGTGAGTTAAAAGTTATCRTAAGCTCCTGGGCTTCCATAACATGCTCGGTGCATGAGATCAAACTGCTTTCTCTGATCAGAGCATACTTAATGAAGAAAAATTGGTCAGTATGAGACCTCTGACTTAATGCATGTGAARGTTTGCTTGATGCTATCTTCCCAATTTGTGCATGCAAACCAGTTTTTTTTCCCTAATGTGGATAAGGGGTACAAACATTTCAGACATGCACTTTAACAGGCTGCTTTGGAAAAGGTAAAAACGCCACAAAAACTGTATTATACAGACTGCAAGTGTGTATCCCGAGAAAAATATGAAAAGGGCTACACAGGAGCCCTGATACTGGATGGGGAGAACGAGAGCATCACAAGTGGYGTCAGCAGAGGACAAGGCTGGGCATGGCTGGAAGCAGCTCGGCCAACCTTCCTGAAGCAAGGAGGGAGGATGGAGCTGGAAAGGGAGCRCTTTGGGGTGAAACAGTGGCTTTACCAAAGCCAGCGACAAAACCTGAGTGAAAGGGGACCCAGGTAGCTCAGCATTTCTTGGAACCTGCATGAGGAAGAGATTTACAGTGGGGTTTTGAAGGGTCATTTGGCTTGGCTCTGCTTGGTCAACCAGTAGGAAATTACACTACTTTGTGGTTATTTCTGCTGTAAATTACGCAGCTACTCTTGGCACTGAGTGTGCTGAGGAAAGCAGCATCCCCGTGCTCCCAGCGACCGAACCCATCACGTTCGCTCTCCACTTGCTCATGGAAAGGAGGAATGAATAGCCAACATCCTTGGTTAGCAAAAGAAAGCACGGTGGAGAGGGAGGTAAGCTGTGAAATACTTGCAGTGGGCAGATTTGTTGGGTTTTTTTGGTTTGTTATTGTTGTTGKTGGTGGGYTTTTTTAGAGCTTTTTTGCATATTGCATGTAGCCCGGCCCCTTTCAGYGTGCTCTGAAAAGATACCTGCCAAGGCTCTCTTGTTACAGTGGAAATAATGACATTACTTAAACACAGCCATATTCCCCGCTGCTTGTTTGTGGCAGCCCAGGGTGCCCTTCTACTGAGTTTCTTTTGCTCGCCAGAACCCAGTCCTGCTGCCATAAAGTATTTGACAGTTTTACCCCCGACTTGTTGTTGAAACTGGATTRGATCCTAAGAAATGGTTGGTTTTGCCTACCTACAAATAACTGCCTCCTGTTCTGAGAGGTTTCTACTCATAACCTGGCTCTGCACAGATAAATACAAGAACAAAGTGAAGAATTAATTTCTATGTAAAATAGAAGGGGAGATACTGTTAATAATAGTTTGTACGTGAACCTTCACAAGATACCACTGTGCAGGTAATGTGAAGCAAGTATGGCATTAAATATGCTAAAGTTCAATTGGATGGCAAAGACCTATAATAAGCCCCCAGATATATCYAGCATGAACTAAATGTTTCCAGGAGCCTGGATATTACCTACAAAGGCATTTTTTCCTRAAGTATATACACTGTTTACATTTCATGAACAAGATTGATTGAGTAGTRTGAGCCATATTATTTCAGATGCCCRAAGTCAAAGGTGCAAACTTTGGAACTGGTCACAAAGGCAGATAAAAGTAAGATTCAGAAGAACACAGAGGAATTGTATTTCCTCTGTAGAGACTCCCTTGTTGAATCATGCAGAAACTATTGATTATATTTCAAAGGTGTTTTTTTTTTTTTTATACATGCCAGTGACTTCATCTGTCTAGAGCTGTCTAAACTTCAAACAGATTTGGGAAATACAGCAGATAAAAGGAATGTATGAGAAATAAATTATGTCACTAAAACGGCAAAAGTCTTCCCCCCTAGAAAAGGGTCTTTTTATAGCAAAAGTAACCTTTTCCCTGCTTACTGATAATCAAGAAGTTTACATATGGGCTGTGTTTATCTTAATAGATAATTTTAAATGAGAGTTGTAATATAATCGTTTTTATATTCTACRTAAGGATCTGTCACTTCTTGCAGATTATTGTGAAAAAATGCCTTTCTAATTTGAATGMGTTATTAGTGCTTGCTAATTTGGAGTTCTCTGCTCTGAATATATGCACGTCTGCGAAACGCTGATATGCACCTCCCATATTCTCTCTGATTACATCCACGGAAAGACATGAAGAGCCATACGGAATCAAAGCCGTACTGTACGGTGTTCCTTGCTTGTGTTTGAAGACGACTCCAACAGCGTGTTACACTAAGCCAATAGCTTTAAGGTAAGGAGGATACRTTGGGCAGCTCTATACACGAGTCCCTGCCCAAACTGGGCAAAAGAGTGCTGTGAAAGCACCTTGCCAGGTGGCAGCCCTTCTCGCCGAGCCCCCGGGAGCGAGGTGAGCTGTGAGCAGCCTCAGCTGCCTTTTGTGTGCGGGCTGGACCCRGCGGCGCGCTCCGATGCCTCTGCTCGAACCTCGTTCAAGGCTGCCTCTTGAATCGTCGCGGGGGCTGTTCCTGAAACAGCTGCATACTATTATTTGCAGAAACAATAATCAGTTTGAATAGATAAATTTTAAGAGAACTGTGATCTCCGAAGCTGATTCTTGATTCAGAGAGACGGTATTTGTCAAAGCATTTATTTGTGTTAGCTCATTTTGGCTAAAGATTCCCAAGATATTAATGGCAGAACTAGGAATGAAAGCGATGTAAGAACTTAAAAAAAGACCGTAATGGTCGAGGGCCTGTCTAATCCTTTGTTTCATCTCCAGCAACGATCAGAAACAGATGCTTAAGGAAATAGTGTAAGAATAGGGCAAACATATCTAATACATACAACTTTCCCATTTATTGCTATATTTCTAAGCAGATAGATCTTAAACCATACCAGCCTATTCTGATCCTAACTCCATCGCCTTCTGGAAATACTGGAAGTGCTCAGACTGTAGTCTGTTACTACTAATTACTACTAATAAAGTAAAAAAAAAAAAAAGTATTTGGTTAATTAAAGAATGAGATGAGAACAGTAAAAAGACCACAGGATTTAAATGAAATATAATGGAATTTATTTCTGAGTGGGGAGGAATTTCTTTAAAAAAATCTGGTAATCTGAAGACTTCATCTCACAGCACCATGTGGGAATAATGAGTTTCATCATTTTTCCGTAAGGCAGAATATCTGTAAACTATGCCAACCTAGCTTGATTTTTTTAATGTTACTAAACATCTATTTTCAGGGTGATTAGTATTAGGGAATTACTTCATCAGCGATATTGCGGAGTGCCTGGTCAGACGGAGGAGGTGGCGGGGGAGAGGAACCGGGCGGCAAGGAACGCAAAGGGAAAAGAGCTGCTGCTCTGCACGGTTACAGGCTCTCTGGGGACTGTTTGTCTGCTAAACGTTCCCTAAATTCCYGACTCTATCCTTTAAAAGCTCTAACATAAGAAGAGGCTCATAAAAAGAACAACAGCGACAGCGTGCTGGGGCTGTGCTGACTCGATGCGTCTGGGCTGGTAGCTCTCCTGTTTATTTGACATGGTTGACTTAYGACGTCTTGGTCGTGGCTTGTTTGTCCAGCCTGGCTCTTCCTCCTGGCAGATTTGCTTTCAAGTGCCAGCCACCTCTGCAATGCTACCTTTAGATCTGCTTTTAGGGAAGCAGGTGGGGAGGGAAGCTGACAGGTAAAATTGCAGTGTTGTCAAAAAGCCAGGCACTTGCGTGCTCTGCGAGAGGTACTGCTTCAAATGCCTTTTCACAGGCAGGTTTAAAATGTAATGTTTGTCCTTAGCCTTTGTTGGCATAGTTCAGCTCTTTTTCTGCCAAAAAAAAAAAAAAAAGAAAAACCAGTGGCAGTCTCACCTTCAGGTCCCCTTATATGTGATCTGCTATGCTACCAACTGGATCCAAATGAGTAGATTTTGTGAACGTTTGTTTGGCCAGCAAACCTATTAGCTATTATTGAACAACATGTGGGGAAATGWTAGGGGATGAAAAATTCCCATTATCCATCCACGGAAGGAAGGGAGGAATCTTTTGGTGTCTTTGTAGCATCATCCTRACATCAGTAATGAGTCCAAGGTGATTTGGCATCACAGAGCTCTAGAGATGCATGCTCCATCTCCGTGAAGCATGAGAGAGTGATACTACATGACACAGACTTGCCTCACATCCCAAAATTGCTAGGRGAGCTTCGGCAATGAAAGTTGTTTGGTGACAGCTTACCTGACCTGTGGCCAAATAGCAAGACGTGAGTAGGAGCTCAGAAAAGGTAAGCCTGACTTATGTAAGCCCTGCTCCAAGACAACTGACTGTCCCTGTTCTGCCCAGCAGGTCCAGATGTGGTCCTGGACAGCTTGGGATTGTAYGTGTGGCTTCATATGTCAGTTGTTTAATTTAACATTGCTTTGTAAACCCTTTAAAAAGTGGACCTCCAGCCTTCAATCTGTTCCAGATAACATTTTTAACATTTTTGATTTCCGTTCTTTTTTTTTTTTCCTGGCTCTTCTTGTCCTCGAGRTTGCAGGCAGCTTGCCTTCTTTCCTAAATGAGAACCTACCCCTCTGCATTATGTGGGAGTAGCGTAGGATGTAAGAAGTGGTGACCCTTTATAATGGATTTTCTTCCATTTGCTTCACTGAATCTTCAAGGACTGTATTTTGATTCTTCCTTCATGTTTTTACCTCAGAGGTTGGCATGTTAGAGTTATGAAACTAGAAGAGCTCTAGTCAGATCAAAAGAGGTGGCAAATAAGTGCATTAAGTGCATAAAATCCTCCCTTTCAACAAATATATGTCTTATATGAGCACAGCACCAGTGCATTATATCACAAAATCAACATAATTTACACAACTTTATGTAAGTTCTCTCTACCCTGCTTTTACCTCTCCCCTCATAGCATAAAATAAAATAAAATGATCCTTTGTGCATTTCTCAATAAATGCACTTTTGATATCCTTCTTATCAAATCAACCTGACACACTTCCCTTTCAAGCCTGACATGCCATTAAATTGAYGTGTAAAGATTTTTAAAAGCCCCACAAACCATCTTAATTTATACATTTCTTAATGGTATAAAGTATAAATGGCTTTTAAAAATTTGAGATGGTCTAATCGTGTGTTTTAAAATCCATGTCTTTAAGGGGTGAAGAATGCAGCTTATTTTAATCTGTCATAGTGACTACCTCACTCATTAGTTGCTGTGCATCTTGTTAAAAATATGTAGCCACTGTAACCATGAAAATTCAACATTCATCCTCCTGCTTGAGGACATGTTTATTCTGAAACAAGAAATACGCTGTGGTTCCTTATGCAATATTTACATGGAAGCACTTAACAGCTATCGTGAAATTTGCAGCCCACGTAATGATGCCCACTGTTACATCTGCACCTTGTGCATTTCTTGGTTTGTTTCTAGGAATGCCTGCTTGTGCATTCAAAAAGTTGCTTTTAGTATTCCCTAAACAAATCCAAYGTTAACTAGTGTAATAAATCAGTTTTAAAAATCCATAGATTTGCTTTTGTGGGAAGAGAACAGAAGTTAGGAAACTTCATCAGCAACTCACCTTTGCCGCTCTTTCCTATTGGAGCCATYGCCTGAAAAGACGAGGTGGCTTTGGCCTGCCTCTGAAAGCCTTTGGGCTTGTGTCCTGCCTTGCCAGGTGCTGGAAGTGTCAGACATCAGGATTTCCAGTGGATACTACTGAGCCRTATCACCGTAGCACTGACTTGAGAACAAGTAGCTGTAAGACAGTGTCAGGATGAGGGTTACAAGAAACTTAGTTGGGCAGGAGATACTGCTCCTCCTGGTGTCATGGAAAACATCAGAGTCTGTCCATGAAGTGAAATCAGCTCTGTCCAGAGCTGCATCCAGAAACTAATAAGAGGTTGAAACTGGTTTTGAGATCTTGGCATAGTATAACAAYTAACACAGTCCATTTACTGAGGTGCCCCTTTTTGTTTTGGCAGCTCCCAAATCTCTCCCAGTAGGTGTGCTGCAGAAAACRTACCTAGAAGCTGCAAAACTTTGAGTGCCTAAAAAATTAGAGTAGCCTCAGCAAATTGAAAGCAATTCTTTTATCAGTATTACACCAGGAAATGCTCCAACACACAAATTGTATTTGTAATGCACCAGGATGTGCAAGGGGTGGAAATCTCCCAGGATTTTGCCTTGGGATCTTTCCTAGTATTTACCAGAGGGAAGTCTCACCAGTCTTCTATGTACTGCTGGGATATATTCACAGACTTGCCCAAGTGGGTAAAAGACATAATGGTCATAAAAAGTCTGGGAATATAATACATATCTTCTTCTCTTCAATCATAGTGACAAAATGTATATTCCATCAGGGATAATCAATATTACCGATGCTGACAAATGTTACAAAATGTTCTTTTTGTTCACCTCTGTTTCTTTTTCCAGAATGTAGAAGAAATACTTTGATTAGTTTCTTGGTTAGCTACTTATTTGTCCGTGCTTATGTGCATTTAAGTGAGTGGATGCGTTAAGGGTACATTGAGATAAAGCTAATGTAGAGAAGTTCATTTTATTTTTGATTGTCTAGTTCATTATTTTTTTCTCTTTCAAGGGTAAGTGCCACAGCAAACAGCCAGCGTGGGTGACCGTTCTCCTACAGCACTATGTCCACCCTGGCAGAAATTTTCATCTGGTAGACAGTAAACTGGGGAGAAGCTGTTGTCCCAGCTGTTGTTTCCCCTTTCAAAAGTCAAGAGCAAGCTTCAAACGATGGGCGGATGGGCTGACTGCTACCCGGCCTTTGAGAAAGTCATGGGAYAAATACAGATGGAGGAGGAGTTTCTCCAAAACCTTTTAGTAAGTGCTATCAGCTTTGGCTTACAGTTTCATGAGAGAGAGACCCTGAGCTTCTAGACTTATTAACTGAGTAGGGTTGCAGGCAACTAAAGAGATTTTTTCAACACTGCTTTATTTAGGTCCATTCCCCTTAACAGAGCCATTTTTCAGCCCCAATTTCCTTGAATTAGTACTAGAACAAATCTGGTTTTATTTTGGTGAAACAGTGGGTTATGTTCTTGGTTATGACGCTGGAGGCGTAATTCAAAAAAAGACACCCCAAAAYGTACACCTTTTTCTGTTGCTCACCTGAAAAAGCATTTAGGTATGCCCAAAATGCCTTTTCCTAACTAAGYCAGTCTAACAACTAAAAAACCCGAAATCTCTATCTGCAAACGTCACCTGCCAGGTCTTGTTCTGCCTGTCGCTCCCCAATTCTCCTTCCTTCATCGCAGGCAGTTTCTTCCTTGCAGTAGCCAGGTGCTAACCCAAGAGTACGACAGTGCACGTTGTGGCCTCTAGAGGAGGACAATACGGTGAGTCCTCTTCGCTCTGGTTGTACCTGAGGTATCTGAGGTTGGTAACGCAACCGCATCATCAAAATGCATGTTGAGAACTGCCCCCCCCYCTTTTTTTTCTAACTTGAACTGCCGAAGGCTGTGTGTTCGTTGGGCCCAGGGAAAGCGCATTACGCTGTGGTGTGTCGACTTTTCACAACGGAGCCGCTTCAGCAAGTTGACTGGCCTCCTCTTACATTTGATGCCTCTCTTCTTGCACCGTGATCTGCATATTGATGTTTTGGGGGGCTTTGCGAAAGGGAAAACATTTTACTTTGTAGGAAATACTACCTATGCAACGTTTCTGCTAGTCTCACGATGTATGATGTATAGTTGTCTTTTTTTATAGAGATCACAAAGAGCGCGTTTAGTAGCAAAGTTGGCTGAGCCGGCATTTGGATTTTCTTGCCTTCTACTGTTTTTTTTTTCTTTTTTTTTTTTTTTTTTTTGACAGTTTGAGGTTTGGGCCATCGCCGCCGGTTGCAGACAGCAGAGCCCGGTACTCGCCACGACGGGACGCGAGGCCCACCTGGATTTTCTCCGCAGCGCCCGGCTCCGTTCGCGGCTCCTCACGGAGCCGCGGCAACCAGCCGTGAGGGCTGCGAGCGCGTGGGTCCCCGCGAGTGGCCGCTGCAGCCGCCGCCGGCTCCGGGAGGGCGGGACGCGGTCCCCGGGCCGCCTGCGGCTGAGGGGTAACGTCTTCGGCATGAAGAGTCCGCTACGACTTCGCTGCCTGGAGGGAATTAACGACACCCGGCGACGCTGGTGGCTGGGGCTGGTGGAGACCAGGGGACGGTGGCRTTTGGTCCTCTGGTTATAGCCCCACGAGAAGGGCTCCTGAGGTCTCTCTGAGTCTGGGGCACAGCTTTGCTCAGGACAGAAAAGCACGTGTAAGTAAAAAAAAAATAAAAAATAACGAAGAAGATCCCCACCCAGTGAAGGGCTTTCCTCTGGGGAGGCCTCGGGCCGTCGTGTGCTATACGCRTGTCTGCAGCGGATTCGAGGCGTTTGCTGCTTCTTGCCGAGTTTGTCGGATTTCTAACGCGATGTGTAAACCTGTTCCTGCCTGACTCCCGCAGCTGGTTTTGATCGGGCTCCCATAAAAAGGACGTTTCAATTAGCGCTGATCCAAGCACCTCCCGGCGAGGCGTTGTGCTGGCAGTCTCTGCCCGCGCGGGGCCGGGGCTGCGAGCCATCCCCGCGAGCGCCACGCGGGTCACCCGCCGCCAAAACCAGGGCGGGGGGATGGGGGTCAGCCGGCCGGGTTGAATTAGCGGTGGGAACGCATTAATTTCTGCTACGTAAATGTTATCGCGGCCCCCTGCGCGAGCGCTCAGGTCGCGGCCAGCCGTAAATCCCGCGCCGAAGGGCCGGGCCGGGTCGGGGGCGAGAGCGGGGCCTGCCCGGGGCCTAGCTGAGCCCGGGGCCGCTCGTCGCGCCTGCGGCCCTAAGGGCAGACCAGGGTACCCCGAGCGCGCCTGCAACCCGGCCCCGCGGGGCTGCTTCCCTCTGCGGGAGGCGGGAATTAGACTCGCTTTTGGCCATGTTGTTTCAGAAAGAGGGAAAAAGCAGAAGTAAGTGTTTTCTGGCTGCAAATTGTGGCGAGCGAGGCCAGGCGCCAAGGAAGAATTATGCGCAAACGATAGCGTTTAAACTTGTTTTTATGTGTTTGGACGCGTCACTGCCAAAAATCCGTCAGGGGCTCGTGGTCGGAGCTTTCTCGCCGGGAAGCCGCTGGCTGCACCCAGCAGCGGCTCTGTAAATTAGGAAATAACCGGGGGTCCCCGGGGCAATTGCGGGCGCCGGGCACGAAGGCCCATGCATTCCCCCGTCGTCCGCCACCGCTCGGCTCCGGCTTAATCAGCCGGGGCAAACGACGTTTTTCATTAGGCTATTTCCAACGCAAGAATGTTGCTATGGCGTAAAATATTCATAAAACCCTGCTAAAATAGTTAAGAGGATATGAAGTAGATGAAGCCTGGAAAGCATAAATATTTTATATCGTAATAGCTCTTCACAGGGTTTTTTTGTTTGTTTTTTTTTTCATGAACTTTATGCTGTTACCACAATTTTGGATTTTGAATGGAGAAGCTATTGTTGTTTTAAGTGTGTCCTGTTATAAATGTACATGTTTTGTCTTCTTCATAGGATTTGGTTTTGTTTACCTCACCCCCCCCCAAAAAAAAAAAAAAAAAAAAAAAGTGTAGCATTGCTGTGCCTTATTTACTGCTACTTCTCTTCCTTATTAATATGCAGTTGTTTCTGAAGAAAAGTAATTGTTCTGTGCCTATCATAGGATTTGGTTTTGTTTAGCTCACCCAAAGGAAAAAAAAAAAAAAAAGCTGGTCTGATGCAGCCAGTCCTGCTTGTGTGAGTAATCTCCATTTATCCTGCTCCTGAAACACTCCTGTGTTGCCTGTTTTTACTGCAGGATCCAGTTTACCATTACAAGGATTGCAAGATGGCTCTTAAAACTGCCAGRGTGTAATTTTTCTACATAAATAGCTTTTTCTAGAAAGCAAATAAATGATCATCTGAAGTGAGGTTGATTTTCAGCAATAATGAATCCATATGTTTCCCATTAAACCTGTCTTCAGAAAACTCAAGACAGAAAGGAAAACTGTTAGGAGGGACCAAAAAAACAAGAAAAAAAAAAAAGGAAAAGAAAAGGAACTTATGTAAGTCGCACACAATTTTTTTTATCGCAGAGGTGTCTCCGTTCGCCTTGTGAAACCAGAAGGGTGGCGGGCAGCGCCGGGCGGCACTGACCGCRTGTTTCCGACGGTGACTGCTTAATCAATAAAAGCAGTAGACGGGGTATTTACGGCGTTCCATTAATTAGGCTAAGGAAGTAGGGATATTTATGACAATTATTTGGAAAGCTGTGTAAAAAGATAGCCAGCCTAACAAACCTCCGTAATCCACTTATACCTCCCAGATGCCAAAGGGCTGAACAAGCCTATTAACAAGCTGTATGCCTGTCTGTTCGGAGGAGCTGTTAAATCATGAATCTCTGCTCAGCACCTGAGGCAGTCAGTTAATAAAGATCTTTTGTAGCAGATTTCTGTTCTATTAAGAGTGGACATAAAGCAGAATAATTTAAAATGTGTCAATAACTCAAGGCAAAAATGCTTAATGCAAGACGCATCATCTTCATAAAATGTGGTCCGATATACCCGGTGGTAACTGTTAGCTGGGATGTTACTGGTGGACCTCAGAAGTCATTTTTTGGATAGGTAAGGTGATTTGTTTTGTTTTTTCTTGTTGTTGTCGTCTTTTTTTCCCCCCTTTTTTTTTGCAAAAAATATCCTGCCAAGGTTTATTATTGTGATATCTGTCTGGAAGCCAGATTCCAACTTTAAAAACAGAAATTAACTTATTTTCCATCAACATTTCCTAGGAGAGAGTCTGAAAACTCGGCTGCCCTTTCAGGTGGATGCATCTATGAAGTAAAGCCATTTCCACGCTTTGTTACCAGGAAGGCACGTGCCACCCTTTGTGTTGCCTCCCGCGGTCCTCTGCGCAGCGCTATGTGCCGCGAATTTCCCGTGGCGAGCTGGCGTGTTTGCACCCGCAGCCACGCGCGGTGGCGGCCAGCCCTGCACGGTGTATTTTCAAAGGGATAGCGTTATTTATAAAATTAATTTTACTGCTGGGGAGTGCAGCATGGGGTGTGCGTTTGCCCTGCTGCTCCCTTGGATCGCTCTTCAATCAGGAAAGAAAGGCCAAGGTATGACTTAAAAAAGAGCGAAGAAAGCTGGAGGCCTGTGCTATTAGTTATAGTCGAATTGTCTAGAGACCCAGCAGAGGCTTTAATTAAATTCACTATATTTAGTAATTTTTGGCGGTTTTGATTGATTTGTTATGTGTTGCATCTGGTCTTGATTTACTACATTGCATTTATACTACTGTTTTGTTTCTGTCGCTTGTGTGCTGCGTATTAGTCATGAGTTTTTGTGGTTTGCAGTTTTCAAGTTACATTGTGCAAAACTTTCACGCTACAACTTGAAACCAGGTGTTTCAATATGAAAGCAAATCACTCCAAGGTTTACACAAACCACTGGGTTAGCAACCCACAGAGTTTGTCAAAATATATTTGATTAGATTAGAGTTTGGTTTCTAAAGATGATGGTGTTTGCAGTGGATTTTTAGACGGGAATGTTTTAAATTTGCAAAATATTTATATATCTTATATTTGTGTGTCTTATCAGTTAAGTGTGCTTATTGTGTTCCATGTACTTGCCCTGACTCCTATGTTAACATATTTAACACAAAACCAAGTCAAAGTAACCCCCAAATCCTGACAATCCTAACTCTTGGACCAATTCATTTTGATGGTATGTTTTAGACTTTAAAGGGGCTTTAAAATGAATGCTGATACATAGGAAAGCAATTCCCTTGGACCACCACTAAATTTAACAGGATGTTTACTATGAAACACAGAGTGGTTATGATGTAAAATATCTCCAATCTTAAGTGTCAGGAGTTGTGCAGCTGCTTGAGAAATCAATGTACTTGTTTAGCTCAAAATGCTAGTAAATTATTATAGAGACCACTTAATAGAAAAATCATCTCAGCCGCGGAAGCACTGAAGAGAGTATTCTGAGCCTTAATAAATTACAGTATATTCATTGTGTCAAGCACACTCACAAGGTCACTGAGGGCAAAGGAGGCATTGCAAATATTTTTAATGTGCTCATCACATCACAGGATTGAAAATGTTCCCTGGTTCCTCTGCAAGGGGATAGCTGATAGCTGCAGATTCAAAGGAACATTTTAATGCTTTAATTATCACGCATTTTTCCAGTGGTAATAATGTGGAATGGAAATTTCCCCTTTTTGCAGATATGTTAGTATGTTTGTATTTTTGGAGGATACTAGTGCATTTCAAGGACACTCACCATGCTTTTCACTATGAGCATTCATGCAGCTGGCTTGAATTTGATCTTGTTTGCACCAACCTAATAATAATGGCTTCTCGATTATACTGATTTCTGTGGGATTTCCATTGATTTGTGCTGGCATCAGAATCAGGTTCTTGTTGGTAAAAGAGGACTTCCTATTTGCTTGTTTTCTAACATAGCTTTTTTATTATCCTCTGTATTTCTTGCTTCTTTGGCTTTTTGGTCTTCTTATTCATTAATCTCAGCTTTGTTCCTTTCTGTTTCCTTTAAAACGAATGTTTTTGGAGCCTGTACTTTTGTTTTGCCTGTGCTGCACTTCTATAAAATAAAACCTTCAGTGGTCATACTGCCACAAGGTGTTCCTGCTGGCCAACTCTCCATTCCAGCTGCTGCCCCTGATGAGCATCCTCGTTCCCTCCCCAGTTGGGCTGGATGACCATTTGTGTGACTGTGAATGGACAACTGACTTGATTTTTTTTTTCCTAATACATATTTTGGCAGTCTATTTTTAATCCAGATCTGTTCTCCAATACTGTTTGTGTCATGGCATAGCTGAAGAGAAGTGTACAGGAGCATGGGAATAGAGAGAGCTCAAAGTGTTTGCGGAGGCTACTTAGAGAAACCTTCCCTAGTTTCCACTAATGTTATCTAACAAGCAATCTATGAGTGGCTAATCCCTGATGTCAAGTAAGGAAAAAGAAAAATCTAGTCAAGACGAAACTTGGTATCAGGTAAATCTTAGGCAGTGGTCTCCAAAGGGTAATGTGATTTTAGGCTTAGCTGTTAGGAGCCCAGGAAGATCAGGTGGGTCTAAAACAGGGGTCATTTTATAGGTATGTGTATGACCTTGCTGGTTAAGAGCAAGATAATAGAAAGATTAAATCTCTGCTTCTGGAGAGCAAGGTGCTGACATTGTTAAAGAGGAGATGGTTCGTCTCTGACTCAATTTCTTGCTACTGATATGTGGACAGTTGGGATATTTGCCAGTGTATGGGGGAAGAGAAGAGAGAATTCAGTGATAATTTTTTGCCAGTGTCTGGATGCCTTCAATTCCATAGATCCCAAATGTTGCATCTTAAGCCTATGTATGATAGAGATGACAACATATTCCATTATTTATTAGCTACTGTGTCCACTGTTTCAAGTAGCTTGGGAACATGCCCTGTATTATATATTAGCAGAAACAAAACAGACATCAAGGTAAGAGACTGGAAACACCATGGAGGTGAGGATGGCTGCATCTTCARGCTGTATCTTCATTTTGTATAATCTGGAGGTCACCAGTAACCTTTTTTTTCTTTTCTTTTCTTTGTTTCTTTCCTTTCATAAAATCAAATTTAAGCCTACCAGTGGAATTAGAACTGATGGCATCAGCTCTGGAAGACTGAGAAGCTGTTGGTGTGATGGCTTAAATCTTTGAAACCTAATTTATGGGTAACCAATTGAAGACATGGTGAAGTGCATAACTGACTCTTCTCTTTAGGTTATGGAGGATACATCTTTATAGTTTAACTTATAACAAAAAATCTTCAGGTATCTCAGTTCATACTTCAGTTATGAAATAAATCAGTAAATAATAGTTATTAATAGTAAACAGTAAATAATATTTCAATTCTCATTGAAATTATAGTTTTCTAAATGTCCTTTTTGATGAGTGAATGAGACCATTAGAAGATACAGACTATGCCTAGAAAGGGAGGTAGGAAGAGTAGTGAAGAATTGGGAAGAAAAGGAAGTCCTGGGAAGAAAGCAGTCAGCACTGAGATATCTAGTTGTGTTACTGCTTTCAAAATCAGCTGTAATTCAGACGCTGAATATCAGTTCAAAATTCAATTTGTAACTGTGAGAAGAAAGGACACTATAATACAGTTTGCAACTTTTCTTATTTACTTCCCCTCAAAAGCTTTCCATTTTTGAAAATATGCCGATCCAGATGTGTACTCTGTTGACCTAACCGAATGCTTTTTATGAATTCTTAGATAAAAGCTGGAAAAAAAAAGGAGACTCAAATTAAGTTACAGCTAAATCCCTGTAATACAGCCTGGAAAACATGAGTAACATTTTTTAACTATGTGAAATTTGATTAATCTAAATAATTTTACAATGGTTCTGTGAAGCAGGCTGCAGCCTCTCACTGTCCCTCTGTTTTCAGAGGGATGCAAACCATCACGTATTCAAAATATGTGTTCCTTAGTCCTTATTCAACTCCACATTCATATACACTAAAGGTTTTTCTATAGGAAAATTTTGCTGCATATATGATTACTTATTTTTATATGCAAATACAGGACTTTTAAAGGACAGCTGGGTAGCTGGGTATCCTGCATTTTGTCCCAATCATTCGCTGCATATCATTTGATGATTTGTGCTTCAGAAATGCTAAATTGTGACTCTCCGTATCATGAATCTCACTATTGTCTGGGAAATAGCTGCTTGAGAGATTTTGCAAACATTTAGAACTTGACTACTTGTAATCTTAAATGCCATGAATAAAATAAAAGGAAATCAAAAGAGATTTTCCCTGCTAGTGACTCATGATTCTCCACTGTATTTTCTTGCTTTACTTTAAACCTCTGGGTTGTCTTGATATACTGTCAGGTATCACTTTTCTCTGAATTTTCTGAGAATATTTAAGTAGATTGTGGGGAAATAACAATTATGATTCTTTTTGTTTAACTGTTAGGCTGTTGGAGCTCCTTATATATTGATGTTGATTTCCACACACCCCCTGCCCTGTGCACAAATACCAGGCGTTATGGTTAGGTGTGCCAAAATAACTAAGTATTCAAACTCTATGAAAAGATAGGCAGCATGTATTTTTCTTCACATGAGATTCATCTCTTTCTTCAAGAGATTTTACACAAGTACCTACTAATTACAAGTTTATTTCAATTATATTGACTCAAGCTAAATGATTAGGTGATATCCTCTGTAAATCAAACGTACATTATTTGTTGATATACCAACAAACATAGAGAAAATAGGTTTCTGTGTCATCTTTCAACTATCACAGCATTAGTGTTAAAATTGACAAATGACTTCTACAGCGACATGGGTTTGAGGGTCGTGTGTGGTAGGACATACRATTTTTCCCAGGGTTTTGATCCTACGAACCATGGTATTTAGTTTGCAAAATGTTTGCCTGGCTTTTTCAATTCAACTGTTTCCTAGGTTAAATTTTATTTTGCAGATAAGTAGGGTTATTTTGTGGTATGTAAGTCTATTTTCTGGGATTTTCAAATGATTCTTCTAAAACATTCTAAAATTTCTAACTGTGAAATGTTTGATTTCCATTTATTATATTTCTAAAATACAGCTTCCTTACTATGAAATCACAGATCTAGTATCTAGGATAGATCAAATTTTTGTGAGCAGGATCTAATACAAACAGAACTTTCTCCAGGTTTCTGGGGGATTTACCTTCACTGGCCTTCACAGTTCAGACCTGTATCTTCTGTTTTCAACATCACTTTAAGATACGTATAATATGTTTATATTTTAAAGCACCACCAAACTTTTTACAATTGTTACAACATTGCAAACTTATTTTTGTTGTGCCTGGATGATTTGATGCTAATGAGCTTGTTTAAAATAAAAAAAAAAGGCAAACAAGGTGTTTCCTGGGAATAGACTAAGTTTAGAGTTACTGGAAATGAACTCAATTTACACTGGTAGATAATAATCAGTTTATTTTCACCTGACACCTTCAGATGTTGAAATTTGATACGGTAAATTTGCTACAGTTTTAACTAAAGAGGAAATATGACATTTGGTCAACAAAGATTTGGAGAGAACTAGATGTTTTCATCTCATTACACCTCTTAAAATAGCTGGGTTTGCCAGCTGTGTTCGAATTGTATCCATACTGTTATGTTCTTTGTGTTTAATCTGTATGTATGCTTAAGGACACATAAATCGGCAAACTGATTAGCCTGTTAACCTAATCTGAAGCCCTGTGGAGTCAACTCATGCACTGTCTGAAGTATACACCTAAAGTGTTGAGTTACTAGATCTTCTCATGCAATCTTGTATTGGTGGAAGGTGGGCTTGGTGCTTCTAGCATGAGAAATGACTCATGTGGATGGTGCATATTCACCTTCCTGCAGTTTTATCTGAATAATTATGGACGCTTGTGCTTTTTAGCTGAAAAAATTTGCAGAATTGATCATAAGTCAGGTCCTGGCTACTGGCACTCCTTCTCCACCCCTTCTCCTCTTTCCTCCTTTGCTCGATGTGAAGGAACAAGGTTGGGGAGCGTATCCCCAAACTGCCCTGTTCGCGGCATGGTAACTCGTTGCTCTTCTGCGCGTTTGTGATAGCGAGGACTTGCCTCTCCCCGGTATTCTGCCGRGGACTGAGGAACCACCATGTTACTGCCATTGCATAATTCTTTTTAATTGTTGTGTTGTAAACTGTCAGTTATACAAGAGTTCTGAGGGGCTATTTGTTAAGAAAAAGAAAAACCCTAATGTTTAACTGTAAGCTTCTGCAAAATGCTAGAATTGCACCCCAATGCCTTTTTTGTGCTTTTSCAGCACAGATGTAACTATGGTGACAGTTCTTTCTTAGTAATATTAGTGTAGTGCTCCCTAAACTCCGAGCAGCATGTTAAATCAGATCCGATTAGATCGGGCTCCCTTGATAGAGTAGAAGATTGCTTAAACCTTTCTAATTTGTGAACTATGATTGTGCTCGGTTAAATGTGATATTAAGGTCAAGGTCTAACGTAAAGTCACAGAGTACACCACAAATTCATTACTACATTTTAATCTGCGGAGTGACACGTCTGAGAACACGCTCCTTTGCCCTTGATCTTCTGTTGTAAAGGAAATCCCTCTGTTCGTACTAGGGTATGCATGCCTCTGGAGAGTAGCTTGCAAGGGTTGGTAAGGCTGGAGAAGGTCACAGTAAGGAGACATCGGTATAAGCACGGTATCATTAATATTCTCCTTCCCAATGAGCGTTGACACGATCCGTAAATAAAGGCCACGTTTAGCAAGGTCTTGYGATACCTTTCAGAGCAGAGGACACGTCAGGGGTATTTATAAACACCATTGCAGCTCTGGTGTCTAGCTTGGCTGCAATCAAGGGGGCCAAGCAGGCCACCTAAATTTCCTCTGCAGCTGATGGAGATGGGCGCTGACGTGGCAGCGGCTCACCACCGTATTTAGGTGCTGAGAGGGCAACACATATACTTCCTTGTTCTGAAATACGATGTATGTGAACAACTGAGAACGGGCATCAAAACGCAAGCCAAAAGCTGAAGTAAAGAAGAAAGTACTAATTTATAATAACAATCAGAAATGATTTTATGATAAGAGGCCTATTCCCAACTAAGACAAATTCTTTTTACGCACTTGGCATTTATTTGGGTCATTCTGCACGTGAGCTTCTTTTTCAGAAGGGAAAACTAGGAGAGTTTATTGCTTTGTTTGCTGTAGCTATTCAGCTGGTACAAATGTTATATATTCAGTCGTATCTTGTTCTTTAGCACTGTCAACTGCCTGTCAATCTTCATATTTGCAAAAAAGAAAAAACACCAGCCACCCCACTGTGCTGAATGTGACAGCATTGTAATGTCGGAGGACCAGGAGACAGGTGATGGTTTATGATAGAAATAAATCTTTTATGAGAGCAAACTTGGGAGAATTGCTTGCTTTTGTAAGGGTATATCTCTGCACAGCTATCACTGCCAGTCTTCTCAAATGCCTCGGTTCAATAAGGCAAGATTTTTATTGTGTCTAATCATGTGTTGAATCATTGGAAAAAAAGAGAAGGTTCCTGCTATATATATATGTATATTTATATGTATGTGTGTTTGTGTATATATATATGTGTGCGTGTGTGTTTATATATATATACACATATATAAAATATGCGTATGAACATACACATGTGCACACATACGTATATATTTGAAGAGAATTACATTCATTAAATGGCCTTTAAATTGACTCCCCCATTTTGTGATACAATTCTGATTGCTCCACAGCACGCAAGAATGCTTTGGCTTATGGCGTTCTGAAATGAGACAAAATGCTTTTTGGAAAAAGACCTTAATTTAAATGRGAGGACGTGAAGTTTAACTGTATCTTTTTGAAATACAGAGGCATGCTRCGTCTTTCATATCTTGAGAATATTTCCAGTATGCTGCCTGTAACTAGCTTATAGAATCATTAAACTCAAGATTCTTTGGGGGGGAAGGAGGCTGGGAAATATATATATATATATATWTATATTTATATTTATATATATGGACAGAGAGAGAGAGTCACAGAATCACAGAGGCAGCTGGGGTTGGCAGGGACCTCTGGAGATCATYTGGTCCAGCTCCCTGCTCAAGCAGGGTCAGGTAGCATAGGCTGCCCAGGACCATGTCCAACGGGGTTTTGAATATCTCCAAGAATAGAGACTCCACAACCTCTCTGGGCAGCCTGTGTCAGTGTTCAAACACCCTCACAGAGAAAAAGTGTTTTCTTGGGTTCAAGAATTTTCTCTATTTTGGTTGGTGCCCGTTGCCTCTTGTGTCACGAAACAGGAAAAAATTCTTCTGATTTCGTGTTTAGCTCTTCCAAATTTTTATGCCAATTCGTGCTAACCTTTCCCCTTTTTATATTAATGCTATTTTTCCTATTTAATGTTATAGTTTCTTACGTGACTAGCAAATTACTGCATGGAGCAGTTATGCCTTTACCATGAATCCTTAGCAAGGATCACTACAGAGTCAGGCAACCCAAGGGGCAGACAAAAGCTAACAGTGTTTTTCTATTTTGAGCTAATCTTACTGATAGGCAAATTATTTTCCTTGCTAGTTGCTAGGTGAAACCACACTGGGGTATGCAYGCAGGCTGCAGGTCCTAGGCACAAGGCTATGAAGAGAAGTAAAGCAGAGAATAGAGCTGTACGTTATTTTTTACTGGATAAAAGATCCCATTTCATTTGTTGTGCCAAGATCTATGCCAAGCATCCTGCGTCCATGCCTGGCAGTGCATGAGTTGGCAAGGTAGCAGGTCCAGGTGCTTCAGCAGACTGACAGAGGTTGCTGTCCTGCATATGAGACAAATTTCCTTCTGATGGCATCAGCTGGGAGCTCAGGAAAATAAGGAATATACCTACATGCAGGCCCGTGGGAAGGATCCCAGTCTGCCCACATGGCATCAGACTTGTTCAGTTAATTGCATCCACCAGTCCAGGAAAGTAAAACATATTATTCCACATATTATTTTGCCAAATAATCCCCATTAGTGAATTTGTTAAGCTCTGTAGGTTTTAGCTCTGTTTTTTTTGCAAAGTAGTTCAGTCACTCTGCCTGTCCATTGCATAGTCTTGTGGAGGTCATGGTGAGCGTACCCCCAAACTCTGGTTATTTGTGCAAGCACATATTTTCAGAGACCTCTTTCTGTCTCATTTTTTCCATGAAAAGTGTGATTTTTACTAACAGCAAACTCAGGTGAAGAAGGGTGGGAAGGGGAATTCTCAACCCAAACAAATTCCCTCTTTCAATCCTCCTTTTTTTTTCTAATGCTCTGTTTATTTGTGTGCTTTGTATGTGTGCATTTTTTTTTTTTAATTTTCTGAATCCCATCTGGTGAGTAGCACATAGTGTCTCTTCCCCAAACTCCCACTCTGGGAAAGCTGTGTGGTGCCAAAGCGTGGGGTGTGTTGATGCGAAGGCCAGAGCTAGCCTACTCCATCATCACTTCATCTCCTGCCAAGCGCTGCTCTCCCGAGCGCAGGCACAGTGGACAAACATCAGAGTTAACAGGCGTAGTTCAGATTAACAGTCAAAGGTTTGGAGGATTATCCAAATAATTCAGATACTTATCCAAGTACTGAAAACGTGTGAGGATACCCACCCTGGTGCCCACAAACCTATTTCTACAGCTCTGCATAATCTCCCTATGGCCTTCAAGTTTCCCCTTCCCATAATCTTCCTTCCTTGYGCCCTTTCAGCAGAGCTTCTTCCTCCTTTTCATTTCTCATCTGGGCTATCTCTGGTCTTCTCTCATCTCTGTCTTGACRTGTTTCTTCTGAAATTCTCCTCTACAGAAAAAAATTCTGCTTGCTGAACAGTTTTATTGGGGTAGAGATGACTAGCTGGGCTTCGAGTTCTCATGACTTTGGAGTATCTTTTTGTGTTTTACAGGCTGTATTTATTCAATATATAAGCACATATATACGTTCTCTGTGTCAGCAAAGCTAGGCTAGCTTGTGCAGCCGGTATATTCCTCTTGCATTAAATGCTGTTGCAAGCTGTTGTTTTATTTAAGCAAGCTTGAGAATTTGCCACAAGATCCCATAAAAAGAATGGCTGAAGCCCAGATTTCTTTTTTTCTAGGTTAATGACTTGGCTGCATTGAGAGCAGCTTTTTTCCGAACATAAGCACTGTCTGACCCATTGAATAGGCAGGAGGTTTGCCACTCATGGAGGTTTCAATAGAATAATCTGAGCCATATTAAAGGATGTTTAGAAAAAGCCTGGATATCATGAAATTGAAGTCTGTGTAGCTGTTATTTCTCCAGATCGAAAGTGAAATCTGTCTACATGTTCAATTCTTTGTTTAAGTTGCTTCAGACTGAGCTACAGAAGAGGCTAAATTAGGAAAAGAGGATTAAATCAGTGTTTATTCACAGACTTATTGGTGGAAATAGTATATRTTACTTCCTCTGTTTTAATAAGTAGAGAGAATTACTCTGAATTTCTCTGCAGTTAAGAGCACTTTTAAAAGGATGGTGAGCTTATAATTGATTTTATAAGTGTTTATTTGTCCACATATCTAAGTTTTCTAAAACAGTGATATACGCAGATCAGTTCTCTACTTCATCCCCTTTTCTTTGTTATAATACAAATAAAAAAGAGATTAAGAACCAGAATCCAAAAACCCAAATGTCCCTCTGGCTCATTGTACTTCCACAAAGAAAGCAATAACTAAAAGTACTCACTGCAGAACTATAGGGTTTTTATTTATTAATTTTTATTTCATGAGAGGAAAGAAATCTGTGAGGAAGTCTGATAATGGTAAACTACAGAGGCTCTATTARTTTAGAGACTGCAAGACTTTGACAGGAGCTTTTCTCTTGTTAGTGAACTTGTGGCAAGAATGGTATTCAAGGACGAGGTAATTGAAATAAGCTTCTTCCTGGAGGGCGATTCATAGTACAATCTCAAAAAGTTTTATACAGACCAGAAAAGCAAATACAAAACATGTAATGTCACTAAGAAATAGAGATTCTTTGAATATAGATGTTTGTCAAACTCCATAAAAATTCTTATGAAAACTCTTGTATACATGTAATATGTATAATRTAGTGTTTTGGGGTTTTTCTTTTTTTTAAGTTAGAGTTTATATTTAGAAAGGGCCTTTTTGCATGGGAATATGGTGGCAGAAATGGCTTTTTCGTCTTTTCTCTGTCCCTTATTTCTTCCCCACTCCCTCATTCAGATGCCCTCATGSATCTGTTGCCCCTGCCCAAAGGTTTGCCCCTGTTCCCAGAGACTATTTTYAGTAGTCAGGAACACTGGAGAGCAAGGGCAGTCTGTCCAAATGACCTTTCCTTTAATTGTGCTCCCTGCTCATTCAGATTAACAAGGGTCTACTCTCCCTAAAAACAGGTCAGTGCTAATCCTTTCTGTCCTTTAAATCTGCTGAATACATTAGGGTGTAAATTATTGTAATCTTGGGGCAGCTGAGATTTACCTACTAAAAATCTGTCACGGATTATTTGCTTTTTGTTTTCTCACAAAATAAGAAACATCGATGAAAATCAATATAGTCTACAGACAGAAGATGGAGAACCTTGCCAGGGAATTGATCTAGTGTTTCATATGTGAAGTGTAAAATGAAAGATTGTGGGGAACGGGTGGATGTTCTGGGTAAGTAAGTAGATGCATTCATTTGGAAAAGTGAATAAATATTACCTTAGTTAGCGACACATGTAAAAACAGAAKGGAGAAGGGAGGCATGAAAAGGAAAACAGTTAAGTGATGAGGTGATCCATGTGGTTTGTTGTTCCATAGCCTAWACCTATTTTCTAATTAATCTGTGTTTACATTCTTAGGAAACTCTATTGGAAAATAAAGATTTAAGAGTCTCCCCAAAGAAAAATATTTTGGTGAATGATTTGACAAAAGGAGACAGCTGAGACGTGCTGAATTGCCAGGTTGAGGGAGGAATTTGAGGCTGAGCAGACTGGGTGATGTACTAAGGGAACTAAGGGAAAGACACAAAAGCAGAACAGAAAAATGATAAGTTGTGCAAATCAAGGGATCTACATACTGAAAGCAAAATTAAAAAACATAAATTGAACATAGAGTGTCATAAAAGTCAATAAAGAGATGTGCAGATGATATAGACATGGTCAGAATGATAAAGAAACCACCCCTGCCAYATTTTGCTTACACTAGCACCATTCTAGGGGTATAGAGAAGGTTACAGTGAGAGAAAAAGGATAGAGAGGATGGGGTAATTTTAAAATAAATTGTAAGAATAATAACCATACTCAAGAGTTTTCACACTATTGGTGAAACAAAAAATTAAAAGCAAAGTGAGGAGAGACAGCACCAGAGGGAAAAAAGGGCTGAATGAGAAAYAACATTCATTTTTAGATGTTTTGGAAGTTTAGATGTTTCGGAAGACGTGGATTTGAAGAGAGGGTTCTGTGTTCAAATAGAGGGTTGCAGGTGGAGAGAGAGAGCTCTGAATTATTGGAACAAAAATGATAGCATAGGCCATTGTCATCTTCTACAACTATTAATGTCACGAGTCATCTTCCCTGGGCTTCATTAGGCTTCGAATCAGATCCCCTGAGATGAGAACAGAGAGAACTGGACAAGAGCCTGAGGGTGGCGAGGAGAATGGCCGCTATCCTCTACCGGGCAAGACGAAGAGCATGAAGGCAGCAGTATTGGTGGATTGCTCGTTGTCGTGGGACTTGAAATCAGCRCGCATGAGAGGAAAGAGAGGTATGGATTTGGAGCTGTGGGTASATTGGAGGACATGGAACAACCTACATGGAGGACATCAAGGGAGGCAATGCCACCATTAACAAAAAATACTACACTAACTCCTTAGTAGAAGGATAGACGATATTGAAAAAAAGTTCTGTTTCCCATAACACATCTTACTTCCCATAACACGTCAACCATTCTAACAGCTGCTAAAATGTAAAAGAAGCAGCTTTTTGAACTATTTTTCCTGCTTTTCACAGATGTCTCAAGGTTTGAAGAYGGACTGATCGGGGGTTGGATGGTCCGCCTTTTCCATTTTTTTCTCAACTTCAGACATTGAACTTCCCTCAGGTTTGTTTCCTTTTCTGTATATAGATTGCCTTTTTATCAGATTTCAAATGCTCTAACTTAAATATTTAGTTATCACTTGTCACAATGGGCATTTTCACACAATCCAAACTGCCTGGGCAGATGAAAGCCAAGAGTGGATACAGAGTGTTGGAATAGTACTTCACACTTCATCTACCTTTAAAATGTTGTTTCCTTCACAGAAAAAAACAAAAAAACAAAAAAAAAACCCTGCTTTTCCATTTATCCCTCAAAAGCCCACACGCTAAAGAGCCAGGCTATCTACATCACAAAGCGGAACAAACTTATTAAAATTCATGATAAGGTGCATTAGCTACAAAGGGAACTGTAATGACCAAGATTCACTAGTCCCCTAGAAGCCTGACTGCTTTTGGTACCTACATCTTCAGATATGTTACATATCAAAAGCTGGATTCAAATGTCCATGAAACAAACAAGAAATTWGTTGAAGTGCTTTTATAGATGTGAAAGCAATGAATGCTTGATCACACATGAGAATTATGCAAAATATCATTATTTATCATATATTAACTAGTCAGGAAAGCAAATAGGGCTGCGAGTCTTTTCTCTGAGGACCAAATATGCTCTCATTGCAGGAGGTGCCTAAGTGAGGTTCTGGTTCTACAAGCAGATGCAGACAGTCACTGGGGAAACTTCCTCTGTAGCTTATTATTAAACAGCTACAGTGCTCTGACTAAAATGATCAATTTTCCTGCTAACCATGCTAATACCATGTATTGAGGAAAGAAGACAATATTTGCAAACTAAGCAAAAATCTTAAAGCAAAACATACATATGGAATGATCTGTAAATGAGCGTTTGCAAAATAATAGTATTCGCTTCTCTTTGTAAATGGAATATTAAAGATTGAGAGAGAGCCRTATATAAGGTGGCATATGGTTGTGCAAACTTTAAGGTGAAGAGCTTTGTCATAAAATTTGTATGATCTCTTGCTAAATTAACAAATAAAGAGTAGATTAAAGACTGCAGCTGGGAAACAATTTCATTCTCACTCGTGAGGATAAAGTGGGAAGTGTTTTGGGGTTAATTTGTTATTCACAGCTTAGCTACTTATGTAGCTACGCAATTTTTCTTCATACTCTTCAAGCTGATGCTAACGTCTTAGAGTCAGCTGCTGAAGCTGGATTTATTTGTGTATTGACAAACAGGCAGGTAGTTGAGACTGATTAGGAGAAGCAATATAGTGGTGGGGTATATGCTGTAAAGTTATCATCAGAAATCAAAGCAATCCAGTAACATTTATGTAAACCACGGAAACATTTTCACGTGTGAATGTAGCTACAAAACCTTTCTCTCTGCCTTCTTTAGCAGTATACTTCCTAGCTGAGAACTGCAGTGTACCTTTGAGTGTCTTCAATCCTTTACGACCTAATGCTACCTAGAGCTGTGGTAGAGAGCTGGGTGCGTGTCTCCCCATGTGGGAAGACCTGCTGGGTTTTCAGTAGTGGACATCTGGGTGCCTGCAGTTCTACACTACAGCTGGAGAGTTCACGTGGAGAAATGACGTTGCACACCGTCTATGTGGAAGTTTAAATGAGAGATAAAGCTTTTCACACTAAGGAGGAATAAAAATGCATGTGTATTTCCTGGTTTGCATTTATTCTGAAATGAATGAATCAGAGCAATCTTAGTATAATCATTAAAATAGCTATGACTATAATCAGCTGCCTGTATCGACCAGGAGAAACTCTACTTTTCACAAATATCTTACAGAGTTTGTCAGAGTACTCTGGTGATGAAACACCAATTATGATGTTTTTAGCTAGATCCAGAACCGTGTATTTCACCACATTTGTGCTTCATCAGTTGCCAGGTTTCCTCTACAGGGTACTGCTTCAATCTAGGTTTCTTAATCTATATATACCCAAGAATAATATGGGACTTAGTGTTTAAAGAAAGTTTGCATCCCTATTAATTTGATTGGAGTCAATAGTTCTACTATTCCTAAACTCTTTTCTTCTCACACCCTCTTGCTTTTGAATTCCTTTCAAAAAAAAAATAGACACATAAGGTCTGATATAGTTGTACTTTTTTAAAGTTAACAGAACTGTTAGATGATTTTGATGCTAGATCCTCTTTCAACGCTTTGAGTATCGGTTGATATCCACTGTCAGCAGAAGGCACATCACTGCTAAGTCCTGATTCAAATGATCTCATTTTCCAGTCACAGCGGCTGGGAAATCATGAGACTTTGCATGAAGAAAGGGACCTGAGATGTCACTTTCTTGTTACTTAAGAGACCCAAATTGAGATTTCCTGAGTCATCTACCGCTGGGAGCTGGATCGTCTGAACTCTTCAWCCACACTGTACAGTTGACTATAAATAACATTTATAAACTTAAAAAAAATAATCTGGTCTTGTTCCTCACTAAGATATAATAAAGCTTTCAGGACTTCATGAGAAAGGAAAAGGACCCCTCAGGTACCTTGTCAGGCTCCTCCTCAGAAAAAAACAAAACAAAACAAAAAATCCCATCTCTTTGTGATCCCCAGATTAGTAACTAAACAGATTCCCAGTGCTGATCAAACTACATCTCAGAAGAGCAAGGGAGGAACCCTAGATAATGGGTGACTGCATGCCCTGAGGATTTCTTATTCAGGAAGGAAAAGGATGCAAGAAATTATGACTCTGCTCTTCCTGCAGCTACCATTACCTCATCAGTGGCAACAGACAGAAGCAAAGAAATTATGCCACCATCACTTGTATTCTCTCAGGGGAATGCCCTGAGAGGTCAAGCTTCCTCTTTCTTTCTTAGGACCCGAGCAGTTTTATTTTCCTTGTCTCTTTATTCAAATATTATTCATACCTCAGGGTAGGAGGGACATTCATTTAGGTGACTTTCACAGTCATTTGCCTGGCATATACCTTACATTGTTCTGTGCGATCGTGTAACTGAAGACTATTATAATCCATGCACACAGGAGGATGGAGTTACGGTTGTGCATTCATCCTTAACTTTGGCATTTCTTGACATTTGAGTGCTTAACCGTGTAACTTAACGTTTCRTGAACACAGTTTCTTTTTGCATTTAATTTATTAAGGTTTTTTTTACGGGAAAAAAATGGATGTGAGARAAGAAAAAATTGGGAACAACTCACAAGGGATAAATAGACATCAAAGTTTTACAGTTTGCAAATAATGTGATTACAGATTCTTAATTCCATTATCAAGACAGGTATCTGGGCAGTCTGTGAATTCAGCAATCCTTGAACAAGGTTGTCAGAACAAAACAATCTAGGACCTCTTTAACAAAGAAAATATTCTCTTTCATCTTCACTTTGCAACTTATTTATTAAAAGATCATCAGTGTTTAAAATACCTGTTTAATCACCATAAATCTATTTGTCACCAGATAAATTCACATTAATACCATCTCAGTTAAGCAACAGTCATTACTATTCACTAAATCAGATTAAACCAGTTTCCTGGGAGATACCTTGTCCCATATAGCATGTTCAGATGCAATATTTAATGCCTTTCATTCCTAACTTGACTRATAGACAAAGTATCATAGATTTACTATTGCTTCTGTAGAAGACAACAATCCACTGCCTCACAGTTGTAATGGAAAGGGCAAATGTTGTGCAGCAAATGCAGGTAAATTGTTGTTCTTGCACCATCTGTTCCCTAAACTTTGCATACAGCATCAGAGGATAGGTTTAAAGTTCTGTTGTGGAATATATTGTGTAAAAAATCACAATAAACTGAATAAAACAGTCTTCATTGCACACGGAGAATGAAAGCGCGTGTCAATTCAGCTCTCAGTAGGATGTGAGCTCCCAATAAAGAATAAAAATTTCAAGTGTCATTTCACCGAGTCATCCTCCTGAATACCTTCTATGTCTGTAAAGAAAGGGTACGGTCCAGATAGTGTTTTCCAGCCCACCCATTGCTTCTGCTTTTCTTTTGCTTCCACAGCCTTAGTCAGTGCTGTACACCCTGGGCTCTGAGGAAGGARACAAAACCTGGGCCAGAAGGAGAGAACTTTGTCCTCCCTGTGCAGCTTTCTTTGCCCCTCCAAGCTCAATGTAACAAATATCTATTTAATCTTTTACATGCTTCCAAGGCGTAACATTCAGGAAGGCTTTCATAAATAATACCTCCCTGATGAGTAATTATAAATGCTATTATACAAATGTGGGGGGAACTAAATCTTTTTCCAAGGTTATACAGACAGTATGCTTCTTTACTCTGGGTCCGTTGCTTCAGATCTGATGGATGTCTTATGTGCTGTAAAGAAAACTGTAATGACAAGTGAACTCATGCAACAGACACTCTACAAGAAAAGGGTAGTTATCTAGTTCTGTACATATGTAACTTTAGAACAGCTATAGGAAAGAGCTAATTACTGGAGAAGGGAAGCTGTGTACTTCACATACATCTTTGGCTGTAGAGGAATTCACCGCAGAAGATCTGTAAACAGTCTTGACAGTAGAAGTAGGTTTGGGTTTCTTTCATATTTTCTTAGCCACAGATTCCTCATCTATAGATTTAATTATTTTTTCCCTCAGGATTTTTTTTAACGAGGAAAATGCATTTAATTTACATAAATCTAAAATGGCTAAAAGGATTTTTTTTTTCCTTGAACTGTTTCAAGATAATGAACTGTTTGGGGATGAGACTGAACATGGAATTTTGCCACCTTAGAAATGACTGGTCTGGGATGTTCTGAGTATGTGAGTTTTACAGTTTTAACCACTGTAGCTACAACCGCTTTGCTATGTGTTTACGCCTGTATTTCAAAGCGCTTGATGTTTTATACAGTAACTCCCAATGGTATCATCTAGCTAACATTTGGCCTGTGTTGTGTATTTATGTTCATTAGGTGATCAGTCCAAGACTAACTGACCTGTTGCTTCTGGCCTTGACTTTGAGCGTCACACGTTTCATGACTTCTCTCGGTGCCCAGGGTGCCTGTAGCAAGTCTCTGTCTGCAAACACCAGCCAGCCTTCTTTCCTCTAGCTTACAGCACTTTTCAATGAGTGCTAAAGAATTGCTTTTGGAGCCGGAGAAAGCTGTCAGATCCCCTGTGAGATTAAATGAACACATTTGCCAGAACAGAAAGGAAAAAAAAAAAAGGAAAGAAAATTTGCTTGTTCAGGGCATGCWTTTTTTGTCATGCTGCTGTCAGAAAAGAGGCTATGCAGGTGCTAGCAGTGGAAATGGACTCAAGATTAAGAAACTACATTTTGTGCTTGGTAAATTGTAAGTGTAGAGCAGCCTGGTTGAATTTTGATCTGTCTCTTTTTCAGGGCACTTAAACCCCCCTATGCAAAACCCCCTCAACCTTCATGAACAGACAAGAAATGAAATACGAAGACATTTTCTTAGTGAGTTGTGAAAGGTGGGTGACAGCTTAAATCCTTAAACAACCCCTTTGGGGGGAGGGGGAGGGGGTTAGACCAACCTTTTTCTTCCTTTAGAGTTTGGCTATCTCCTGAAGATATTCAGAGATATTCCTTCCATTCTGATGATGTTTATCATACCTATCATTGGCTCATTTGTCCAGGATTGGTGTGCACAATGTAATAATAATACTAGCAGAAAACATTACAGATACTAGTCCTGATGTGAGAGTCTTTCCCCCAGGTGCAGTTCTGCTACCTTTCTAAAAGCCTGCCTGTGSATTCATTGAACAACTGTAAATGTGTTGAACTAAACTAAAGAAGGATATCATCTTTTCCATGCATGGAAACAATGGAAACAGTTCTATCTGAATTAAGGTAACTATGCAYGTGGAATTACTGTTTGAATTAGAAGCACTCGAATCAATTTATGAACAGACCTGCAACTAAGAATATTTTGGCAGAAATTCTTCATCAGACAATATTGTCTGGAAATTGTCACCCAGGATGCAGTAGTTAGAATGGGGAACACCAACACTAATTGGGCGGTGTGTAAAAAATGTCCCTGAGGTTACTGCGATCTTTAGTACTTTTCATCCTCTTTGATTCCTTGCTCTTCAGATATGGACTGCTRAAGACTACCTGGAGCAGACTGACTTTGCATGCTCCAATTTAAATTTGATGTCCTTCCTCTTTGGGGTCTCTGATAACAACAAAGACTGTATTGGAATTTCCAACAAATTTGCCATGGTTCTAGGAATTAAAAACAAGAAAGGTTCACTCCGATAATTATTTCTCAAGCTGTAGTGTGGGTATGATCTCCATCTTCTTATGAATTGAAATCCAACTTCCAAAGCATTCCAAGGTGTTTAGACTACGGCTTGGCCCCAGGTGCCTAGCAGACTAAAGCAAATCTATTAAACGTGAAGTAGAGCTCTTTTTAAAAGTAATTTGATGCAACTAAGCCAAGTCATAGAAGCTCCAAATATCAGAATTATTTGATGAGTTGTCACTGCGTGTTGAATACTGTGTACAAGAGGCTGGGGTTGGGCGTATCGCAAGTAGGTTGCTGGAGAGGCCATTCGTTATGTTTGTGACAGCTGTTGGAGCGACTAGGGATCATTAGTAGGTATGATGTAGATGGGCAAAAGTTATGTGCAGGTAGTGATCTGTTCTGCATGGGCAGGGAACACAAAGCAAATGAATTTGAATGTCTCCTTGTGCCTTTGCAGAGCAGCAACCAAATGTGGCTTTATACAAGGAGGTGGAGTGAGCAAATCACTGTGCAAGGAGGCAGCTAATTGCTGAACTTGATTGCAACTGCTAATCAGAGTCACAGGGAAAAAGTGTTGGGAATTAATTAGGCAAGGACCTTCAGAACAGCAGCAGGAAGCCTCCAAGTGACCTTTATTTACAGTCAGTTAAACAGAAGTGTGACTAAAAATGCCAAGGAGCAAATCAGATTATTAATATTGATTGCTTAAAGAAAATGAATAATTTAGGAGCAGAGTCAGAATAAATATGCAGTGACAGAGATGAAAGAGCACAATGTACTGCCTTTCCAACATTCATCTATCATGCAGCAGTGCCCCTTCACACAGAAATGGAGAATTTCCACCATCACAAAACATAATTAGTTTCATGACCCAGCATGATTGCTGTATTGCTGCTACAAGGAGCTTTTTTTATTATTATTATTTTCCCAGGGCACCAAAATGGGGGGGATGGGGGAAGACACTGGCCTGCTGAACAGAAGCTTTATTCTTACAACTTTCCACAGAGATAGAATTCAAGTACTGTGGGATTTATTTTTAGTTCTTCTTGTCAACAAAATTGCAGAAACATAGTATATCTGCTTTTTCAAACATACAGTCAAAGTAACTATTGAAATTAGCAACAAAGCCTAAAAACATTGTTAAATCTGTAAATCTGACATTGTCCATTGTACTCCTACTTGTCCATATTCTGTTTTTTGCAGTGATTTTAGATTGATTATTTTTTAATGAGTTCTCCTTTTTTTGCTTAATTTTACTCTTGTGTCCTTGTAAGTTGGTATAATTGGTTGCAGCGATGCTTGAATGGACTGTTTGTTTATTTTTTGTGTGGAGCTGTGGGGGGATTTTTTTTCAAATACGAATAATAGTAGTGTTATAAAATATAACACTATTGATAATCATGAAGTTAAAGACCAATATAGCACTGAAAGTATGAGGTAACAAAGTAACTGTGTGTGTATGTATACCTAATCAGTCCAGCTTTTCATAACATCCTCTGAATAAGAAACTGGGTATCACTGCTTCTCTATCTATGTCCTGATTAGTTTCTGACAGGTATTTCTGTCTTGGTTTTATTTGCTTGTCTTGTTTTTCCCACCTTGCTTTTAAAGAAAAGGAGAGGGACAGAGATATTTAACTAGGACAAGTAGTCTACATGAATCTAAGACAAAATTTTCGCTTGTCATACCCCAGGAATCTGAAAGTACTGAATTTCCAGTACTGAAAGAGTAGTGAAGAATGTGGCTCTGACAATTTTCTTTTTTTCTGCTGAAGAAAACAAAGCACTGGAGCCAAAGTTTTTTAAAAGATGATGCTTAGGTTAGTTGTACTGTACAGTGGCCATATGTTCTCCTTTACTGTTAATGGTCTCAAAGGTGGTGGCACACAATGTGGCCTTTTGACTACGCAAGGGTTGGCCCCGTGCTAGTGGGATTCACTGTTGACCCCGTTTGCTGGTCTTTGCATCCTTTTACAGGCGAAAGCCTTTTTTAAGTTACTTCCCTTCTCTGCAGTCCATATTTCCCTCTAGAAACAATACAGTAAAGCAGTGTGATCTATAATAAGGGAGAAATATCTTTTAGGAGCTGGATGTTACTGTTCTAAGAATATATGAGTGATCTTAATGGTCTGATGATAACACACATCCAGGGGTTTTGGTTCCTAGTTTCACAGTGGTACATGTCCGTGCGCACAGGCAATACAGACTGGGCACAGACAAAACAAGTTAGCATATATCGTCTGTACATGTCCATGAGCATATACTCTATTTTGGGCAGCACGTTGGCTAAATTGGAAGAAAAAATGAGCACCTAGACAGTCCTGTCCCTCCCCTATATGACCCTATCAAAGACAACCAAAAATAAATGAGCCAAATAATCTGTGCAGAAAGGAAACCTATACTAGTTACCCATAAACTCTTATACCAGTAAATCTTGTGTAAACATTGTTTTTCTTATGTAGGTTTGTGTTACTGTACGTGGGAAGGTGTGACACGCAGTAAGGCACGTAGGAGTACACTGAAATGTATGGTATTAGTAGACATAAATATTTTAGTTTTCATCCCTTTACTGCCACAGAAATAATGACTTATAGATGAAACAATGAGTTTGCTTCTCAGATAATTGTCTTTGGTTCAGCAGACTGTCAGTATTTGCATTTAAGTAACTGTTTGGAGTCCCCCAAACTACAGAAAGTGCTTCATTTCTCTGCTTGAGTATACTTCAGCAAAACTAAGGGACGATGCCAGCAGATTAATAAGACAAACTATGTACCAATGAACAAGGAAGTCACAGTTTCAGTATGAATATAAATATATTCCAGCTGTGTGAGACCTTACCCATGTGAGTTAGGCCCATTGATTTCAATGAAACTATTCAGATGAACAGCTACTCACATACTGAACATTAGTATGACAACACACTGTATCACGTTACCTTCACAGAGCGGTGAAATAACATTTGGGTGCTGAATTTCAGCCAGTCTGCACAGCTTTAATTAAGCCCCTCAGAGAAGAGAATACTCTTCATTAACAAATTGGCATCCTCTTTTCTTTTTCTTTTTTCCCCCCTCCTCCTTTGGAGGAATGTGACATTGATGATGAGCACATAAGGATAACATTAGCGCATGGATAACATTAAAGCTGGCATCCGGGACTCCTCTTTGCAAATTAAATGGGACTCTTTTCAGTGCAGCTTTTTTTTTGTTTGTTTGTTTGTTTGTTTKTTTTGAACATCAGTGTACAATTGTGGTTCATATGACAAAATCATTCTGATATGCGCATTTTAGCTCATAAAGCGAATTAATTCCTGCTCTTAACAACAGGATGCATCTAATGAATGGGAGCTATTGTAAAGCGAGGTGCTTTCTGACATGTATAACCTGACCTATAGCCACCCAGATTCATGCCATCTCCGTGCATCTCCTAATCCCTTGATCTGCATCAGACCAGGGAAAAAGAGGCACCGAGGAGATGAGTTCCCCTTTTATGTTAAGCATGGAARCAGGCTCGGTGACCTCGCATCCTTGTCCTTTCAGAGCCGGCTCATTATAAAACCCACCGTAAAGTTTGACAAAACTGACAGCTTCTGCCGCGGGACGGGAAGAGCCGGGCGTCCCGCCGCTGGGGGCCGAGCGGCGCTGGCAGAGTCGCGTGGGAACGCCAGCGCGGCTCCGGCCCACGCGATATGATACCTGGCTCGTTTTCAGCCAGCACTGTTCATCTCTCGCTTTCCTGAATGCCGTAATTATATTGGTTGCCACTTAAAAGCCAGCGTTTGCCAAGTGCTTGTCACCGAGCCGCATCTGAAGCACCAGAGCTTTGCAGGAAATAGCAGCGCTGACTGCTTGACACCTGTTGACAAACGCTGACTTTTGAGTGGCCCACTGTAAGGAAGCCCCCAAACATGTTCTGAGTATACCAGTGGGAAGTGAACCGTTTCTTTTTTCACATACCTTTCCATGCAGTTTTCTCTTGGCACATAAAATGGCTGTAACTTGAGAAGGACAGTAAGAGCTTCTTTGGAAAAGGAACTTGCGAAAGGTCCTTTTTCCTGCATAAAATATCAGTATTCAGGGGATAGTCCCCATGTCTTTGATGATAACTCATTCCAGTGTATTTTAAATTAATCTGTTTAACTTTACCTTTTTTTTAATAATTGCTGTTCAAAGGAAATGACAAGCAGGAGCCACAGAGATTTAATAAAGCACAAGCTTAGAACCTTAATCACATTAGATATTGAAGCAATACAGTTTTTATTGAGGTGTGTTAAAATGGTTGTGGTAGTTGACAAATGGCTTACTGGTGGTTTATAGATTATATGGGTATTGAATGAGCTGCTATTTCCTCCTACGCAGTGCCAAGACACCTTGCCCTCCTTCCCAAAAGAGGTTGTTCTAATTTTCATCACGCCACACGGTTATGCCAAGTTATTTTGCATCACTTGACACAATGAACCTGCATATTAAAAAGGGAAAAAAAGATTGAGCTATGCAAATAGACTTTTCTCAGGTGCCGTGAAACAAGCCAAGTTCTTTGGACCGGGAAATCCCTGTGCGACGTGGCAGCGTGCTGCCCTCAGCTCGCTCCAGTGGCAGCGGGAGGAGGGGGCTCGCGAGGGCTGCAGGGTGCCTGCTCCTTCTGCCCCCAGGCCAGCGATCCCCCAAATGCTCTCGTGGCATTCAACTCACTGTATTTTTGGCTGCGGGAAGCGGAAAGGAGGAGGGAGAGAGCCAGATGGGATGGGAGTGAGGGATTTATCCAGGGAAGAGCCGTCATCGCTCCCAGAAATAGCCTTTCTCATGACTGCTGTCCCTCCCCACTGTTCGGTTAACGGGTTTGCAAAAGTGCTCGAGCACATGCCTCAGTCCCACGATATTTGAAACATTTCTTGAAATCAAGTATGTGCTTAAGCATTTTCCCAAACAGGAGTCACARTAATGGAGTTTGGAGAATCTCAGCACAGTTCATAAAGGAGTCTTGCTGCAACGTRGTGTAGGGCTGTTGTCACCATGGACGGGCCAACTGTCTGCATAGTTACCTCTGCCTTTAAAGTGTCCCTGGAGGAAGCACTTTATCCTGAGCTTTGAAAAGGCACTGGCAAATGTGGGAACTAACACAAGACTGTCTGAYACATGAATGTGCTAATGCTTGAGCAAAAATATCAGTTATTTCAATGGGAAATTACTCCTTTGAATGATATCTCACATTTGAGTAGTATTTGGAAAGTCCTATCTTTGCAATAGTGGTACAATCGTGCATAATGCTGGGAATCCTCCAGACCCGCTGGGGTTTGTGTGATGGCTCAATGTTTAGTGAGTCCAAGTCTTTCTGAGTCAAATAAACAACAGAGAAGCAGAATGGTAGATATGCCAGTCTGTACAGAACAGGAGCTAGCAGACAATTTAATTTTATCCTTTTTCTGCACCAGATATTATTGCAATGCTTCCTGACGTTGCCCTCTAATAAAGTATCATCCTTAGAATGGGTACATGTTTCTATTTTATCCTTGTGTTTGTACACAGATTAAAGCATGATCCCCATTGACTGCAACCTATAATTGAATCAAGGATTGTGCCGCTGTCACGGAGAGCAGGAGTGGCGCTTGAGTGGTTTATAAGCATGAACAGCAGAATCTGAAGATTAAATTTCATCTTTGATCTTCAGTCGGTGACCATGAATTTTCTGCTGATAGTATATATAAAGGAAAATAATACAGATAATTGTGAATAGAAAAGCTGTACGGGAATAGAGCTTAGCTGGGAATCAGAGAATCTTATACTCTCTTGGGGTKAGATTTTGATGTAAACCCATCAGTTGAAATTGTGGAAAATTTGGGTGGAAAGATTTTTCATACATTATTTGAGAAACCTGCTAAAATTTTGGAGGCTAGATCATTGGATCCACGTGGGTGTAGGAAACGGCTTTGTTAGTCTTTTAGCTTCAGAAGTCTCAGCACAATTTTGAATGAGGAAAAATTCCTTTTTCCTGCTCTTGACATGCGAGTCACAGTTTTCTTACTGGGTTCCAAAGTACCCCCGGTCTCAAAGCGCTAGCGCACAGCTGCCACCACATATGTTGCTGCTAAAAACTAAAACTTGCTGAAATAATCATTCCCAGTGTTTGAAGAGGATGTGTTTCAGGCGCTGCTTGATGCCTCTTGTTTCTTTAGGGAGCATGAAGCCATGGTGCAAAACAGCAGTGACATCAAAAACACCGGGGTGCTGTGGGGTTTTGTTGTCCCCTGCCGCCCCCACCCCAGTCTCTGGCAACAGGAAGGACGATGAAAAACTGCTTGCATCCTAAACTTTTCTTTCARGGTAAGTGGTGGGATTGTCATTCATACATAATTGCCCGTGTTGGTACGAGAGCAGTAATTTTTTAATTTTTTTTTTGGGGGGGGGGAGGAAGGGCAATATAGAAATGGACGTGGCTAAAATGCAGAGAAAGCAAGCTAAGGAAGACTTTTTCATTATTCCACTGTCATGGAAAGAGAAGTGCATAAAACATAAGCTGACATCGTATATATAAGTAAAATCAAATAAGCCATATAGGAACCTTGAGAGATGGTTCTTCCTTTCATTCCTTCCACTGAAATCTGCTGCAGTGTTTTTTTTTTTTTTTTTCCTCTCTCTCTTTAGATCTGGTTCTCGGTTGGGTTTGACCCAGAGGCGCTCTGAAAGAGGAATTCGGTAGCTTTCTGCACTCCCTTTTCCCCCCTTGAACTTCATTAGTCACTGTTGTGGCAGGCAGTGAGAGATGTTCGGCAATAGAATTGGGATAAGGAAAGTGTTCCTGTCCCAAACAGAGAAAAAAGCCAAAATAGACCTCAACATTTTTTTTTTTTTCTTTTTTGCTACTGACGGATCAGAGGCCTTATCTTGGCACTGAGGTAGCAACGGGGTGAGATTTTAAAGCTGGCGCATGTTGACCTTAGCAGACACAGGAAACATTCAGCTGTTTTTGAAAAGCAAGCCTTTTCAATTTGATGCCTAAATATGGCATTCAGAGACTAACTTTAGTCCGCAAGGTTGGAAAATTCCCAGTGCTGCCTGGTAGTCCTAAGCCTGTGCTATTTTCACARTCACTTGCCTCTTCAGATTAAAGCTGACGGGCGAAATCCACACCTGCGCAAAGCCCCTGCAAGGCCCACACGGTGCTTAGGGGCTCCAAGTGGAGCGCCGCGCAGGGCTTAGGCGGTGCGGGGCCGGGCGACGCTCTGCAGCGCGGGGATGAGCTTAATCCAAGGCGAAAAGGGTAGCACTGGCCTTGTCGTGATGTGCTGTGGAGGACAGCGACGAGGAGGCAGCGTCTGGTGGAAGGAGGGACGCAATTACGCTGCTTTCTTTCCTGCCCCAAAGGCAGCATGTGACCTCCTTTTTGCTTTCTGATGCCATAACTTTGGTGATTTCAGTGAAGCAATTTTAAGTTATGCCATTAAGAACGTAGCCAGTGGTGCTTCAGCCTAATCTGAGCTCCAATGGTTTTGGCTGTGTAATTGCAGCTATGGGAAAAGAGAAAGCAAATTGGAGCAGCAAGGCGGAAGACGGCGCCGCATTACACCAGAATCGGTGCGGTAGCAGGGCTTTCCCATAGAAACTTGCACGCAGAATGGAAACCTGGCTCTGTACATTCGCACCAGGGCTGGGAAAGTGAGCTAACAAATGTTGCTCATGAATATTCATGCACATTTTAAAAGGAAGGCATTTATCCGCACCAACATCTCATTTATGTTTGTGTTCTGCCAAGATGTAATCATGGACAAYGTAGTCTGCATGCAGTTTAAGGTAACTTTTAGGAACAGTGGCAGCTATTAAAAGCTCTGTTCTCTTGTGGAACCTAAATCTGCACATCACCCTTCCTGACATTTATTCATTTAAATTTTAAGAGAATATGAAGCAAACACCCTGCCCAGGGTATCTTTCCTGAGCTTCTTCCACTCACAAAATTGTCTGCAGATCTCATGGGAACCTTACTTCCTCCACTAGTCACCTGGAAAAAGCAAGTATTTTAGTTTATTTGAAGACATATTTCCAGTTTTAGCTATAATTGGAGGTGCTACATGTGCCAGATATCAGGGAGATTTAGGGTTTCCTGAATCTCAGAAGTAGTCCAGCTTAATTCTAGGTTAGAGATCAGCATAAATTCTTTCATTTTATGTGGACTAATAAATGTATTTCTGCTACAGACTGTGAATTTACAGTTTTGCATGCAGTTGGCTTGTTCTTCCTCATACAAACGTCCACTGAAGATTTCCAGCACATTGGGGAACACCRGCCTGCGTAAGAAACTGAAGCCTGACATTACAAAAACTGCACGCAGTGGCAATATCTATCTAACAGGGCGTAATCTTTCAGTGCCTTTCTCCTAAAGCAGCTCCTGACGTTATGAAAAGTTTTAGATATGTGGCAAATGTGGCTTTGGTTAAGGCAATCTAATCTGGCCCTACCACAGCAGCCTGACAAAAAGATCAGTGTTGTCTCAAACTTGGTTGTCTGAAAGTTGAAGTCAGCATATGCTAAGATTTATCTACAACGAGCTTTACTTGACTATATAACATGGGTAGCTCCTATTTAGAGACATGTCTTTCATAGCCTCCAACTGAATTTGGCACTGCAGTTCATGCTTGCTGTCGGCCAAGGAAATGTTTTCAGTTTTTCATAGCAAGCCATAAGCGACTGCACCAGACGAGAGGGAGAGAAAGAGGAGTAAGAAGTTATCTCAGTAGGCAGACTCCAATATATTCCAAGGTTACTGCTGTATAATTAATGGCGTTACCAAATGGAGCTGAAAGTGTAGAGTCTGCAAATGGCTAATAGCAAGGATTAGATATGCACTCTCTTCTTCATTCATGTTCTTACGGTTTCTTGTGAGCCTAATTAAAGTCAGAAAGGTTTTTCCCACATGGCCATCTCAGATTCAGTTTTGATCAGTGACATACATTGATTGTACCCTATAGGAAAAGCTCTCAGTGTGTATTTCTTGGAGGAAAAAAAAGAGAGAGAGAGAGAAAGAAAGAAATTCTTGCCCTCTTTCACAATCAAAATTGCAGTAGGATGTTACATTAGAAAACTGGGAAGAGTGTTTTCAGATGCGAGGGTTGGCACAGTGACCATGTGCTTTCTTCTTCCTCCATAGGATTGTGCTCAGTAAGCTTTTACTGATGGAACCATCCATATATTGCAAAAACCTATTAAAGATATCAAACTTGCTTCAAAAGTCTGTAAAACAATAGCATGCAGACAAATGCTGGAAAATACTTCTAAATGAAGCCTTCTGGCATCAGATTATTTTGTGATACCGAAATCCACTTTAGCAGGTAGGTCAGGTACACAGTCTGCTGCATGGAGGATACGGTTTTAAACACTATCAAAATGATTTTGGATTAATCGCCTTTCTGTCGGCAGCAAAGGTTATTTATAGAGCACGCGTAAAAAAGGAGCAACCTGAATATCTCTAATCTCCCGCTAACCTTCTACAGTAAATAGCAAAGCATTAGCTCTGTGTGCATCTTTGAATCCGGTCTTTAATTATATCTTTCCCATGTTTACATGAACTTTAGTTTGCTTTTCAAAAGCCTCGTGGAACAATTCCCGCCGCTGACCTGTGTGTAGTGGCGAATTTCTCCATAAAGTGAGTATTGATGAGCTGAAAAGTTCAGTGAACAGGAAAATTCTGCCRCTTTTATTGCCAGTGTGACAGGTTACTTTATTACCATGCCTTTCACAGCAATTTAGCAGTTACCCTGGAAACGGATTCAGTGAGGTAATGGGATCACAGGCATTAGAGGGGAGGAAAGGCTAGCGACGGGAGAAAACCATCTGCTGGCTTCTGTTCTCGGGGCTGTTTGCTCGCCGCGAGCTCCTGACGATCATTGTGCTCGCATGGAAATGAGGCAGGTTAAACCACAGGCCTGCCCTATTTAGCCGTACTCTGGTGATTTGTCTTTCTAATTCTATTGAAATAATAATCAGGATTTGTTTCTGATTAATTAACTAACCTTTTGGTAAAAAGATTAGATAACGAAATTGCTGCCTATTCAGAGATAATGAGATTTTTATTACTCTGTCAAGGGGGAGGGGGTACATTTATGTATCGCCAGCCACCRTGTCAAAGGAGGAAAATAAAGATTTAAATCTTTATGTCAGACATTTATTTTCCTCCGCAGACGAGGTGTGTATTTAATTGCACGGGTGCACATCATCTTGTTTAAAGCATTTCAGAMGAGCTTTTAAAACGCCAAATACAGTAATGAACCCATTTAAACCAGGATGCGCTGTGCCTGGTGTTAATTTGTTTCAAAAAATGCCTCCTAATGGAAGAGGAACAGTTGAAGATTCAGAAATCCACCTGTACTGTGTGGGTGTGTTTATGTAAGTGCAAGAGGGTGAAGCAAGCAGTAAAATCTCRGTGTGAGCACTTTGAAATGACATCTGTAAATAGGCTGCTATTATATCTTACAGCACAGACACGTCAGATACAGTGGTTGTAGAAAATTCATTTACATGTAGGCGCTTTGCCTGTGTGCGTGTAAAATGCCACGCAGGCCATTGGAGGCTGGTATAATTAAATAATGAACAACACAAAAATGTTGTATTTACAGTCTCATCACGAAAGGCTTCTCGAGAAGATGCAGCTGCCGCGTTAAGTGAATTACCGCGCCGAATAAATGAACGTAGGTGAGGTGAGCAGCCCGTCCCATCCCCTAGGCCTTCCACTTCTTTTCAGGTATTCCAGATAATAGAAGAACAGGCTTAAAATTTCTAAAAACTTGCTAGTGCCAGCTGGAAATTGCAAGGAATAAAGTAAGGACGGGTGGGATTTTTTTATTTAATCCTGGGCCATCGTGGCCTTCAAAGCTAGCTCTGCGAGGACCCACAAAACGTGTACGGCTATGAAACCCATTTATTGGGTGCCTGTTACGTAGCTACGGGGCAGCTGGGAAGCTCTTGCACCTCATACTGCGCTATGGTATAAACGTAAACCGGTGGAGATGGCGATGGAGAGAAGGGACGGCAGCGACTGGGTCAGAAAACGTCCTGGGGGTCTTGTGCATCGCAAGCGGAGCCGTGCGCTTTGCCGTCCTTTAGGCCACCAATTACGATCCGTTACTTAATAAATCGCGACCGAGTTGCGGTGAGGACATTTGCTGCCCTGCCCGCAAAGCGCGAGGAAGCACAGGCCGCAGCAGAGCATTTTGTTGGAGCGGAGGTAGTGGAGGCGCCTCAGACCGGAGGAGGCTGCCGGCACTCCTCTCCTCCGTGTCGCAGCCGTGACAACGAGGGCAAACAAGAGCGCTTTCTTCCACTAAAAGAAAATGCTTTCCCTACTTTCCCCCCCCCAAATCAAGGGCAAAGGACTAAAAGAAGTTATTGTGCCCAGAAAAAAAGTGTGAAATGCATATTTCAGGGTCAGTTACTAAGACAAATGGAAACCCCAAAAAAAAAAAAAAAAAAAAATTCTTGCTACAGACTTCTGACGCTTGATAACCAATGTCCCTTGAAAGGCAAACACGCCTTTTTTGGCTTAGCACCAGTTAAAAAGCTTTCGCTCTCCCTCTCTCTTTCCCCCCTGTGAAATTTAGGTTTAGTAAGAGTAATTATTATTAAAATTAGCAAAATGTTATCAAATGATCTCTGTAAAGGAGAATAAGTATAGTTTTCCTTTTTCCAGACGATGACATCTGCAGCTCTACATTTTCATGAAATGACTATACTTAACAAAAACATTACTTCATTTTCGTGGTATTTCTTTTGTGCCTAGGAGCAACCCTGTAATTGTTCACTTCAATTACAACATTACTATTTTAAACTGAAACCCATTTTATCTGCATGCCAGCTTTTTATTTGTTTTACCAACTATATCTATTTCCATTACTGCAAGGCTGATGGTTTGTCTCAAGAGGAAATCAAATCCATTAATTCAGAAATTTCAAGCACGGCTGCCTCTGCCATAAGCAGCATTTCTTATGCTAATAGCAAATGTGCTGAGACTGAAAAGAACTGACACAGCTCTGTTTTTTATCATAACTTAAGCATTTATGTAAAAAGGCAAATCTAATASTACTAGGAAACTGTAAGTGTTATTATATATAATTCACTTTACTGAGATCTGCATAGGGCTCTGGTTTGTGCAACTGTGTTTTAAATCATGCTATTTGCAGTTTTGACTTGCTTGACATTTGGAGTCTGATTTTGATCTTGGTTACTCAATGTAAATCTGCCATTGTTCATCTGACAACAATAGAATTATTTCAGATTTACACCAGGCAAATGAAGATGAGAACCTGTTCATTCAGCTGAAGGTGAAGTACCACCTCATAGTCACAACAGACTGAAGTAGCTTTGGAGTGTGCTCATACAGAAAATGTGTTATAGGCATTGGATGTCTCTTTTCTGCAGAAAACAGCTATTTCAAAGGTAATGTAGGTACTTCCAGGAAGCTGCACCCTCCCAACATCACACAGATACAAATGCATTCCCTCCCACCCCCGCCACTGCCTCCTCATTTAATGCACTTAGTTCTGTTGCATCACATGGGTTGTGTTCAATTAGATAGCTTAACAAGATAAACTCTGACTTTGACCCAGAAAAAAACAAACCAGATTGCTGCCGAGTTCTACATAAGCTTTTCCAGGCATCATGACCTGTTTATGTCAATGAAAAGTGCAAGAGAACCCYGTCATGAGGTCTGAATTAGTTTCTGAGTTTTTTTTTTTTTTTTAATATATGTGTGTACAGACACACTCTACAGAAAGCAGTCTACCATTCTGGCCCTTCATTTTTGCAGCAAAACCCTTTAGTGCTGTAAATCAGATCTCATTGGGAGATCTTATACACTGGCTGCTGATAAGCTGTTGAGAAGTAGACAAGGCTTTTAGGAATTGCTGAACCATGAAGCTGACCTGCTTAGTGTTTTGTTGTAGGCTATTAAATCCAGGATTGGTGTTTTAAGATGATTCTGCTTCCTTCTTCCCTTGGCCTGGTTAAGCAACTCTACCCTCAGCTCATTATTTAGCTGATTAAAATAAAAACTAGAATGAGAAGCCTGCTGTTTGAGAAGTCTACCTTCACCCATCAAATTAATGAGACTGACTTATGCTGACGTAGTTTATGGGCTTTAGCAATTCGACACTAATTTTGCAGCTCAGAAAAGATTTAATAACTGTACACACCACTCTGCTTTGGTGGCAGTGAAATGGGGTTCTCCTCTCCAAAAACAAGCTCGGGGTCTTTTGTAAGCAGGCATTAGTTGGTTGACTTGTCGTAAATGGATCCCGCTTGGGTAACACTTCTTCTCACAAGCATGTTGACAATTATGCACCAAAAGAGCCTGGGAAAAGATTATATTTCAGCTGGAATGCCCCTTTTCAGATTTTTCAAGTGTTGTAAACATGTTTTGCGCTGTACCTGTTACTCCCTAGTTAGGAATGTGCTGGTTCTTTGCGCAGCCCTTTCGTACTGGGAGAGAAATTAAACGTGCTGTTTCACTTTTCCTGTGTTTGACGAGTGTTAACACGTCCAACGTTTTGAGAAAACCCAAACCAAATCAGGCTCTGTAGCTGTCACTGCTAAGCTAAGGAAAAGCCACCTGGTGAGTGAAGTTCACTGGGGCTTGATTTCTTTGTGTGATTGAAAGAAAGACAGAGAGAGTGGGAGGGAGAGGGAGACAGGCTCACAGGCATACATGGCAGTAAACCCCTTTGAATCCCATTCGGGAAATGAAATCATAGTGGTATGCATGCACATTTATACGTACATACGTACATATGTAGGCATACGTTCCAAGTTCCACTCAGTGTGAAAGCATAATTAATTCATATTTCAAGAGAGGAAGAAAAATACTTAAAATTAGAGGTGACTCAGTATGCAAAATGCACAGCCAAATTTTTCAGAGTTGGATGTATTTGTACCACAAGTGCGTTTTTTTCACTTTTTTATTTAGAGCCCTTATGTCAGCCCTGCTCCCGTCGGGGCTRTTTTCATGTGATCACTCTGTTTATTTGAGGACCCTAAGTGTGATTTAGAGTGCTTAAATTTTTATTGTTGCAGTCTCATCTTTAATGGGGTTGTCTTGTTTCAGTTTTCTCCTAGTTTAAAAGAAAATTGGGAGATGCAATTGATCACAAAACAATAGAGCCCATCATACTGGAATGAAAAAAAGGAATTCATTTGTATATCATATACCAAGTAATTATGCTCTGTTTTGTTCTCTGGAAGAAAAACAAATCACTGCACAAGCTTCTTCCCCTCCCCCTCCCCCATTTACCTATCCTTCTTCTCTTTAATTGTTTATTTATTACTTTTAATACAGATCAAGGATCAAATTGACAACTCAGCTCCTGTATCCTGCCCAGGCAAGAGGTTTAGCATTGGTTCCCCTTATAATTTTGCCRGCTGTGATGGGACAGTTTGCATTTCCCACATTCTAGGTAATCAAAGTTCGTTTTCCTCCCCCTATTTTATAGGTTCACATTTCACTACAAGCTCTGTGTGTGCATTCAGGCTTACGATGATGAGCAAGCTTATAGGGCAGTAAGATCACAAGCTTGGAAGCTTGGAGGGTTTTTTTTTTTCCTCTCTCTCTCTCTTTACCAATGTTCACATAGTTCTGCTGCTCAGTTTGCTGCTGTTCCCTATCTGTGAAATGGTAAAATAGTAACACTAATAGAACAGAACAGTATTTTACTGCTGTGGGTCTGCTTCCACACTGCCTGGAAAGAAGGAACATTGTAGTTTATTATTGTGAAATCATGTGGGGCTACTGCAGGGAAATCTAGATTATTTCCATAATAATTACTGGTTTCTGGCACCACAGCTCTAAATAATTATGCTAGTGCTACGTAAACCACCTGCCTTTAGAATCGCGACAGTTTCTTAAAATGATTATTTCCAGTTCAGTTGCTATATTCCTCTATTAATCATCTGTCTTCTAACCAAAATTTGCTGTTTCAGAAGTGAGCTATTTAATCAGAAATGCATTTTTACATGCATTTTGTATAACTTAAGTTAGATAAAGGATAATGGACTTCTTGACACTTTTTCATTATGTTCTGCAAAAGAGAGATGCGCTTTGCAATTCCAGAATTTCCCTAAAGCTGTTCGTACTCTGGGTACCATTCAGCTTGTAAGAGGTATTTCTGAAAGGAGATCAATTTTCTGTGTTTCTGTGCCCTGGTTGTGACTGGAGCCAGAATAATTAGCCTACGGTAGAGAGCCAACTCTGTTTGGGGAGGAATCCCACTTTCTGTGTCACCTGGTGCGACCAAAGCGGCACCCAACTCTGCCAACTTTAGGAGGGCTAAGCGTGACCTTCACCACCTTAAGACAAACTAAACTAACACCTTCATGACGCCTTTATGCTAAGATAAGCTTTTTATTTCCCCTTACTCTGACCTCCAGAGCCCATAAAATATTTTTCCTGTCTAGCTACAATTTCTGATAAGGAGCGCATGAGGATATCAGTTTGCTCAGTTGGTCAGCAGTGGCTAGTCAACTGTAAAGCTATTTACACAATATCTTAGGGGTCTGTTTTCAGATCAGTGCACAAACAGAATTCCCATTAACAGTAATAGAAGTTATGGGCAGGCATAGAAGGAAAGAAACTCCCTAATTAGAAAGACTGAAAGCTCAGACTGTTGTGGTTCTGAAAGGCAGTGGTGCCCATGGTTACTTTGAAATAAAGTGAACATTGGAACTAAAAATGAAACATTAAACTCTTGTAAAATGGGGCAAAGGGAACTTAAATTTGGAGTATTATGCAGCCCCACATGTGGCCTCTTCATGAAGATACGATTGATTTGATTWTCTCACTGCAAATACCTGCTTTATGAACATCTACTTTACAAGATGTGTTGCAAAAAAAAAATGGACCTGAATATGTCTTCTATGGTAAAAACAAAAGAAAGAAAACCTAGGGAATTTTTGTTTGAATCTTGGGATTTCCTGGCCTGTAGACTGTAGTCTCCTGATGCTGCTGGCAACCACGCTGGATAATACCTTTTGAAACACCACTAAGCATCACTTCAAAGTTAGGTTCTTTTATTTATTTTTATGCTGACTACTTGTTTGAGTGTGCTTCTCCAGAGTGCCACTTCTGCAAGGCTGACATAGGATTTCTTAAACTACTCTTGGCCAATCTATGGTACTTTTTTAATATTTTAGTTTAAATAGTTCTTTTCACTCAGTAGTGTTTGATGAGTACTTAGTGTATTTACAGAATACAGCCTTTGCTTCTTAGGTTAAGGAAGCTAATTTTTTTTTAGCAATCTCTGGTGAGATTTTCCATTTCTATTGTCAGCYTAGAAAACCCTATTTTGAAGACCATGCTAGAAGACTGAATATATGAGTGAGCTGAATTGTTTTCCAGATGAGACCTCGCCATTGCTTTGTAGATTAATAATATTAATACTTCCCTTGCTCTGCTGGAATATTTTTTGAAATACCCTACTTTGTTTCACAGCCACTTTATATTGATAGCTTATTGCCATTCTGTGCCTGAATAAATACTTACATCTATTTTTTGCCTCACATACTTAAAACTGATGAGCCTGCAGCTTATAGCAGATATTCTTGTTATTCATCTCCAAGTGCATGACCTTGACTTCCATGTCCCTTTTCTTTAGATAATCAGTCCTCAGAGTAACACAGTTTGTTCACAGTCTTCCAGTGCAATGATGGATGGTTCCTAATTTCATCCTGTCTGGGTTATGTGTTTCAGTTTGGAATATATGGTACGGAATACTGTACCAGTATTATTAGCAGTACTAGYAAATGAAACCAGACCTATGTCAAAACAGCCCCAGTTAGCTTATCCTGACAAGGTAGCTCCCTTTCAAACAACCCATGGACATTTCCCTTTACAYGGTATCTCAGTGTTCTTACAATTCTTGCCTCTCTGTCCAGCTTTTCTATTTTCATGAATAATTATGCATGCAGTACTGTCTTGCACCTGTTTGGACATTGCTGAATTTGCTTATGAACTGTCAAAAAATTTCCACTGCAGTGTTTGATATGGTTAGACTATTGGCAAAATCTCATTTTTGGATATGGGCTGTTTACTAACTCTTTACTGAAAATATTAATGTGAATATTGATTATTTGAATATTTAAAATCTGAACCGCTGGTTATATTTCTATGTTCTTTCCCTACATGAAATTCTAAGAAACATGTCCTGTACAAATCTTAGTACTATGTACTTGAAAAGTCTCTGCATTAATATTCAACAATAGCTGCTTAAGCTATTCTGTTTCAACTGCAGGAAACTTGTTCTGTTGTACTAGACTGTCTGGACTGTCTGCAGAAAGCACAAGACAAACCATTTAGAAACAGTCAAGTGAACTTTTCATTAAAAATTGTCTATGAATGCTTGTGAATAATTTTAACAGTATTAATTTCACAACTTTTGAGCCACTAACAGGAATAATATAATCACAAGTTTACCTCTATAGAAAAGCTTCAGTTTTGTTATGTCTAGCRCTAATTAAGATTTGAACAAACTTCTTCACATAATATCACTAGGGTTTTTCTTTCGTCTGCATGCCTAAAATGCTYAGGATGTCAGAAGGAGTGGAGTGCATAAAGCTTTATCTGAATAATGTCTACTGCAGGGAGTTTGTGGTGGGTGGCCTACCAGTATTTCCTTAAATTTATCTTAAAGTTTGGAAACCGTCAGGCTTCAAAACAATAATTGGCGGTGATTTTGAATGAAGTTGATTACGTATTCCCTATAGGGGTGGGGATGGGGGACAAAAGATTAATCTGAACCCAATTGACTGTAGAAGATGATGAAGGTAAAGAAACCAAGTTTTTCAGATGAATTAAAATGGCTTATCTTGGCAAAAATAAATACTAGAGTCTGACAAGAAAGKGAAATGTGACAAACTTTTTTATGAGAGCATAGAAGGGGAATCATTTTGCTTAATTTAGATCCCATCTTCTTTGGCTGCTTTGAGTTAATATGAGTTTCTATGGGGACATTTAAGTTAGCCCAGTGCTTGTTGCCTACCTTTGCTCTAAGTTTTTATCCTGTGCGTCTTCCTTGACYTTATCAAGGCCTGTTTGAGCTGGAAGTAAAGAATATTAAATTGAAGGACTTATGATTGGGAAATCTTGGAAAGAAGAAATCCTGACCTGTATTTTGACCTCAGAATCAGCAGTTTGTCACTGCTGATTGCCTTGGTTTGAGCAGTGATAAACAGAGGGGATGAACTTCGGGATCCAGCTGGAGACAAAGACAACATGATTGTTTTTCAGAATACTTCCAAGGAATGGTTAGCATTGGGAGAATTGGATAATGAGAGTGTTACAATGCTCTTGTGGAAGTTTTCTAAAGAAAATGCCTTTATTTTACCAGTCTTTTGACAGTAACAGTAGAACTACTAATCAAAACATTTGCCTTTTTTATTTGTTACAAAATCAAATGGTATGACTAGATCTGTCCATCATTAATATCATTCCTCTAACTATAGTGGACTGGGCTTCCTAAACACTTGAGTCTCATTTCTCTACTGCTAACTGTAAAGAGCTTTTAAACAGATTATTCCCAATGAAGCAAAATATCTCTAGTTTTCAGGGAAAACCCTTCTCAAATCTTTAAAGCTATGTTCCTTGAACCACCAACTAGTGTTTGCTTTTGTTGCTCTGATATTAAAACTGAACAAAACTTTCATAGCCAAACGTGGAAGTCATGCCTGTCTGGGGAATCTCAACCCATTCCTGGCAAGTGCCCAGTTTATTTTGCCAATGTAGAGAGTGGCCAGAGAAAAAATAGATTGTCAGAAGGAGAAGGAGGAGCTGTTCAAGCATCCAAGGGGAAGAAATAAATAGTAAATCAATGTTTTCTATTTTATATGCTTTGATCATACCACAGGTCTTCTATATTTCATTAAAGRGTAGAACTATCTTCATTTATGAATTTATAATTCATTTAGAAAACTTAGCAATTGTGTTCCCTTAGCCTCCATGGTCACTGAGGGGAGCAATTGGTAAATCCCCCATGAGCCTGAATTCTGTACGTTAGACACCTATTTAAAYGGCCTGAACTTTTGGAGAACTCAGCCTTTCCTGCCTTTTTCCCCTTACTCTGCAGCAGCAGGACCTATAACTTCACTGCTAGCCATTATTTCTAGTCCTTTAAACTTTACAAGCTAACGTGTTTCTGGGATTTCACCAGCCCTGATCTCGCTAATTGCTCTGAGCAAACACTACTTGCTCCATGCTGTTCATGGCACTTTTAATGCTATGTGAGATTAACATTTCTTAGCCTTTGCAAGGTTTGTTTTTGTTCTTTACTTTTCTGAAGTGTGACATTGTTGAAGGGAAAGCCATGATAAAGACTTTTTACAGCTGTTGCTGTAAGGAAAAGTTTCCTTGAGGAAAAGTTTCTCTTTTTTTTCTGCCTCTGCCAGAACATACGATAATTATCTCCTGTGAAAGATCTTAGAAATTATGGCTAATATAATCAAGTGGCATATTTGCATTCAGAGTCTTCATTACAATGGATATCTCTGTTCTGTAAACATCTAAAGTGGTAGGTAATAAATCAGAAAACTAATTGTCTTCAGAAGAACTGAAGGAAATGGTTTAGTCCCTGATACTCTCTGGAAAGTTTTGCCCTATGAATCTCACACTACATGGGTGTAGTCCTGGCTCAGCAAAGTTGGAGCAATGCCTGTCCTTTCTTAAGGCCCTGTACAATACTATATCATGTTTATATTTGTATATATGTGTATATACTTCAGTAGTGCCACAGCATGCCCACAATGCCATAACTTAGTGCACCTTTTGACACTTCTTTGCAAAGAAATTTGCCAAGACTGCGCTGTCAGTAATAATTGGTGTTAGCTGAAGACATCTCCGAGCAGTGACAATTCTTTGCTGTTTTCTTGATTGCAAATGGGCCTGATGCTCCTTCTAGCCCCCTGCACTGAGTGCAAGCATTGACTTACATTTTCATCATCCCTTATTGTGCTGCTCAGGCCACCAGCACCGTCTAGGCTAAAATTATCCTTTATGCCCTTTCTTACCTGYGCTTTTCAATTACCTCAGTTCAATGATGCTCTTTCCTTCAGGTCTTTTCAGTTGTCCCAAGTGACAGGACAAGAGRCAATGGGCAGAAATTGAAGCACAGGAAGTTTAGCCTGAATGTGAGGGGGAATTTCTTCMCTGTGAGAGTGACAGAGYACTGGACCAAGTTGCCCAGAGAGGTTGTGGAGTCTCCTTCTCTGGAGATCTTCAAGGCCTGCCTGGATGCAACCCTGTCTACCATGCTGTAGGTGCCCCTGCTGAGCAGGGAGGTTGGACTAGATGATCTCCAGAGGTCCCTTCCAACCTTACTGATTCTGTGATTCTATGATACCTATGCCAGGCAGTCACCTCAGTCTCAACTGTGGTCACTGTGCCTCATATTTAACAAATTATTCAGCATACACAGCCCTGCAGCCTGGCATGATGGTTCTGGTTTTTTTTTGTTTTTTTTTTTTCCTATCTATAGCACTTCTGTAATCTTTTCTATTCTTTTTTTTTGTCTTACTTTACATGACAGATGTTTAATGTGACTAAGCTGATCAGCCCATAATCTTTCAACATGCAAAGAGTGTTACCTTTATCCCTGAGCCCTGACTGCAGTTATAGGAAACTGCTGTCTCTACTTCTTCCTCTGTCAGTTCTTTAATGGAGATTTCTATACGCAAAAAAATAGAGGATCTATCATTTGGACTTTACAATGTGCCCTTATCTAGGTCATCAACACTTTAGACTTCAGGAGTGACAAGCAGCAGCAGTAATCTTTCCTCTCTTACATGAACAAGCCACTTATGGCAGTAGGCAGTATACTGTGCAATTCTTGGGGTTTTTTTGAAGAATTCATGGTCTCTAACTACAGAAAGTATAGTCAAGTACATTTTGGCATGCTTTGAGAAACAAAGGCTCTAAGTCTCTGCAACTTGCTGTGTTAGGAGAGACTGGCTGTGTGCGGGATCTGCACCCTCACACCAGCTGTGAGGGGATGAAATGTGTAACCTTTCATTACCTTAGTTCAGTAATGAGAGAATGAGTCAATCCTTTGCTCAGATGCAAAAAAAAAAAAAAAAAAAAAAACAAAAAACAAAAAAAAAAAAAAAAAGTTTGGTCCACAGTACGAAGAAAAGATTGAAACTTTTACCCCTGAGTTTATTTGATCCTGCAGTTTGTAAGCAAGTGAAAAATCATACTCTATCTGGGAAAATGTTAGGAATCTGTCTCACTGTTTTAGGATTCATCTAATATATATATATATATATGTATGTGTGTGTATATATATATATATATATGAATCTTCAGGCACTTCTAAACATGCTGGCCTCATTTGCAGACTAATGGAAGAAAATAGCAATTTATAATTGATTTTTATGTTTACTGCATGTGTTGAAAAGCAGTCAAGATTTTTTGTTGGTGAAAGTTAGTTTTGGATGGATTTTCAGAGCCTGATGTTTCTAAAACACTGCATTTTGTGAATCTGGTGGGAGAGACTAGCCAAAGATGTTAYCATGTTATTTTGAGCTTCACATCCTCACACAGAGAATATGATTCCTTTCCAAGTGCAGTAAATTCTTATTATAAATAATGTAGAGAATAAAGACCACATTGTGTATATTGAAAATATTTATATTGATAGTAGGCCTTTGTTTGATATATGATCTATATAATYGTATTTTACCTGTGTGCATTCTTTCTCTCTACTAGATTAAAAGATATGGAGAGTTTTGACCCGATTATAGACAAGGCATTATAAGGTACTGGTCAGAAATATCATCAAGTAGTCTTTTCATATTAACTACTAATTCTCCATTAATTTACTGCAGGGAATCAGTCTGGCATACATAACTTCTAATAATTATGTTAGGCTGCAACTGTACACTGAATGCATAACCTTTTGGTAAAATTGGCCCGTGCTTTCATATTATGTTTATGAGGTGAGCAGCAGGTTAAAAGATGTCTGAAACAGTTTGTTCTAGCTAGAAATTTTGTATCAGCTAAATGCATAATTAACCCTATGTAGCTATGCTATTGCTATTAGGGCACGTTAGCTTCACTGGAAGCTCAAGCTTGCAAAAGCTTACATTTTATTGTTGTGAAAATCCAACCAAGATTTTGCTAGATCCCTCCCTACTTCAGGCGATTCAGTGTGAGCATCTCCTAGAGCATCTCCTCTAGTTCTGCTTATCTAAACACAGGGCACTTCCCAAGGATGAAGGATGGATTTCGTCACAGAGATCAGGACAYGCCATGGGAATGTTTGCAACATCTAACATTCAGACCCAACTTTGACTGTTTCACGGGAAGATGTGGGGAAAAGGAACAAAACGCCATAAAATACTGAAAGTGTTGGCAAGAAATGTAGAAGTACATTTTTTTCGATACTAGAACAATATAATGAATTGGTGAGAGCTAGGAGCTGGCAATGGCAAAACAGCACCTGTATTTAAAAGCTATGGGGTGAAGGAGGCATGTGGAGGGGAACAGAAAGTGATCTGCCTAAAGCAGAAGTTTTAAYTCAGTATTATGTAAAGTCTTAGAACAGATTTTTGTAGAAAAATGTAATTAATGGCATGGAGGTAAATGGAAAGAATAAAATACAATGTAGTTTTATCAAAGGTAGATTGTCTGAGACTAATATCTTTTTTTGGTAAGATAACTGACTTCTTTGGCAAGGTTAATTTGGTGGACCTAAGCTACCTAAATTTAAGTAGTGTTTCCTATGGTGTCCTATGTAAATTATTATGTAGGATGGAGATGATGGCAATGTATATGGGAATGATTGGTGGGGAAGAAACTGAAAGGAAAACTTCAACAGCGTATACTCACAGGAGGATGATCAGTGTGGTGAGTAGGGGTTTTCTTTAAAATATTCAGAATACTCTGCTCAGTTTGGTGATTTCAGACTGAGTAGCAGACAAGTGTACTTGAGATGTACTGAAGATGCAGGCTACAAGGTTTCTGACAGCAAAATAAAGTGGTGTAGCATTTACAGAGAGGACAGAGCTGGGGAGCAGGAGTAGAAGAGGGTAAGAAGCCATGCTGCATGACAGCCTCCCTGTCTAGGCCCTGTGCAGGGAGTGTTGGGTGACCCTCGGCTCTGTCCCCTGGGGCTGTGCACATTCCCATGTCCCCTGGTGTCCCCCCCAAGCACCACAGCACTTCCCAACCCGTGGCACCCCCAGAACACCCAAACAGGAGCTGCACTGGGAGGGTCTCAGCCCACTTGCGTTTGCATAAGCTGCAGCTACAGCAAAAAATCCCGAACTTGAGACCCATTCAGGCTTTTCTCCTTCCTCAGATATGAAAGTTGCATGGGGCCTCTGCTTCTCCTCTGYTGTGCCTCTGGGGCAGAAATCTCTGACAAACAGTCAGATTCAAAATAAAACACCTGTCTGGAAATCCCTAGGTGAAAAGCGTGGGCATGTATTCCCTGAGCATTCCCGCTGCTGAGGAAGATTATGTCATTGTACGGGAAGACTGGGTGGCCTTATGGACGGAAGTAATAGGAATGAAATTTAAGACAGCAAAATGCAGAGTCTTGCTCTTGGGCACCAATAAGAAGACTTTTCAATTTGAAGTGATCATGAAGCATAAGTATATCGATCATGGGATGACTAGGAGTTGCTAGGTTGATGTAGCTGTGAAAAAGATTAATGTGATTCTGGGGTGGAGGAGAAAAGGTATTTTAAGTAAACATAGCAAAGTACCAGGACCATGCTGCAAAATAAGGGCTCATCTTAGTGTTGTTTACAATTCTGGTCACCTATATTCCAAAGCACCTAAACCAGATGAAGTAGGAAGTCCTAAAATGCTAGGAAAGTTGTAAATTTCTTGCTGGTGAGGAGGTTAAAAGCGCTTGTCATGCCTTACCAGAGACTGGTGACTAGAAATTAAAACATTTGTAACCATCAGAGTGCTAAAATCCCGAAATGATTTTCACATAGGAAAGCAGACCCTTGACAGTTTTAAGATAGACTTTGAAACACTTATGGAAAGGAATCTAAGATGCAATAATTTTGATCTTTAAATTAGAAATTAGAGGTCGTGGTTTATGGAAAAATTCAGATGCTTCAACAGAAGTGCCTAAAACCATTGCAGACAACCTGCGTTATCCACATTATCTGTATGGGACTGGCATCGATACCATAGGGGGTCCTTCCCATTCTCAAGTGGCAGCCAGAAGCCACTAGTGTGCTGGAGGGCACCTAAATAGCTCTGGGAGCATTTTGGCACTTGTCTCCCACTGCGGTGTGAAATTTGCTAGTATTTTAAAACAATTTTGAAAAGAAAGTTTGTCACTGCTGATTGCCTTGGCTTGAGACATATTTGCTCTAAGGATTTTTCTGGTTCCCTATGGCAGCAAGAGAAGACTTCTCTCTCTCCTCTCTCTCTTTCTCTCTCTCTCTCTCTTCCCTACTCTGTGTTCCCCAACACATAATTTTATTTCTGGGAGGATCTGTTTTTCCTCTTTTGTGTCAGAGATTGGTCTTAGCCACAGAAATGGAATGTGTTGGTATTCCTAAGAGTGTTAAAAATCACTCAGGGGTTAAGCAAGATTTCAAGAAAAGAAGGAAWCTTTTCTTAAATAAAATTAGCTGGAACCTTTGGGATTTCTTTGCCTTTCACTGAAGCACAATGCTTAATCTACTTTATATCCTATAGCAATTTTATCTAGTGATATACTGACTATTCTGTGGACCTAGGAAAATGGTGGTGTTATTCTTTCTCTTATGTCCTTCATCTTCCTATTAATCCCTTGTAGTCTCTTTGGAAGTTGCTTTTTTTTTTTTTTTTTTTTTTTTTTTTTTTTTTTTTTTTGATAAATATCTTTGCATATAGGGAACAAGTGAGATACAGATTCTAAGGACATTTTGGGACCATGTTTGCAGACTACTGGGCTCAATGGCTAAGTGATCTGAACTAGTGTGTGGTTCCAGCTGCATGAGGCATTTCATAAGTAAGTCATAGGTCTAGCATGGCATTTCTGTACCCTGCTGTTGTTTGCACTATAACCTGGTAGGGTTTATGAAAAACTGACAGAAAACTTCACAGAATGACAGAATGATTGAGGTTGGAAGGGACCTCTGGAAATCATATAGGCCAACCCCCTTGCTCAAGCAGGGTCACCTAGAGTACGTTGCACAAGATCACGTCCAGGTGGGTTTTGAATATCTCCAGAGAAGGAGGTTCCACAACCTCTCTGGGCAACCTGTGCCAGTGTTCAGTCAACCTCACTGTAAAGAAGTTTTTCCTCATATTCAGGTAATGCTTCTTATGTTTCAGTTTGTGCCCATTGCCTCTTGTCCTGTCGCTAGGCACCACTGAGAATAGTCCAGCCCCATCCTCTTGACACCCTCCCTTAACATATTTATAGATATTGATAAGATTCTCTCCCTTCTCTTCCCCAGGCTGAAGAGGCCCAGCTCTCACAGCTGTTCCTCATAGGGCAGGTGCTCCAACCCTCTGATCATCTTTGTAGCCCTACACTGGACTCTCTCCAGTAGTTCCATGTCTCTCTTGGACTGGGGAGCCCAGAACTGGACACAGTACTCGAGATGAGGCCTCACCAGGGCTGAGTAGAGGGGCAGGATCACCTCCCTCCACCTGCTGGCAACCCTTTTCCTAATGCACCCCAGCATACCATTGGCCTTCCTGGCCACAAGGGCACATTGCTGGCTCATGGTCAACTTGTCATCCACTAGCACTCCCAGGTCCTTCTCTGCAGGCCTGCTTTCCAGCAGGTCAGCCCCCACCCTCTCCTGGTGCATGCACTTGTTCCTCCGTAGGTGCAGGACCCYGCACTTGCTCTTGTTGAACCTCAGGAGGTTCCTCTCTGCCCAACTCTCCAGCCTGTCTAGGCCTCTCTGAAGGGCAGCACAGCCCTCAGGTGTGTCAGCCACTCCTCCCAGCTTGGTAGCATCAGCAAACTTGCTGAGGAGGCACTTTGTCCCCTCATCCAGGTCACTGAGGAATAAGTTGAACAAGACTGGACTCAGAGCTGACCCCTGGGGAACTCCACTAGCCACAGACCTCCAACTAGACTCTGTGCCTCTGAGCACAACCCTCTGAGCTCTGCCTTTCAGCCAGTTCTCAATCCACCTCACAGTCCACTTATCTAGCCTGCACTTCCTGAGCTTATGTAAGAGGATGTTATGGGAGACAGTGTCAAAAGCCTTGGTGAAGTCAAGGTACACAATGTCCACTGCTCTCCCCTCATCTACCCAGCCAGTCATTCCATCAGAGAAGGCTAGCAGATTGGTTAAGCTGGATTTCCCCTTGGTGAATCCATACTGACTACTCCTGATCACCCTCTTTTCCTCCACATGCTTAGAGATGACCTCTAGGACCAGCTGTTCCATCACCTTTCCAGGGATGGAGGTGAGGCTGACTGGCCTATAGTTGCCTGCGTCCTCCTTGTTGCCCTTTTTGAACACTGGAGAGACGCTGTCTTTCTTCCAGTCCTCAGACACCTTTCCTGTTCTCCATGACTTTTCAAAGATGATGGAAAGTGGCCTAGCAATAACATCTGCCAGCTCCCTCAGCACTCATGGGTGCATCCCATCGGGGCCCGTGGATGGCACTTGTGGATGTCAAGTTTGTTCAAATGTTCTCTAACTCGGTCCTCCTTGACCAAAGGAAAATCTTCCTTTCTGCAGACTTTCTCTCTGGTCTCCAGGGTCTGAGATTCCTGAGGGATGGCCTAAGCAGTAAGGACTGAAGCAAAGAAGGCATTCCATAATTCTGCCTTCTCTGTATCCTTTGTCACCAGAGTCCCCACCCCATTCAGCAGCAGGCCCACATTTTCCCTAGTCTTCCGCTTGCTACCTATGAATTTGAAGCTCTTCTTGTCTTGACATCCCTTGCCAGATTTAATTCCAAATGGGCCTTAGCCTCCCTTGTCACATCCCTGCATACTCTGACAACATTCCTATGTTCCTCCCAAGTAGCCTGTCCCCTCTTCCACATTCTGTGTACTCTCTTCTTCTGTTGGAGTTTTACCAGAAGCTCCTTGCTCATTCATCCAGGTCTCTTGCCCCCTTTGCTGGACTTCTTACTCATAGGGAAGCACCACTCTTGAACTTGGAGGAAGCGATCCCTGAATATTAACAAGCTCTCTTGGATCCCTCTTCCCATTAGGGCCCTAACCCATGGGATTCCTCCAAGTAAGTCTAAAGAGGCCAAAGTGTGCTCTCCTGAAGTCCAGGGTTGTGATCCTGATTGCTTTACTTTCATGCAGGATCCTGAACTCCAGCTTCTCATGGTCACTGCAGCCAAGGCCGCCCCCAACCTTCACATCTCCAACCAGTCCTTCTTTGTTTGTTAGTACAAAGTCCAGCACCACATCTCTCCTTGTTGGCTTCTCTACTATCTGTGTCAAAAACTTATCATTGATGCTCTACAGGAGCCTCCTGGACTGCTTGTGTCTAGTTGTGTCGTCTTTCCAGCAGATATCAGGGTGGTGGAAGTCCCCCATGAGGATGAGGGCCTGCAATTGTGAGGCTACTTCCAGCTGTCTGTAGAAGGCCTCATCGGCTTCCTCTTCCTGATCAGGTGGCCTGTAGTATACACCCACAACAGCGTCACCATGTTAGCCTGACCTTTAATCTTTAGCCATAAGCTCTCAACTCACTCCTCCTCCACCCCTAGGCAGAGCCTGATACATTCTAGTTGCTCTCTCATGTAAARAGCAACTCCACYGCCTGGCCTTCCTGGCCTGTCTTTCCTAAAAAGTGCGTAGCCATCCATGGTGGCATTCCATTGATGCATGCAAGTCATGCAAGGAAACACACTTATCCCATCATGACAAACTGATTGTTTTTTGAGATTCTTCATGACTGTTATTACTGAGTAGTACTCATGATGTCTTCAGTATATTTGTTGCTTCTGCTGTGTTTTTCCGTAGGTAACAACTGTGTAGCCTTCAGATCACTCCCTAGTCCTGTATCCATCCTAGTGCTGTGAACATCTTGACATTTGTAGAGTCCAGATGTCCATCTTCCTAGATGCTGCTTTCAGGATCAACATAAAGGCATTCCTTTCTCTTTTTTGACCTTGTTGGCAGATGTCTGTATTTGTATCTCAGGATCATACAGACTCCCCAGCTTGTGTCATTGTCAATCTCTTAATTTCATCCGATGTTTCATTCACTGGATCCTGCCTGATGTCAGTATGCTAGAGAAATATGTCAAAAGGATGGAATCCATATAACACATCCAAAACCTGASCCCAGCAAGGTTTAGGCCAGGGAAATTGGTGAAGGAAAAAAAAAAAAAACTGCCAGACTGCACTGCCCATGGTCTGAAACTTCTGAGATCTTGGTTTATAAAAGTGGCTCTTGCCCCTTCGCATCATTAATGCCYAGTTGTCCACATCTAGGACATACTTCTCTTCCTTTTCTGCCTCCCTGTTCCTATCTTGATCCATGTATTTTGGAAACAGAGGGGTTGTCTCCCACATACAAAGCAGCCGTTTCCCACATATCTGTTCCGTGACACAAGTACATTGAATAGGATTTAGGCAAATAGGCTGATCACATCCAAGATGCAGTGGTCTAAACCACAGCACCATATGTCTCTTTTATATAAAGCTTCAGTCTGGTGATGTGAGTGCAGTTTCTGAATCAGAACGAAAAATTATAGCTTCTCTAATGTATAGTGTGGTTACACATTTCATCATGAGTGCACAGAGGTCATGTGAGCTCTATGTTTATGTTCCAGCATGTTGTATTTTGGATTCACTCCCTCGCTAATAAAAAATGGAATATATCAACATGATCGCCACCAATCTGGGTCTAAAACTGATACAGTTTGTTTTTGCTTGTAGAGTTTATGTTCTCGCTCTAGTGTTGAAAGAGCTAACATAGGATGATTTATAATTGTGAAAAATAACATTACCAAGTACAAAAGATATAAGCTGCTTTTACGTACAGTCAGCTGGCAAGAGGGAAAAGTGTAATGATACTGGCTTTTATTTCTTTAAGTCTTAAATTATTGCTTCTCAATAACCTTAAATATGTCAAAATACCAAAGACAGGAAATTTAGAAGTACAGAAACTTAGATTTACTTGCACAATAATTGCCTGGAAATTACCCTGGAACCTTGGAAGATTTGTGCAAATAGAATTCATAAGATTCCAGTTTGTCAGCAGTGCCAGCAATGCTACTGCAATAACCGTCCTCACCTTTCTGTACTTACTTGGAGCAGAACTGAAAAGGCACAGAAGTCAAGGGAACATAGCATTTTAACATTAAAAAAAAAGAAGAAAAGGCTGATTTTCATTCAAGTAGAAATTGAGAGTAGGCCTTGTYGTTCAGGACTAGTCATTCCATTCTTTTTCATAGCATCRCTTTTATGATGTAAGTTGCTGAACCCTCTCTGATATTATGTGAAGCAGAATGAGCTATAATAAGATTTAATTCTAATTTTAACTTTTTTTTAGTTTCCCTTCCTTAACTTTCCTCTTGCAAAAGTAGGCTGGACTCTCCTAAACCCATTCAAATAATCTTGGCAGAGGCTAAAGTGTTGCATTAAAAACTCATTTTTTAATCCCAAGATCATCTCATAGATACCAYATTATGTCCTCTGAAAATTTTTCTTTTACTGGAATTTGACATATTTTAAATATCAGTGTAACAACATATTTTACATATTTACATATTTTTCTGGTTTTACCTGTTTTTGAAATGTGAGCAGTGAATTAACTTCCTAAGTTTTCTTCTGCAAGGACTCTGGTATTATTTGTTCCATAATGTAATGCACAAGCCACAGTTTTCAAGGTCATTCTACACCACAAGAAAGTGCAATTTATGTATAATAAAATGCCTACTCCTTATTTTTCTTAATAACCAACTTAATAATGGGCGAGGGGAATTTTTGTCATGGAGGCCAGAAGTATGATGTCAGCTAATGCATGCGTTTTAGTGGTACCTCATTTATTATACACAGCTCTCCTGAATGACAGAAAAAAATGTGCAAGAAATAATGCCTAATGATTCACCTATGCAGCACTTGAGAAATAATTTAATGTTGACTAGTAGCAGTGTCAGCAGGAAATAAGGAAAACATTCACGAACAATGACGTTTTCAAACATGCCAGACTGTTGGAAAGTAATGTGTGATTTTGACTCTGTTCACAAGCATGGAGAGTGACAGAAAATGCTGTTCTCCTTTCAGTATGACCCACTCTAATGCTTCTGATTTCTAACACTATTGTTGTAGCATTACACTCATTTTGCTATATATTAAACTGATTTGTAACACTTGCAAGAGCCTGATATATTCACAAAAAATGATCACAGTGAGCAAATATAAGGCAAATCCGATATGAGCTTCCTAGACCTATTAATTTGCTGAGTAGGTTTGGATGCTTTCCTAATTACTACTTAATGTTTTGCAAAAGTCATCAAAGCCTGCTATTACATCTGTTGAGTACATGATTGGATAGATTTAATTTTAAGATACAAAGTGAATGTGTGAAGAATGAGCTATTTCAATCTACCTTTCTGTAAGACAGTTCAAGGCTGCCAACTTTTTTTTTTTTCAGTTTTGCAACATTTTTTGGCTTTATTTGCTGTCTTTCTTTATGCCAGACATGCATCAAAAGTGACATCTGTCCTTGATCTTTCCATGTGGTTTTACTGAGAGTTCAGAATATTTTTCATTTGTATTATTCATTAGTCTTATTAGGACATATTTATCATCTCGTAAATATCCTGGTTTTTTGTTTTTAAAGCACTTGTGCTAGGCTATGTGTAGATGAGCCAAAGACTCCCTTGGCCAATTGACAAATGCCAGAGAAAAAAGAATAAACTAAACACATAAAAGGAAAAGTAAATCAAGTAATTTACCTTTGCTGTCATAAAATTCACCTTAGACTCAGATATGGCTTAACTGATTCTTATCAACATGTACTGTATTAYTTCAGGATTTATTATTGTGCATGATTAAGTTTCAGAGTGTTTTTTCTTTAGTGTCATATAACGGMGCAATCATACCTGTTAGAAAAGGAACGCAGATTTAGAGCTATTAATTGGAAAGGTAAAGAAGTGGAAAATTCCTGCTGTTATATTCTGGCATGGTTTTTCYCAGATCTTAAGCTACAAGTTTAGCAACAACTAAAAGACCACTTTAGCTGGGGAACACAKGCAAGTCGGAGAAGGGAGATGTTGCAGAGGGAGATTAGTTGCGTTGGTTTTATTTAAACTTGGGTCAAAAGCGCTCTAGCCCCCTCCCTTCCGCTGTCCTGATTCAGGAAATAATGTTGCACGTAAGATGGAGGGTTAAAACGCACTGGAGCAGCAGTTATGCAGCCTAGAGGTGCCCCGGCACAGCTCGGCCCTTCCCGCGGGGCCGGCCGCGGCCCCGGCAGCCTCCCGCAGCACCGCGCTCCCGCACCGGCACCGCGCCAGGCTTCCCTGCTGCGTATCTTAGCGGGGTGAGTTAACAGAGTTACGCTGGCTTCCCCCAGCTGTGCTTCTCGCCGTAGACTATATAATACACCAGGCAGCGTAACGAAGAGACCGCTTTTGCTCCGACGCGTACGTGCACTTCCAACTCGGCAAGAGTGGCAGGGGTGCTGCAGAAAACTGGATTTCACCTTAAATGCTTACCTGCACAGATACAGCTGAGTCTTTTTGTCCTCAGCTTTGAAATTTCCACAGTTTTACAAAAATAAATTTTCAAGAGATGGAAAAGCATGCAAAAAGTCCAATTTCAGGAAACTTGTAGAAAGCCCTCACCTGGAGCTTTACAGGCATGTTTCCTAGTGGAGGGGAAAGCCCCGGCTGGTACCACCATCTCTCTGGCAGCAGCGGAGGAGAGCTCTTGTTCATTTTGATGAAAAACTTGACAGTGGAGCCGAGGTGAATTGCATTTGATCATCTCTGCTTGTTTCTTAACACATGCTGCTCTTTTGCTGTGAAATTCAGAGACCATTTAAGCGTATTACACCATTATGAAATTCGTCGGTGTTTAACTAAAAAACCAAAAGTGTTACTGCTTTTGGAGATGGGGAAAGATGTATAATAGACCATTTTAAGTGGATTATTTGTATCATTAAGGAGAATTGTTATACATTTTTCAATGAGCAAACATACTGGAAGAATAGTATTTGATGGTGAAAAAACATTTGTTTAACAGTTATGCAGGTGTACATTTGCAGAGAGATAGTTACTTTTACATGATGTTGTAGACAAAAGCATTTGAAGTTGATATAAATGTCACACAAAGCATTTAAAAATGCATTATTTTTTAGGATGACTGAAAGGGATTTTACACCTCTTTCAATTTTGCAAAATACCTTTCTTTTCCCCTTCATAATAAGTTAAATTACTCCCAGAAAAAGATTTATACAGTTGCCAGGTGCTTCTCTACATTTTTCAGTCAACATTCAGTATTTAAGCCATGACTTGAATGGACAACCTCTCCACTATTATGAATGGTAATTTAATCTCCATCCTCAATCAACCATGAGCCCGGAAGCAAAGGTTGCCAATTATGTTGAATTGTACCAAACTATGTATAATTTTCTTTCAGACACACCACTTGTCATTGCTTTAATTCTTATTTCTTTTGTCTTTGGCACAAGAGATATTTTTTTACTAATTCAAGTGCTTCAAAATGAAAAAAAAATCTCTGCATGACTGGAGTAAAATAGGAGTATCAGATCGAAACAAGCAATTCAGCTACACTGCATAATATGCATCCTTTGTAGGAAGCAGCCAGCTCGACCATGTGCCTGTAATTCCCAGTGGGAGATAGGCATGTGAAAGGGATAGACCACTTTGATTTAAAATAGTCTTAATCAGTTTTGTATCTCAGTAAGCCTTGTATATTTGGATTAAGGCAATCTCATTTCTTGAACACATTTTACTTATTACCTAGCTAGTTCAGCTGCAAACCTGCATTCACCACTTGTCCATATAATTTGACTGGGATATAAACTTGCCAGTAGAGTCATATGGAACATTGTGAATTTCCAGGTATTGACTGTAGGGCTAGGAGTATAACTTTTTAAGGGTAAAAAAGATCTTTTAAAAATCTGCTTTCTGTATAGACAATGGTCCTTATAGAGGGACTTCACCCTTTCTTTGTTAAGGTGATTAGTCTTCCATTACAGTTCTATGAAATACGTGGGAAATATGTGAAGATAATGGCAAGATACTTACTCCTCCAAAACATATTTATACACTTGGCAAATGTTGGATTAATTTTGCACTCATCAGCTGTATAATGGTAAAGAGCTGCAAGACTTTATCTTGAAAAGCTGAAAATCTGTATAATTAACTGTCCTCAGGCAAATACCTGCCACCACAGTTAAATGAATCTGTGCTATCGAGCAGCTAGTATAGCATGGAGAATTGTGCCATCAAATTAATATTGCAAATACTTAAATGATGTGTCTTGCTCTTTCAACTGTTCAACAGTAAATGATGTTTTTCTTAGGGTATCAGATGGCAATGTTGTAACCCAAAACACATTTTACAGGAAATTCTAGCAATGCTCATAACCTTATTTACTTTTATTTTCAGAAAGGAAACAGGACGCATCTGTAATTACAGAGTCATGYGTTAGGTATTCAGGAATGCAACTTCAGGGAAATCCACAGCCACAAGACCAGTGGGTGTTGTATCATAAGGGCACAAGCAAACAAGATCAAAGCAGCGTCATGTTAATTGAAATAACAAGACTTAATTGTCAAAGTCAGCTGTGAGCCACCTTTTACCCTGTAGTTCTCATTCTTTATTAGAGATTTTCAAAACAAATACCCAATTCAGGCCACTCAGGGCCGACCYTTTTCTCTAAACATAGATGTAAACATCTTTTTATGCTCTGGATGTGCAGGGCATTGTGCACTTCTAAGTGGCTGTACTCTAATTTACATGTTATTCAACATATACTAAACTCATGTAAATAATACGATCRCAGCTAAGTCATCTTGAACTGTATCTCTGTGTAGGAGTAAATAACTAATGACACTTTCCAGTTTACAAAAAAGCACATCTTTGTTTTTAAGGTGTTATAGTGTTCAGTGAATCTTTGTTTTTTCTTGTAGCAACTTCTCCATTAGAGACTGTTAAGCCCCAGAAACTGGATCAGCTACATAGCAGACTCAGTAACAGTAAATGAAGTGCTGTAAGCTTACATCAGACTAATTAGTCTGAGGGATAAAATAAGGGGAGAAACTTTTCAGGTTGCTTTGTGAAAGGCAGTTTGCTTAATTAAGCCAACCACTAATTGTTAAATATTTTTCAGGCATTAACAGAGCTATGCTGAGTGTAATTAAATTTTGATTTTAGTGGTATTTGCAGGGATTAAAGTCACAATCTGCTGAGGCGCTGAGGTTAGTTAATATTCACTTCACTGCCACAGCTGTCCTCCATTACATTACAAAGGACAGGAAAAGAGACAGCAGAATAGGGTGAAGTAATGAGAAAGCTATTCATTCATTTGAACCAGCTCCACACTGTACAGTCTTGTACAAATGGATCTGATCTGCATGACACACAACTAGGCATTAAATCCGATTTAATTCGGTACAATAAAGGACAGCCTAAGCTCTAAATGCATTTTTATTTTTATACTTAAGCACTATGCAATGTATCAAAAAATATAATCATATGATTATCATATGATTCCATTCAAGTGGTATTTCTAGACTTATTAGCTCTACAGGAGTCCACAAGGATTGTAAACCAATTCCCGCTAAGCCGTTATTTGTCCCATGTGTGTGAATGAACCCTTCACATTTCTGGATTGTGAATTTTTGTCCCCAGTGGAATATTCACTGGCAAGATCAGTGTTTTGAAGGTTTAAATGCAGCTTTCTTTCGCATGTGAGTTGCCCGAGGGGAGTCACGCAGACGGAGCAGATAGCCACCTCTCCAGGCTGAGGTATGCCATAGCTGCCTCGCCAGGCAGGAATCGGTGCCGGTGGGTTTCAGCACTGACACTATTTCATTCGGTGGGATGTCCTCTAGTAACCGTTAGCRTTGGGCTTGGGAGTAGGCTCAAGAAAATGCGTCTTGCCAAAAAATGCCGAAGTCRGCGATTAACACACATCCTTACAAAATTATTTGTCTCTATCCCACGAAGCGGCTAGCATGCTTTTTACTGTGTTACATCCTTCCTCTTGCTGTTCCCCCAGGACTGCAATCACCATGATGCTCCTCAGCCTGTAGGTTTAAAAATCTGCCCATATTAGCTTATAGGAATAAGAGCTAATCTCTTTCCCTCTTAAGAACGTGGCAGACAGTCCCTAAGTCTCTGATGGGGGTCGCGATAATCTCCCTTCTTTTCTTGTTGTTGCCGAGGGTCCTCCTGGGGAGTGGTTGCACGAGTGGGAGGTAGAATAGCTCACGCCACCATAAAGTCTCTGTACTCTGTGCTTCAGCCATGCCCTGGCCTGAAATGGAAGGAGAGCAAAGGAACCCCGTGGCTGTCAAAACATTTGTCGTCTTCATCCTTTCTTTAGCATTTTCTCCTTGCTATTGTTCTGTTAATATTCCRTTTTACTTAATTTTATTTTCTAATACTGTCTTCTGGCAACTTGCGTCTCACTTACCTCTTGCGGTCTACTCAGTCCATTTCACACCGAGTATCTAGGTAAACTTTAAAATGCAAATGAACAGTGGTATGGTGGTCTCTTCTACAATGTCTCCCATAGTGTTCTTTAGTCTAGTGAAATTTTCTAAGGGAGCTGTTTTTATAAATGCTAATGAAAGCATTATCACATAGAACTCTAATTTCAGGAGTATTTGATCATTTCCAAACCTTCAAGATTCCTACAGACTTTTTCAGGAATCTTCTTCCAATTAATTTCCAAGCCACAGCACATTGAGAGGTGTCTTTTCCCTGCTAGCCCCTGTACTTCTAATGAACATCATTTTCCCCATCTGCTTATTCATCTTGCACCTGAATTTAGGCAAGAGTATTGCATTTACACCATACCAACCCGTTGTGTTAGAACCGGACRTTGTTAGAAATTGCATTTGCATGCAGTGCAATTCTCTGCAGTCTCATTCTGTGCTTCAACTAAGTACTCGAGGAATTACTTGTTTGAATGAATTTATGGATACGGGTACGATTTTGCAGGATGAAGGCCCGACACTGGAAGCCACAAATTCAGTAACATAGCCATGCTTTCAAACCAAATGGAAAGCGAAAAGAAATAGTGAATATGATAGTACTTGTTCAAATAAATATTGCTGATAATTATAGCAAGGAGTATGGGAATTTATCCAAAAACATGAGAGGGAAATGGATTTATGTTTAGATATATTATATTTCAAAGTTTTCTCAAGTACAAAAGTCTGTCTTTAAAGAGGATCTTTTCACTAGCTATCTAACAAGACATATTGAAGAAAAACGAAYATTAGAGAATATAATTCATACCAGAACTATATAACATAAGTAAATGAACAATAAAAATGATAAATTGAGCAATAGAAAAGATTACAGAAATAATGCTTTCACATATTGGGCATTCATTAAATTGACTTTCCAGGGTAATTACTTTAACATTTCTACCTCTGATTCAGCACAGACTTTCGGATCATTAAACTGGATAGTAAATATTACAGAAATTCAGGACCAGCTCTTGCAGACCTGTTCCTGGAAATTCAAGAGCCATGTGAAAGGCTTTACTCAAGGCTGAGTCTCTTTTGTAGGTCCAAATCTTCTTGACTGGAAACTCAATTTACCAATGGCATTTTCCTGTCTCAGAAACTGTTCTATTTACATAGACTAAGAATCTTCAGTCTTGTGCAAGAAGATATAAAGGACTATGTCTATGTGTATTGGCTGAAATAATTTTAAATTGTATAGTAAAAGTAGTTACTGTATAAACTAAAAGTATGGTTCTCATTTGTAGTCTTTTTTTGTGTGTGTGTATTCTGATAATAGCCCAAGGCCTAAAGTTGAGGATTGATTAAAGCACTGCAGTAATGCAAAGTGAGAAGAAACTCCTGTTGTAAAAAACTTACTAATATGCTTCATATGCTCTGGAGAGTTTTCCAGATGTTAATAGGAAAACAACTAATTCCAAAGACACCTAGAATTGCCTGTGTGTATACTTTCTGATTTCTGGCAGAGATGGAATTTACTGCTGAATGGATCTGGTTAGTAATTGTCAGCATACATTTTCTTTGGAAAATGTTGATATTGCTGATCTTTCTTCTAGAAAATGATTCTCCCCTGTAGTCATGGCCCCATCTTCCTTAATGCAACAGTCATCCTCTCTGACCGGCTCATTCAACCTATGTTGGAGGTGCTATAAAGACTTACAGCTTGAAATTTAATTTGTGGAAATCATTCTTTCCATTTTCAGTTTCTGTAAGGATAAAACAACAGAATTTACACRGTCTTAAAGTAGTACTTTTTATTTATTTCTCTCCTAGGTTAATGTTAGGCTCTCTTAGGCTCCTCTTGTGGAAAGATAGTTTTCCTTTGGCCAGAGCTAGGCAATAACATAAACCCAACCAAGATCCCTCTTATGGGAAGTTTTTAGCTGGATTTACAGGTCTAGCAAGTGGGCTGTTCAGGAAAAGCTTAGCTAAGAACCTGAGCTGTGGGATTATTTTCTATAAACCTATAAAGCAGAGCACACTACTTTTTCCTTATCAGCAAAGTGTTTTAAAACTTCCCAGACTAAAGATGCTGACGCAGATCTGGCAGTGTGAAGTTACCTCTCGTAAAGGCACACTGTAAGAGAGTGCTGCTTGTCTCGTGTTGGAGTAGCATGTCATAATGCAGCAGCTTCATTCTGGAGAACAAAGTGTGTACCTGGCTGCTAAAAACTACTAATTTTGCCTTTAAAATTTTATAAAAAAACGTTGCTGTCAAAAGAATTTTTGCTTCTAACTGACAGGGGGGTGTTAAACATACGCATAACTTGAAATAAGAGAGACCTGACAATGTCCAAAGGACAGTTTGAAAGCCTAAAGCAGATGCTTAGAGTTTTTCCAGACTGGAATTTTAAGGTACAACTTATCCAAGAGCAGATTTCCATGGAAATGTAGGGGACTGGGATAAAAGAAGTCTGCTCCGTAGTGCCACAAGATGCACCATTCTTGTTACAGCATGTTATGCTCCTACATAAGTCACTATCACATTTCCTATCTAAGCCTATTCCTACCCAGATCCCTGATCATAAATTAGAAGTTAAGCATATTAATATACTTTTGTAGGGTCAAATGACCCCTTTTCAGTCAATTCAATTAGAAAATGATTCTCTTATTGATCTACTTTCAGAATTGCTTTCCCCTTTCCCCTCCCAATTTCATTAAATCAAAACTATATCCCATTCAGACTGAAAATTTCCAGTTTAACACAAACATTTTGGAGATCTTCTGTAGCTTAGTCTCTTCTGCTTTTCTTTTAGAAGCTATTTAATTTGGCACAACTACATGGATATTGTCTTCTATACCATCTGAAAGGACATTTTAGACTGATTCACAGTAGCAATGAGGCATGAAGTAGTGCTTTCGATTGTATGACCATATATCAGATGATCAAGCTAGCATGGTTTAAAAGGTGCCAAGTTCAACTGAAAGCTATCACATATTGCATGATACACAGTAAGTGAACAAATACAAGTATGTTTGCTACAGCAAAGGTAAGGAAAACCAGATTGTGCTGATACCACTTCAAATGCGTGGCGTTTGCGATAGACGAGGAGGCCATTGACTGTCATTTACTGTCTCTCGGGAGAAGAAAGTGAATGGAGCTCCTGCAGTTCTGCATCCCATCATCTGCAACTGTATTCCCACAGACATTTCTCTTAATGGCAGTGCCAGGTTTAGCACTTCCTTAGCCACTTCTTTTTCCTACCTAATATAATCCTTTTTTGTCACACAGCCCTGCAGAGGTACCAGCACAACTGAGAAAGTGCACTGGGTTGAAAATGAGCCACCAAACGATGTGGAGGACAAGGAAAGGCAGGAACAACTCACCGGTGACAGCTTTGTGAGAAATGTCAATAAGATTACAGCGTTGGTGTGGGTAAGAAAAAATTTAGCCTGTAAGTGAACAAATTAGTTTTTATTTTGCCTATTGTATTTTTGAAGTTTCAGCTGGCATGTTCTTTGTAACATCTATCTACCCATTCACCCATCCATCTATCTATAAAATAGTAACGTTTATAACGCAGTCCACAAAACTATTCCATTTCCTAAGACAGTAGTCAGAAAAGCCATTTAATTCAAAACTCTCTATAGATGGAGTAATGATGACTGTGATAAAATATGTACTGAAGTCATATATATTTGTAAGATTTGGATATAGGGCAAGTAGGCCTTTGTCATGAGTCCTGTGTTTTTTCACATGTAGCAATATTCGCTTACCTAAACTTGTGGTTTAGCACAAGAGCAGACACCTAACCTTACCCCCAGATCAAGAGTACATGTGAAGCTGGGCTTTTTGTAATTCTTTCTCCACCTCAGTCCCACCATTTCAGTTTACTCCCAGCCAAAAAGATTTACGTGATGTTAACATATTGAGGTATCCCCCTTTCATGACATGATGGTCGAGTTCATTTTCAGCAATTTGACATTGCATCACCCCTTTTTGTTAGTAGTCTAGTAGAATAAATAAATCTATCTTTAACTTCAGTCATTGTTAAAATAAAAGCATGTTGGGCTCATAAAATCACGACAAAGCAATTTGTTCTAAATCAAGACCGGCACCCCAAGTCATCAGAATGAGACTGGCTGTAGTTAAGCCATTATAGTTAAGCATTTTATAACAGAGAGAGTGAGGCAACAAACTGAAACTGATTTAAAATATTTATTTGTGTACGTAAAATGAATGCACATACTGATATTTGGTCAAGTCTCATAACTAAAGATATTTCCTATTCCCTTTGCTGTYCCTCTGTGTAATGTAAATGGCTTGTTTGACCCAACTCACAGTGAGTTATGCAGAGCAGAACGTGTATCATAACATGATGCTTCCTCTCTGTACATGCGTATGTTGATGAACACCGAAATAGTCAACAGTGAAAGTATTTTCTCTATTTTGGTTCCTAGTGTAGAATTCAGCCCTCTTATCTCATGCATTCAAGTAGTATCTGAATTTATGATGTCCCTAATGAAGCAGTCCTTCTAAAGAGACTTTTGCATAATCAGTGGAGAGACATGTTTCTGGAGGGCTCCGGGAGATCTGGTTTGACCGATCTGGGCTCCTAATCTCCTTAACTGAGGAGGACGGATTCTCCTTCAGGGGAGCTGCCAGGATACCTAACTCCTTTCTTCTGAGCAGAGGAGGAATTAATTCCCTTTAAGGCAACAGCTTCCCTACACAGTGGACTGGACCCTAGTCTTGAACGAACAGGTCAATCCATRTCCTAGATGATAACGGGCTCTCTGTGCGCTCAGCTAGAGGAATTAAAGTTGGCACTCAGGGCTTCATTTTTAACCTCTTCCCTTGAAACCGGAACATCAAGGTGAAAGCAGAGATTCTGCTTACCTGAGGAACATGTTTGTGTCCCACCGTCCTCACACCCAGGCATTACCCCCTGTTTCTGACACATTTTCTCCCCTGAGGGACAGGAACTCACCCCACATTTTAAGAGCAAAAAAATACTGCTCTGCGATAAAGATTTAGATGAGCAAGGTTGTAAGCATAAAAATCACTGGCGGGTAGAGGGAGACACCCTTTGACCCTAGAAGGGGCTGATTATAAGATCAGCACAGAAACATAGGTTTTTCCACAATTAAACCTTAGAAGCCTTTGTTCATTGTGTTGCTCCAGCAACAACAATCTAATGGAAAAAGGAGAAAACTGCCAAATGCACTCAGGGTGTGTGAAAAGGGAGAAAAATGGAAGAATGGGCAGATTTACATTAGAAGAGCCCCAGATTCTCCACTAGTGTAATTCTATGTTGCTTTGAAGTCCATTGTCATTGAGACTTTGGCCTCAAATCCTATTTTAAAAATAGATTAGGAATCTTAGGAAATGATTCGCTAGGATATAACACCTTTTTTTGCCCCTTTAAGACACTGTAAGGGGAAAAAAATGAGACAGCAGGCTACTGAATGTACTTGGTGCAGAGTGCTCCATCTCTCCAAAGTGTAGCATGAGTAATGCAAGGTTACTGCAGTAAGTACACATTTCTTATTGGATATCAGAGAAAATAGGTGTGTAAAATCCATGTAATTTGATAGCACATACATCACCACTGCCCCTGGGAGTACTGAATCATAAAGCTACATATTTAGCACAGTAAAAGAATATTTCTCATCTTTTCGCTGAGAAAAGTCTATGGAAATGAGTGGGGGAAGGGAGAAAAAGCTTATAAATCAAGTATTAAAACAACAGGCAAACCGTAGAGTTGCTGCAGAGACACAATGTATATCCCCCCCCTTTTTTTTTTATTCTATGACATTTTATTTTAAGTGCCCCTCTCCCCTCAGTGTTTTTAGTACCAGTGTTAAATTACAGTAGCACTCTTATGGAAATACATGCGAGATTCACATGAATACCAAATGCATTCATTATGATCGGTGCTGAATTCCAAATGAGAAGCGCTTCTCCTTTTTTTTTCTTTCTTTTTTTCTTTTTTTCCCCCTCTCTCTGCATTAACCTTCAAGGCAAGTCAACACATTTCAAACATTCCAGTCTGATTTTAATTTGGAAAACAGTCTTAAATATACCACTGACGAGGCAGATCGGCTCAAAGCTGCGAGGGTCTGGAGGCGAGGAGGAGGAGGAGGAGGAGGAGGAGGAGGGGAGGCAGGGCTGCCACAGCAAGGAGACACTGGGAGAGAAAGAGAGGTGAAAATGAGAGCTAACATCAGCTCCCCTGGGGTCTGCTGTAATCAGCAGACAAATGGTCTCTACTCATGGCGCGTATTCATTCTGCAGTGAGGAGCTGCCAACAAGAGCCTTCCTGTGTCTGTTTGGAAATACAGTGCTAGCCTTCCTCTATTCAGATGCTTTGAAATAAAAAAGAGCTGCTGACAAACACTGCTTTGGGCATTTGACACTGCTTTCTGATCTAGTTACTCAGGCAGTGTAAAATGAACAAATTAGGAATTTACTACAAAAGAGGCTCAGTTCTAGCCTGCTAACGTGTCAGGGTTTATAAAATTAGGGCTGCCTTTTCTCTCTCTCTCTCTCTTTCCCTCTTTATCCAGATTGCTTAAAAACAACAAAAAAACCCACAATCCTTTCCATCCTTTTTTTTTTTTACATTGATAATTGGATGTTTTCTTCAGTTTCCCAAACATGAGGTTTTAGATGCATGTCTGTGCATGAAAAAGATGTTGATATATATATATACATCACACGCACATAATATATTTATATATTCATCATCTAGATACCTGTATCACATATGTAGCTCTTATCTGTACATACGTGGCTTGGACTRGGAAATGTGGAAAATTTATTTCAGAATCTCTTAGAGGGATTTTTGCTTTCCCAGGATAACTCCACTGTTAATTAAGTTAACTTCTCCTTTTAGCAGGACAAAAATACCTTTGTGTCAGTGAAATGCCCATAAACAGGGTTTAACAATGACTCTGGAGCAGCACAACTGTTCTTTTCTTCAAAGAGATTATTTAAAAAACGTACTTTTATACATGACATATTGTGTATGGGGCATTACCGGAGCTCCCGTGTGGAGTGAGGTTACATCATGTGCTTTGAGGCATGTTATGTCTGCTCATGGAAAYGTTGAAAAGCTGCTACTTTGAAACCACATCTCATTTTAGAGAGCRAGTAAAATGAGGTAGGCTGTTAACACAGAGCCAAAAGCAGACRTCATACAATAGCCCCCAAGACTCATAATGAAATTAGATTTTTTTTTTTAATTCAATGATCCAGATGGATTCATTGATGGAATAGCAAACCATTTCTGAGATCACTAATACCCTAATACATAATTGCAGGATAGCAACTACTTATCCATTACATTCAGCTGTTCTGCTAGTGCTCCCGAGCTTAATTATCAGTCTGCCTTAGAGAATCCATTTCTCCCTCTCTTTCTGCAACAGCAAAATCAAATTTCAGTCACAGTTTGCATTATAATACCTTATCAAAAATCCACGGYTTAGGATGAATGATTATAATCGCAGGTACCCACTGATGGAAAACATTTTCAGTAGGCGGCTGTTCCCCAACGATCGCGGCTCTGAGAGAAGAGCACGTGGAAGTTCATCACSGCTTCCTGATCCGCCTGTGATAAAAAGAGACGGGCAGAACGGAGGCTGCTTTTCGCCAGTGACTATCCCACTGACAAGCAGCCTTCAAACCTGACGGCAACGTAACCGCAAAGGCACGAGGGCTGCACAAAAACGCTGCAGGCAAAGGGTCAACAGTGCCCATAATACTGCGTGATTTCAACTAGTGAGAGCTGGGCTGTGTCCCACCCCTCGCTCTTCTGGATGATCAAGTCCATTCTTCACACGTACGAACAGCAGAAAGCAGCTTGCCCTAGATGTGGTTTTTTTACGCGGTGCATATGTACGAACAGAGTCTCGCTCGTCAGCGACAGGGCAGAGGAAGGGCAGAGCACGGACTGTGGATCAAAGGAAAGCATTTTTTCCTCTCCYGTTTTTTGGCGAATGTAGTGCGTTCGGTAGGTGCTGGACTGGTGGTCTCAGCGGCTGCATTCTCCCGTGGCGAGACGGGAGGCGCCGTGGACAAAGTGGAAGGAGAAGCTGCCTGTGCCAAATGTTTCTGTCCCAGACTGGAAGGACTGGGCTTGCAGATGCCCTGGCAGAGCACCCTCCAGGACTCACTAAGGAGGGACTTGCCCTGTCCGGCTTGGAAGGAGGGCGCTAATTGCTACAGCTTCTACAGTCTTTCYTCTGTATACACAGTATACGTATGATGTGTGTGCATCTTCCTATCTCTAGGAAGTCCCAGAAGTCATGATACCATGCATGGACAACATACACTTAATACTCAGAAGTGATTTGTAGCTGAAAATTTTTCCTTCTTGATTTCAGTCACCTGTACATGTCGGTCTTTCTGACAGCCTTTCTCTGAARCAAGATGTCACAGGGGAGCAGATGTAGAGCAGAGACAACTGCTATTGCTTCCAAGGGGTTCCAAAACCCACAGGATTTGAGGAACTTGGATGCAATGGATCTGGATTTGAATGTGCTGTGAGGGCCACTGTTAATGGGACCTTTGTGTTCRCATGGTATGTTTAGTACTTGACAAATAAGGAGTCCTGGTGAATTTTTCTGAATAAATAAACTACAATATTTTCTCTGCTAACCACATCATCAAAACAATGAAATGTTATTTTGTGTTTTCTAGGAATAACATAAATCAGATGTGAGACCTGGTATCGGAATGATGACGACTTCCAAATGATTAGTAAGTAGCTAATCCACCAAAGCTAAGCCTTGTGATAATTATCCGTTGCACCAGTTGGTGATCAAGTCACAGTCATCGTGGCAATGGGTTAAGCAAGCCAAGGCAGCCTGTAATTTGCATGGCATCTGAACTGCTAAGCTTTTAAACCTGGGAGTATGCAATACAATCTGAGGGCAAAATACCAGAAAAGCATCCCAGTTTAGTTTAAAGAAAGCCATTCCAACAGGATCTGAGGCAGCAGGGATTGTGAGTGTCTCAGGCCCACCTAGACATTTTTGGCAGGCAGTGGAACGGTGCGAGTTACCTGTTCGTACACCTTCTACTTTGATGGCTAGAGGTGGCAGTCAGGTATCTTGACGGCCTTCACAGAGGTTTGGGATAAGTTCCTATTTTGCACCCCTGATTGCGCACAGTGCTGTTTGAATATAACTGAGCTGCTGGAGTGTCAACTGCGATAGCTGTCCTGCTGCTTTGGTCTCCTACCTCTTTGCACTCACCTAAGTCTGGTGTCAAAGAAATTCTGTCATCCTTAAATCTCARCAGAGAAGGCCTGTTATCAAAATTATGCTGGTTTCTGCCACACAAGAAGTAAATGGTAAATCACAATGAAGTGCTATTGCTGTGGAAAGGATCCCTCTGAGAACTGACCTGTGAAGTGAAAACCGCAGATGACTTTGACTGCAGCTTCTTCCCTGTATTTAAATTGTCCTGCTTGCATCATTTATTCCGAACACATTTCCAGGCCAGCTGGGAACAAACTGATGAGCAGGGCTGCGAATGCTGAGAGTGCAGAAGGATTGACATTTTAAAGGTAAACATTGAGACTTTTCATCCAGAAGATGCAACAGCTGCTACAGATGCTGATATAACTTCTGGCAGATAGTGGTAAGTGATATGTAATAGCAGCTCAAGATGAGAGGCTACAACTTAGTTAAAAGCAATGCCCTGAATGTGAATCACAAGGCAGCAGACCATGACACTGTGGCCACGCTGCCAGGCTCCTCCTCACCCTCACCTGCACCTGGGAGCCCGCAGGGCACATGCCGGCGGGTCACCTCTGCCCTCTGAGGAGGACCCGTCCTTGGGAAYGTCACTGCTCAGCATTCCCATTGCGTGCTGGCGCTGGATAGGGGCTGACGGGGTCCTTTCCGTTCTGTGGGGTACACGTTGCGCCAAGCTTGATAGCTTCTTTTTGCAGACGGGAGAGTTGGCATCTGGCTTGTGTTACCTTGACTAAGAGACGCCAGATCAATGGCTGCATTGCTTCTCTGTCATCACCAGAGACAGCTAAGGTGCATGGAGATTGAGTCTGAAGTAAGCTTCCAAATTTTCCAAAAGTTTCAAGCATATTTAAATTTCCATGACAGARGAATCACATTGGACAAAGGTGAGGACAGCTCAGATCCTCCATACTTCCATTTCAGCCAGGTCCAGGCATGCCAGAGACACAGAAACAAAATAAACAGAAAGTGAATTTAACTATTGCAAGCAGTGCAGAAATAYTGTACTTGCATTCAGCTGCAGTTTGTAACAAAGATTCCAATTGGTTTTCATTTTAAACCCACCTTTTTTCCCCAGYCCCAATGAATGTATAATCATATTCCTTTTGCTTATTCTCTGTGTCTGATGCAGACACCTCCCCATACAGAAAGCATTTGRAAACAAATAACGAGCAGGAAATTATAAATCTCAATAAAGTTGGTGTGAGGCAGCTGTAAGGATGCTTTGTGTTTTGAATCTGATCACATTCTGCACTATTTGTCTCCCTCTTTTTCTGGGTGTTTACAATTTTTTATTCTCCATTAACCTTCATTTGACTCTGATGGCTAACTGCTAGTCGGGGTTGTCTTTACCAAAGTACRACTCAAAGACCTAGCTTTTATCAACACGGACATAAATTAATAATTTAAAGAGGGCTACTTAAATACGTAGTTTACCCAGTTCATGGGGTGTTTCTATAACCTTTGACATCAGGATTTAACATCAAGAGTTTAATGAGAGCTTCCAAAAGGAAAAGCATTCACCAGTAAATGTCTGTGGTCATAGAATATATGGTTTAAGGGACAGCCGCACTTAAATAGTGAGTAGTATTTTAAATCATTAGCCACAACATGTTTTAGTGGGAAATTTCTTTTTTATGTTAATATTAGTCATTGCATAATATTTTCCAGGCTTCTGTGTCTGCTTCCCAAATGTTTGTGCTTACATATGTAAAGAACAATAAATCTCTCTGATTCATGAGCAGTAAATGCTGATACTGCTCTTTTATTGAAAGTCTTCAAATTATTATTCTTTCTCTTTCTATGCAAGTCCCCTATGAGCAAACAACTCAATCACCCCAAAAAGCTTATAAGAAGAAATGGGTTTTGCTGTGTTTTTTTAATGTTTCTTTTTGAAAAATATCACACAAATAATAATAATTAGAAGGCAATATTCGTATTGCCTCAAGGAGTTAAAAAGATGTTAACTTTCCCTTGGGGAGCCTTACACTGGTGTCTACATGACTGCTCTGATATTTTGATTTATTAAGAGGGAATAAATGAGTCTTCAGCAGCTGAAAGAAGAAAGCTGTTATCTGGAGGGAGCAATATTTTCAGGTCTGTCCTATTTTCTTTCTTTTTTGCTTGCTTGCTTGCCTTTCCCTTGCCTTTTTTTTTTTTTTTTTTTTTCGTTAGTACCCGCACAGCTGAGTCAAGGTTAAAGAGCAGCTGGCACCATCGAGGCTTTTCAGCCTCATTTTGTAGCTCTTCCCTACCTCCGCTCTTGACACCGATGAGCGCATCGAATGTCTGGCCGCGGAGCGGCCGTGCTGGGGGTTGGACTGCGCACAGTGACGGGGAGTTCTCCCGTGGGCTGGATTCGTTCAGCCCAGGAGCCCCCTTCCCCAGCCCTGCTTTTTAGCTGTGGCTCAGGTCAATTCACTGGCAGAAGCCTTTAAAAATACCTTTGATGAAATAATAGATTATGACAGCACTTCCCACCACCCGGTTACAGCACACGGTGTGTTAATCTTATAACATGAAGAGTTAGTGCATTTCTAGTAAAAAAATACATTTGCAGGGAGGGTAATTGTTTTAAATGGGCTCTTCTTTATAGGCTCCAGTTTTGGAAGCAGGTAGTTTCATGCAAATATCGACAGTAACATGGACTGCATGCTTTTCTCATCATAGCCAAAGAGTTATTTAAATTCAGGGTGAAGCGATCAGAGCTAAAAAATTCAGAACTAAACAATCATTCAAATATCAAGCTCAGTCTTGCTGATGGGAGGTTATTTTGAACACAATGGGATTACTCACACGTGTAAAATTACTTCTGTGTATAGGTGGTTTGCAGAATAAGAAGCTTCAGATTGATTCTGAGCTCCAGTAGTCAATAGTTTTGCCATTTCATTCAATGAGCCCATACTGGAGCGCTAATCAGTTAGCTTGAGCTATAGCTAGTCTCATGTCAAGACCAGCAATTGATGAGCAACAGAAGTTAGTTTTGCAGTATGGAGAATCTGTATGCAAAAACCTCATGCATTTTGCCTGCTTTGCATGGAATTTTTTGCATGGCTATAGAAATACAAATTTCAGAAGAATGGACCTAGAGTGGAACTTAGGAAGTCACTAATGACATGTTAACTTAGGGAAATTACATTAATAAGATTCACCGAGGTCAGGGGGAGTGTGCTAATTCACAAGAGCATGGCTTGCTTATTTGGTAAATTCAAGATTTCATTATCTAGTAGATTAAATAATTTTGCCAGCTGAAATGGAATTAGACTGAAATAGGCTGKTTTTTTAGATATATTACTGTTGTGGGGAAAGGGCAAATATTGGTGATAGAAGAAAATGGGATCAAGACTAGAAATTAGCCAGAGCTTCTGACACCAGGTGGATGAGGATAATATAAAAATAGAGAAAAAACTCATTTAAGAATGACCAACAATAAAAAGGTAACCCCATCACTTATTGCATGTCTCTTCATTTTCAGGTAGAGTTTCATTATCAGCTAAAAGATTTTTAAACAAATCAGAAGTTGTCCATCATTCTGTTAACAGAGGACAATGCCAATATGAACATTGACTTTATTATAGACTGCTTGTAAAGAGAGCAGGAAGTTCAAAATTAATGTTGTAGGTAAGAGAGATTGTCAGAAAGGATAAAAGAGTAAAGATTATCTCATCAAAGTGGAGGCAGCCCTACTGGTGACAGCAAAGCCAATGTCTCCTTCTCAGTCTCATCAACTTCTTGCAATTTAACAACATTTTTGTTTCATTCCTGAGCAGGATATATTCATTTCGAGAAGACAATCAGAGAAAGCAGGCAAGATGATAACTTATTATTTTTCTCTGAGAAAGTTTCCATAATAATGTCTTGACTAAAGAGTCACAGAAATTCTTTATTCTTGGTTTCATGCTTGCTTTTCATGAATACAGCACAGATGAATAGCCCTAGAAAGCCAWATCTTTCCTTTTTGTACATAAAAACCGTAGGTGGCAGCCAGATATTTTGTTTAATGTGGCCCTAGCATGGCTCCTGTCTGACCTAAAGTGGCTGGTCCACGGGTCAGAAATTCAGTCTTCTCAGCTGAGGCTGCACCAAAAGAGTGTCAGTTGTGGAGGTGCTTATCATCTGCGCCTCAAAAGAACCCGGCTCAAGCCACTGCCTCATTATAAAAGCGCACAAACCCATCCTCGGATGGTAATGACTCTTGGTTCACTGCTGCCTTAGACTTGAATCAAACCAGTGACCCAGAGTGAAAGGCTCCATAAACCCTTAGCAATTCACTGAGCCATTCAGGGCTTCGGGGGAAGGGGAAGGAGGGAAGCAGCCTTAAGAAGGGGGCCTCAAATTTACAAAGACTTGACTAAGAAAACGCTAAGCATTGTCTTCATATTTACTGGCAGCACTCACTACTCCCAGGTCCCTGAGTGGGGTCCATCCGTACAAGAGAATGCAGAAAGAAATGATAAATAMAAATTTTACAAATTAAAAAAAAAAAAAGATGGAAGCAAAATATATATTTTTTAGATTTTTTTGCCTTCATTTGTCTTTCAAGAGGCAAAGAATTTTCAAGGCAAAAGAATCCACTCATTTAAAGACTCTGAAAAACCCAAACCCTGAAATTTAAATGAGATTTGCTTGCATTTTTAGTTCTCCATAGCATGGGCTGGTAGTGGACTTGTTTCATKTTAACGTTGATACTTACCATTCATCTGAAGGAGAACATGAGTATGTGCACATGCACACATATAGATCTGTGTAACTTGGAAATCTAATTAGTAGTTTTACGAACCTTRCAAAAATTAAGTTACTATTACGTGATAATCTGAGGTATACGTTTTTACCATTAAGAGAAACTATTTTTTCCTCCTTTTATTGATTCACTGAAACGATTATCAGTTCCGTCTTAGATGTTAATACTTCTTTTTTGTAGAAGTTAGTTTTTTGTTTGGTTCTTATTCTTCTAGATGAGCTGCAAATTGTCTACAGTGACAGGACCATTTTACTTCTTTTTCCCCACAATATCTAATCCCTACTCTTTCTCTCCTATTCATAGGACTTTTCTGAATTTCATTTGGTGAGCAAAATTTAATCAGGGATTTTTAGAGGTTTTGATATTATTTTTGATTCCTGCATTGACCTTTTTTCATTTCTGACATCACATTGACTGACAGAGTTGATGTTAGCAATTAGTGTTCTTTCTCAGATTCATCTGTCCCTCTCGTTTGAAAATTAAACATTYTCCATTTTTTTCGGATATCAAAACCTGATGCCAGACTACCGAGATAATTGCTAAATTAATCATACTTGCCAGGCTCAGTGAAAATACAGCTGTACTTTAGTTTTAGAGGAAAAAATGAATAAATTAATCCAAAAGATATATACATAAATGGYGTCTTTCACTGGCTATTAAGCCATTGAATCAAAACGGTTTATACTTCCATGTTTTCAATAGCAATCTTCAGCAGCAGCATCTAAAAATTTCAATTCTTGTTTTACRTCTGAGGTAACAAAGGAAATCAATTCACTTGGTTTTTATTTTAGTAAAAGTTAACCACTGACCTCCCTACCTGCTCTATAGACTACTACTAAYCTTGTCTGCAAGAGGGTGGTGATTTTAAGAGTTATGATTGTTAATGGCCTTCGAATGCAGCCGGCTCAAACCACTTACTTCCCAGTGTACGGCACAGCTCAGGCTTTTCCAAATGGGAAAATGATAAGGAGAGGAGGAAGACAGCAGGTCATTCTTGAGGCAGCCTTGAGAAAATTGCTGCAAAATGAATCGTGCAGGTCTGTGGTACTTTTCCCAGCGTTTTTCGGTTTTAATTTATCAAGCCAAAGCTTGTTGACATGAAAGTGAATGAAATGGTTGTACTGTATGCCCTAAAAAGCCAGCACAGGGGTTTCACGTGCCAGAGCTCAGCTGTAAATAACAAAGAGAATCCAGGGAATATTCTGTATACTGGTGCCCTCCATAACGTTTTGTATTCATCTGCCACATGCTGAAATCTCACTGTTAGTATCAGCTGTGAAAATAAATAAATAATGAAGTCCTTGAAATTTGAAAACAGTGGGGTTTTCTTATGCCTATTATCGATGAAATAAATCCTGAAATTGGTGATATTGTCTCACCTGGCTATCTAGAACTAGATTTATTTGTTTGTATAATAAATGAATCGATTGCATGAAAAGGAGATAGCTTTGTAACGTGGGGGAGGCACATTCAGATGAGCGTGGTATTACTGTTAGGCATTTTCATACTATAGTCCAGATCTCTGAACCACAGGAAAACAAAATGAAGGAAGGTAGGAAAACATTAAAGGTGTCCATTTCCAAACTTCTCCTTATAAATAGCTTTTCACAGGGAGGATAAGTAGGCCATCAGAGATGCCTTTGTGCCACTGTGACACAAAACTGAGTAAGTACGCTATGCCTACCTTTTCCCTTTTAACTCCTTTTTTCTCTCCATAAACAAGGGCGCGTGGAGCTTCCCCACAGTCATCAAGCCTCAGAAACCTGGCCTAAATGTTGGCAGCCCAAACTACTTGTTGTCTTTGCGTAAGTCAGGAGATTTGTTTAGGAAGCATGAGATTTAACAGTATGCATTTCACGCTGCTCTGTTTTGTTTCCTGCATTTGAGTCTTCCCGAGTTTAGTGTTTCAAATTTTGTGACTCTGGTAGCTAGAAACTTACTATTTATTGCAATGAATCTCACTGTTTATCGTAATACTGCTTCATGGCTCCCAGCGCTGTAATTGTGAGAACTGTACTAAATGCTGCGTGACTCAGGACAGAACCGCCAGAAAGGAGCAATAATGTGCAGTTCTGAACAGTTGCTTCAAGGCTGGGAGAAGAAGTTTCAGCTGCTTTTGGCACCCTCCTTACCCTAGTCTCTTTGTAGGAAGCAGGGAGAAGCACGAGAGGGGCGCAGAGTACAGCCCCTTACTATACAGGATATGCTCGTATTGGTGGTTGAAGTGGGTTGTGACTGTGGCTCTAGGGAGGTCTGTGCTGTACAGGGCAAATGGTGGTGGAACAACTCATGCAGCATGCTTTACTCCTCTAGTGTCTGGCGTGAATACAGCCAGTCATGAACAGTGTGGGCATGACCTGTTTTGCACAACTTGGCGTAAGGATCTGCATTGCCCCTGGACAGCAAGGGCAGGACCAAAGTGATCCGTTATAACCCAGGGAGGCGGATTGGCAATGGGACATGGAAGGAACTGGGAACGAGGTAGCTCTTMTTAAATTATTGCAGTATTTCTGATTACAGAGACTTACTCAAAAAGAGAACAATTGAGTAGATTAGGATCTTTTGCTCTTTTGCTTCCATATTTTATACAAAACATTGAAATGACTGGAGTTTCAGTGGTGTAGGCAAGACCATTAYGGAAAAATTCCTCTCCTGAAAACTTGTTCTAAATGTTTTATCACATCCTAGATACTAATATACGACAAAATCCTTTTGCTCTTAGTGCTGTCACATTTGTGCGAGATGAAGGTTGTTGCCTCACCCACACAGACGATAGGATGACACTTTAATTGGAAAGTGACATTGTTGGGAACATTTATGAATAATTGAGTATGTCCTCCCCACTCATCTTTTTATATGTTCTCCAAGTCATTATTTTATTTATTATTTATTAAGAACTGACATTGTGCTGAGAGCTGTACAGAATAAAGGAGAACACAAAGTCCTTGCCCTTGTGGATCTTACGCAGCAAGAAACAGAGAAAGCTYTTTTCCGTCCTGCTCATAAGATAGTAAACACATTCTGGCTACGTTCCAGACTTTTTCCTCTCTTGGAGGTTGCCTTTACTGACAAGTATAATAATAACATTAATAATAAAAATATCTCAGCATGAATGTTCTGTTAAGCCTGGCTGTTTTTAAGATTTTTTTCGTGCCCTCGGAGACCTTTATATCCTGCTCTAGTTCCTTCTTCTTCCCAGAAATACACAGATCTTCTTATCTCGTTGGGCTGAAGTTAATAGGACGTGCCTGAGCTGACATCAGGGCAAGTCAACAGAAACAATTCTGTCACTCTCTACAGGGAGCCGAAACTCGCTACCCTTTTACAAAGCAGCAGCTCTTCTTAATTGTTCATTTATTTTTTTTTCTCTTTGCTTGTGCATGGCGACTTGTTTGTGCCCACTGGATTAAATAATTCTGTCTTTTCCTGTGGAKGCAGTCTGCTGGCACTGCAGGGCCACATCCTGCACTGAGGCCCCTAACGCAAGCATATAATGAGGCGACATATTTTTTTCTCGGTGAGGTGACTTGTCCATACAACCTCTTACCGATGCAGGATTGCTGCTGTTTCTCAATCTCAAAACAGCTCTCATCCTCCTGCATCAGTCACCTGTACTAGCTTATTAGACATGAGATAGAGGGTCAATTTTTATGCCAAAAAAATGCGAGAACCCTGCTTAGAATAATATGCTTAGGATCCCTAGTAAGTGACTGTCTACATGCTGGTGTACAGTATGAGGAACCCATTCTTCTAATTCCATTTTCAATTTCTACTGAAAGACTTAATAGCTTTACTTTTCAAAACCTCCTATTTTTTAAATAGGCAATTTCAAGAGGCTCTCATTCAGAAAGTTTTTGATAGCTCACAGAATATGTTTAGGATATACTCCCAGCATATGTCTTAATGTAACAGGTGCTCTTCCCTGCAAGATATTTACTTTTAGAGCAGCTGATGCCTAAGGAAAAACATTGCATTAGAGACAGCTATGCTCATGTGCTCTGGCTATATGCTGCGTTTTCCTCCCTCATTCGTTGCATTTCCATAAAAATAGGTTCTTAGTTTATTAGCGTTTTATCTATATTTGCTGCTTTTTCCCTGCTGGAAGTCAGGCTCCCCTAGGATACCACCGTATTTTCTACTGAAATTGTCACGATGTTGCGTATATGGAGTTTGTGGAGGCCTGAATGAAAATTTCAGCTCAGCGTCACCAAACTRTCCAAATTAGATTTAGTTTTGAGGCAAAAATAAACCCCAGGTAGGCACAGTAATGAGTGGAAGATGGTGTTTGACATTTGGAACTGAATTTTTCAGAATCACCCATTATTCAAGAAGAAGAAGAAGAGGAAGAAGCTATTGCAGTGGTTTTCACCCCAAATTTGGCCTCGCGTGAGCGCTGGCATCTCACTAAGCARCTAAATTGCAATTTTTGCATTGTCCCAGTGCTAAAAACTGCCCAGGTCCTACAACAGCACTGGCTGGGCGATCGTGAGGAAGGGGTAAAATGCGGGGGCAGGAGAAGACGGTGGTCGCCGGGTGGTGGGAGCGAGATGAAGGCGCGTGGCGCCAACCTCATTATCAGCGAGCGAAAGGGCATCAAAATCAATTTGCAGCACGAAGCACAAAGGTCGTTAGCGGCCTCRCGTTCTCCGTGCCCGCTCAGAGCACAAAAAAAAAAATAAAGTGGTCGCTTTAATAACCGTGATTAGTAAAGAGCACAGGCATATCATTGAGCCATCTGCTTAAGCACTGGCTCTACCTTAGTTTTTATTCAAAACACTGTGAATAATGGGAGGTGGTGTTTGCGGAAGGCTGTGTTCCTGCAACGTTTCCCCATTCATTTCCAAGATTTATAAGGCTGACAGAACTGAAAGCACCTCTCTAAAATTATAGTCCTTTGAAATCAATAGTGTAATATTGGTAATTTGTTTCTTTTTTATTACAGACCACTTCATTATTATTTTTATTTTCAGTTCACGGAACGAGCTAGACTGGAATCCATCATTTTCTTATCTGCGGTTAAATTGCTTACTCAGGGGTGCAGATTGCCTGTTTTGTTTCGCCTGTTTTGTTATAACATCTCCATGTTAAAATCTCCCTTGCACGAGCAAACACGCACCTATATCGTCAGCAGACACTGCAGCTGCAACACCTAAACCTAAAGGCATATTTACGTTATTAATGTTGGGTCTGAAGGCAAATATAATATTTCTAAGGAATTGCACAGTGSATAAAAAAATGAGAGCCGTCAGAAGAGGATGGCTACTGGAGAGTTTTCCTTGTGAAGTTTTCCTTCAAGTTGGGTATCAGAGGTAAGGAGACCATACAGGGAGCTGCTGTCCAGTGGGAACTGGTTGTCCTCCTGAGCATGATCACCCAAAATGGAAACAGAGGTCAAGAACTTGTTCATTAGTTCCCTTTTTTGTTGCTTCCCTCCTTTYGCAACACACGGATACTCCTTCCTCAAGGCCCCCAAATGGGATGTCATCCAAAGTATTGAAGGACTCAGCTGGATATGGTGTCAGAGGGTTCCTGGTGTCCACTGACTACGGCTCGCCTCGTCTTTCAATATTGAACACAAAACTTGATGCCATAATAATAATTGCTATGGTCATTTTGCTATTAACAGTTTCCTTTTTTTCTACAAACCAGAAAGGACCAAATTGTGCTTTTCTCTCTTCATTTGAACAGTCTTCAAAGATGTTTTTGTGAACGAGGTGACCACCTCAGGATACTTTCCCTTTGTGTCATGCATGGAAATCTTCCTGCCAAGGAAATGAGATTCAGCATTGTTAACAGGAAGATAAAAACACTCCGTTTTCATTTTACATTTTGCTAATAATGAAGCAGACTGAGAGGATGATTGGTTGAATGCACTTGGAATAATAATAAAGGGCAGGGCAGRTTCTGAAAGATATTTTTCATGTTTCTTCTTCTAATTGCTGTTTGTTTCTCACGGCCTTTGTGTGCGTTTCCTTTATTAGTGTAGAAATCTCTGAGGGTAAATCAGCCTATTCTTCCCTTCCCAGTAGCTACATCCTTGATGATACTCAAGAAATGGCTTCAAGCTTAAGATCTGGCCCCATATAAAGCCTTCACTGGACTTCACTGGTTCTGAGGGACTGCTGCACTACTTTTGCACCAGAGCTACCTGCTCCTGGTGGCAGCTCTGAGCCACACGAGAGTTTGTCATGCCTGAGCCACAGGTGTTGTGCTAGACCTACTATCAGGGGTCACCAAGAGCCGAGCACTAAGCTGCCGTGCTTTGAAATCAGAGCTACTCATATCGAGCTGCCTTGGAGTACCAGGCCGTTGGCAGGAAACGCTACCGACAGAACCATGTACTTTGCTAAAGCAGATTGCTGTGAAATCTCTCCAGTGGCCTTGTGTCAAGGTCACAGCAACAAATAGCCTGCCAGATCAGGCAAAAAATGTCAGTGCCAGCTGGGTGGATTTGGTAAGAGCAGGCTCACAACCGGCCCTGATCTCAGGCCCACCGATGTCATGGCAAGTATTTGTGTTGATTCTAGGGGATGAGAAAACAACTTAAAAATGCAACAGTAATTTTTACCTTGCAGTACATTAAAGCTCTCTGGGCTTTTCATTACAGGTGCTAGCAGTACCTGTTGTTAATGAGTACCAACGAGTTACAGTACCCGTACATAACCAGTATCATTATAGGAACTAGCAGTGGATCTAGTTTAATGTCCTACAGAAATCAACAGGAGTTTTGCCACTGAGATTGATGTTTATTTCTCTTCAGTTACTATGAAAATGGAGCTATTATGCATAAGCTTCGATTGCCCCAATTACAAATGCAAACGTAAACTACAGCTTAACTTCAGTGGTCCACCACTGGACCAAATCCTCTTGTACAACTAACTGCTAAAGTAGCTGCTGCCATAGAGAGCTAGGTCCCATCAACTCCTTGACACCAGTYTCCTGCACAGTGACCTTTTGCAATAGCCTGTGAGAGGAGATGACCCATACSATGGCCAGCTAGAGATTTCCCTGCCCGAGGCGGGCTTTAGAGTCCTAAGTGCAAACAGATCAAATACTCACTTGACTGCAGTGTGCCATACACTTGTACTGCTGATCAGGCCCTCACTCCCTTCTTTGTGTGAATATCTTTATTGGCCGTGTGCTCAGGCTGCGCTTGATCGTACAATACAATTCCAAAAATACCTTTCTGGATGTGTGTGCAGTTTGGTGTTCTTCCTTCTTCCTACATCTTTACACCTATTGAGGACTTTGGCACCAGGGAAAGAAAACTTTACATTCAAGCATGATAATATATGTTTTATGAATAAAATACAAACTTGGTTAGCCCACCAACATACACTGTTTTGTAGAATTTATTTATTACCYCAGCCCATCTCAAGCTGACAGCATTTTCTTCAGGATTTACAATCTCAGTAGCARTCAGCCTGCAGGGAATTTGGCCTTACCCATATTTCACTGCCCATAGTCCTCTTCATGTTCTAATCATGCAAATATGTTATAAGTAATTAAATATTGCTTCAGCAAAATTATGGTCTCAGGAGGATGCACTTGTAAATAAGCATTTCATTTCAACCACTTTAAATCTCAAAGTGGAGTTGAAAAGTGATCCCAGGTATTCCACAGAGCCAAAATGAAATCAGGAGGCTCTGCATGACAGCTACCCTGCAGAGGAGCTGCAGGATCAACAAGTATGCTTGATGGACAGATGTAGCCTTCCATGCCACATAAAACCTGAAGGCTTTAAATTACTTTAATGAGACTACCTGGGTGTGGAACTCACTGACATGAATTCATTCATAGTTTAGCTTTTAATTATTTTTACTAGCTTCTGGCTCTCTGTAAGGCATGATCAGTGAGGCGCTAAGCAGCTTTTGGGGGATGTTATTGAGCAGTCTCTGGACTTACGAGATGTTTTCATTGCTGTGATAGACAGGTGTCATGAAGCAAAAATTGAAGACTTAAAAGGCATTACTAATTTACTATTGAACTTACAGGAAATACTAACAATCCCTTAAAAATACATGTCAGGAGAATCAAGGTTGTGCACTGAAGCATTTAAAAGCAGGAAATGCCAATGGTTAGGTTGTTGGGTCAACTTCAGTTTGCCCCCACCAGGCATGAACACAACAATTCAGTCATTAGTGGCAAGTTTAAGTGTAATTTCTCAGTAAATATCATATGGTATCCTAATATTTAGCCCACATGAGATAGCCTACTCTTTCTAAACTCTCTCTCCTTTTATCTCTTGTTTTAAACATTTCCCTCACTCTGCAGAGAATAAATTCTATGTCCACTGAAACTGCTTTTTATCAGCTCTTGTTAACATTATAGCTCTTTACACTTCTTATCTGGTGGCCAGAAGTTGCATGGTTTTCTTGCCTTGATTGCACATACAGCCCCTAAAGTTTGCGGCCAGTTCTGACCAAAACAGAGCCTTCTGTAAATATTATCTTAAGGTTATACATTTGTCTTCCTGTTTGAAGAGAAGCTATGATTGCTGGTGTCCTTGCAGCAGAAGGACTTATGAGCTGGCTAATTTAACTGGCTTGCTGCCTTTCAGCTAAGGTCACCGTGTTACTTCCTGTATCCTGTTTTCTGGTCCATTTCAAGCGTCCTATCAGTCGTTGACATGGAGTTTGTTGATGAACGTGCCCTAAGAGGACCATAAACCAATTTGTGGAGCAAATAAGAAGGTTATGAAAGCAATGTCATACCCAGTGATTTTCCACTCTGTGCCTCGTGTATGTATCTTAATTTTCGGATAGCTGCATCACAAAATGAGAAGAGTTAATAGCCGCCTGGCTCTTTGTGCACCCCTCCCCCTTTCTCTAAGGTTTCAGTGGACTACTTCAATAAAARGGAAAGGGAACACTTTTCACTAGAAAACAGTTATTTAGGTACAATAATTTGTACTTTATGTCATATTATAATGGTGAGTATAAATTTTCCTTTGAACCATGTTTTATTAACATTTTTTTTCCACAGAGTTACATCAAAAGACTCTATAAATAAGTGATGTGCTCAGCCTGCCAGCTCTTACATGCATACCAATTACCTCTATTGGTTTCAGGACACGTAGTCAGTACTTTAAACAACCCAGATAATATTGCAAACTGAAATATTCAACATCTCCATCTTGGTATGCTGTCACCATGCAGAGAATGATTATAATTGGTAATCAGTTTCACTGCTAGTAAGTTGAGTGGCATGATGCATTTTATATCCATGCTTATGTCAAACTCAATTAACATTCTAACATAGTGTATTTCAAAGACACAGACCTAATCTGAGGGAACAACACATTTATTTTTTTGATGTTCAAAATTCTCATATACCGTGAAGAGAAGAACTTGAAGCACAAATACATTTATTAATACTGTAGCATTTTCTGGTTTAGCTTGCTAGAGAAAGAGGGGATGAACATATATCTTCAGTCTCAAATTCCTGTTGTAAGTGGGGCATGCCAATGGCATGAGAAACTGCAGAGAAATCAGAAATATAAAAATGATCAAGGTTTTCCTTGAGATCACACACTGCTGCATCGAGGTATGATATGCATTATGATATTGTGAACAGAAAAAGGGCTTAATTCTCTTTTTAAACAAACTCAGCTCATCTGTTGAGACCAATTTTTATTGATTGATTTATTTACTAGCTGCAAGTATCACAGTGCTTTGTCAAATTCGACATGAATGGGAAAACAAAATCATGAAGACAAAGCTAATACATGAAACCAGTTTAGGTTGAATTATCATGTTGAAAAGGGCAGATAAAAACTGCAACATACTGGAATTCATCATCGTAGAAAAATCTTGCCCCTAGCCCCCACCTCCCTCATGTGTTACGCAGCTCTCCTATCGTTCTCAACATCAGTTTGTAATAATGCAGCAGCCTTTATAGCGCAGAAAGGAAGAGAGAAAACAGAGCTTTTTTWAAAAAAMTACCTGGCTTCTCATCTAAAGATAGCTTGTTGTAATGTCACGTAGCTGGTCACTATTTGCTGTTTCGTCTGTCTTGAGGGAGGTGACAGCATTTTCCTGGCGTGTCCTCTCCACATGGGCACTCCTCTACGCAGTAACTGCGAGTGTCTTCTTTTCACTCTCATCATTGTCATTTTTGAACACTGGAAACCATGTGAAAACATAGCTGCTCTGCTAAAAGGAAGACACAGTTCTGTGGCTCAGGAAGGAAACAGAAGCATGATAACCTCTATTTCGATTCTTTTAAGATAGAAGTACCACTCACTTGGTAGCACAGTAAGTTGGCTGAAGTTAAAATAAATGTAACCATATTTTGCCCAAAGTAAACGAATCTCTTGAATCTGCAAAACTGTCTGGGAAGTCTCAAAGGAGCAAAAGTGGCTGACAGCTCTAGCATAATGAAACCTTTTTAAGTGATATTTTTTTTCCTCTCCCCTCCTTTTTTTTTTTTTCTTCTTTGGTATCTATACATTTTGCAGCTAATTCACCACGAAAAAATCAGCGTGCAGATGCTTTGCCAATTTGTGGCACAATGAGAAAGTTCCTCACTAGCTTTCATGGGCAGGCTCAGATCGAGTTATTCTGATTGATGCTATTCATCTTAAAAACAAGAAAAAAAATGCTAGTGAAATAGCTGACCTCATCTGCAAGTTGTACRACAAGGGCCACATGAAGAAGAGTACTGGAACACTTCCTCTGAGCAGAGTCCTCAAAACCTGACTACTGCTGTCCTTTGATCCTCCAAAATGCGGAAGCGATATGCATGTTACCTAGAGAAACCTGACCAAAGATGACCTGACCAGTTCCTGTGTTATGCTGTTTGGCCTACTGCAAGTTTTTATGAACTATTGACCTGAAATTTGAGAAAGAACACTCTTCCTGGAAGCAATGGAGAGGTGTTTTATTACTCCTTATCATCAGGAAGTACGGAGCAGGATGTCAAAAGTTCGTATCTTTACATCTTGAAAGCAAGACCTTATCTTTACTTTCCGGTAAGACAGGCCTCTGGGCTTCCACCTAGACTTACACTGCAGAATTTGGGGCGAGTTCTCTTTTTTCCTCTTCATCACTCTTTCCTTTCCTCCATAGCCGTTCCTATGAGGAACGGCTGCGAGAGCTGGGCCTCTTCAGCCTGGGGAAGAGCAGACTGAGGGGGGATCTTATCAATGTGTGCAAGTACCTGAAGGGAGGGTGTCAAGGGGACGGGGACAAACTCTTTTCAGTTGTCCTGTGTGACAGGACAAGAGGCAATGGGCAGAAATTGAAGCACAGGCAGTTCGGCCTGACCGTGAGGGGGAATTTCTTCCCTGTGAGAGTGACGGAGCCCTGGACCAGGTTGCCCAGAGAGGTTGTGGAGTCTCCTTCTCTGGAGATCTTCAAGGCCCGCTGGGATGCAACCCCATCTAAAGTACTCTAGGTGACCCTGCTGAGCAGGGAGGTTGGACTAGATGATCTCCAGAGGTCCCTTCCAACCTTACTGATTCTGTACTTCTATGATAGCCGTATCTTAAAGATTATTCTCATCTATTTAGTTATTTTCTCATCTATTTAAACCCCAGATTAATAATCTAGTGCAAACCTTTTCTGAACACAGTATAGAGTATAATTCCTGTGGTGATGATATACTATTGTGTATCTTGCATTTCTGACTGTTTGAGCCTAGATGCTATCCGATGAATTCATCAGAATTATCCTGTGTTTATCAGAAGCTGTTGTTAGAAGTTATTGATAAAAACATATTTTATCAGCCTCTGGGTACCAGCTTTATCTTTGATTTCAACATATTGATTTCTCCTACACCGTTTGCTACAATGATTCCTTTGGGAATATCAGAGTCGGTAACAGGACAGAAAACTAAAAGTCAATTGTTGACCCTTGTGCTTCTTTACCTCAGTAGACAACTTCAACTTGAAATTAGTTACCTTTTGACATTCAAGTGAAACATTATAGTTTCAAAATTCACACTCCATGAATATTATTATTTAAGCATCCTTTAAAAAAATGCTTTAATATCCCTTCCTATATTTAAATATATTTTACATGAGCAGCCTGGCTGCAGAGTTTGGGGAATAACATTTGCACCATATCCTCATAAATAATTTTTCTGTTAACTTAACTGTTCCTGAGAGGGACTAATAATCTTAATGTCACATCTGACCACTCTATTTCCATGACAAGCAAGGTGATCAATGTGGCAAGAATATTTCTTTAAGCAGTGCCATTTGTGCTTTTATTTGTCCCACGACTAACCTGCACCATCACTGCATATAATTTTGACTGTGAGGCTGCTCACGGTGATATATTCTTAGGACTTCAGGTAGCGTAGCCCCACTGCTTGAGACTTGTTCAGCATTACAGTATGTTTGCTCAGTGGCTGAAGCTCCTGTGTTTTGAATATTGGATGTCATATAGTCACCGTTTAAATATAATTTGACAGTTCTGAGCACCTTTTTTAAAAAAAAATTGTCTGGAAATGTCTAAACAGTTATTTATCTGTCTTGATATAGTCTCCATCACAGTAGGAGCAAAATGCATGATGTACATTTTTTTCCAGCAGCCTTTTATAATTGCAGTATACAAATAATTAGTATTCATGTGGCGTGTTTACTTTAATACAGGAAGCTGAATCTGACATGCTATATGAATGGTATCTGACTCTGCAAGTTGTCTCATTAAAAGCAATGTTTGGAGAATAAATATGTGAATCTGAAGACCTTGGAATCTGACACAATGATTATTGCTATAATGTTAATTAGGAAAATAGTAAAATCATAACAATTTATATGGTGTCTGCTGCACTAATGCCTGGACAGTACTTATTCTTTGAAAGCTCCAGCACTGCATTTTAAGTTGCAGACGCATTCACTTTTAATGATCACTGGGAATGATAATAGGAAATGCCTKGTTATTACCAGCAATCTCCTTCTCAAGCCCTTTTCCCCCTCTCTTTGCATTTCCCTTCTAACATCAACATGAGACTAAGCGTATTGAGTCCCTATACAGTTCATAGCTTATACATTATGGTATAGCCTAAGCCAACAAAAAGGATTACAAGACATTTTAGAAATAATAATAATGATTATAAAATAATTATGGTGCCAAAACATTTCTGGCATCATATAGCTTGGTCCATGAATAGAACTTCTTTCATTTCAAAAAAAACAACCTTTGAGAAATCTGTAGTCCCATCTATCAGGCTCATCTTTCATTTCCTTTTTGCTTTTATCACTGTCTGATTCATAGAAAATGTAGGAAATAATAGTTCACATTAAAACAATGGCAGAGAAGGCATCCTAGTACCATCCATGTGTCTTTTATTCTGAAACAATTTATTATTTGACTGTTTCACATTTCCAGGTTTACAAGAACTGTTGTATTATCTGAGTGTCATTACATCTGCATTTCGGAAGGGTGACGCCGAACCGACCTTCTGCACAAGCGGACCGCGCGCAGAAGAACGACGCTCACATTTCAGACATACTTCTGCAGGAGCTTTTTCTGGTAAACCATTCGTAGAAAGCTAATTTCCATTTGGAAAGCTTTGTGAAAAATGAATTTTTCTGCACGTATTTCAGAATGTTTTCACACAAATACCCCACCAAAGAACAGAAATAATACCCCCCTGTTTCTGTGATACATCTTAATGAAAACATTCTCACACTTTTGGAAAACTGAAACCAACCMCTCACAATAAGTGACTTGTGATTAATTCAGTAGGTGGGTGATTTCTGAAAATTTCTGTGACATTTAGCTGACAGTATATTTGGCATGTAACACTTTGTTCATAGAGATTCCCTAAGCGGTGACAGGCGCTCTTCCAACACGAGTCGTCAAACCTCCTCTTACCTGCCCCCTCTCATTTCTCCGGCGTCCTCTCTGGCACTTCTYCTCCCTTATTTCACGTCGCTTCTGTCCCGCTCCCCAACCACTCCCGCCACCGTGATGCTCCGCGGTGGCCCGCGGCCGCCTCCCCGCCTACTGCCCGCTCGTCCGCGCGGCGCGCGGGCTCTGCACGACGCCTACCAGCAGCTAGCGGGAAACGTGGAGGTAGGCTCGGGGCCGTCGGCACGCCGAGGGGCATGTTCYGTTATCTTTCATATTATCGTGCAGCTCTGTAGCAGAAAAATCTTTGCAAGGCGCTGTGCCGAGCTTGCAAACACCTCTGCTTGGACGTGTTTAAAATCGGCCCCGCGTGGGGCCGGAGAGGCGCTGCGGGAAGGGCGCACGGCGCCGGGCAGGGACGCCCGCGAGCGAGCGCGGCCGCGGCGCCGGGGAGCGGGGCGGCTGCAGGCGAGATTTAAACTTGCTTTAGAAAACACTGAGCCTGGTATTTCTATGTTTCCTCCTGCCATAACCTTCAGGCCAAGCTATTCAGCTTCATTAAACATCGAATGTCTTTTTTTTTTTCCCCTGGTGGAAATTTCAAAACAGGAAAAAAAGCCAGCTTAACCACAGACAAGCAAAAACGTACAGGAGAAACGTTCAGAGCCACAGAGCACATCATATTCCACCTGCTATGCAACCTGGATGTAGCCATCCGGTCTTTCTAAAGGGAGCAAGGCATGAAAGCATGCTCATCAGCAACCAGCATAACCTCGACCAAGCGGCCTGACAGGGTTGGAGGCCTCTTCGCTGGTATAATGCCGCGCGTGTGGACGGGTAGATAACTCGGAGCGGAAACGGGGGCCAAAACGGCGCTGAAGCGCTGCTGCCGAAGAGCGTGCRGGGCGCACCGCGGTCGTTACAGCCGCGCAGGGGCACCGCTGGGACTGCAAAGCCTTGCCCGGCCCCAGGGAGGCTCTGACACCACCCAATAAGTAGTTAGCGTCCTATCACCACCCGCTGCGCTCACCGCTGTCACACGCTCCCATATTGCCTACGCTTGATGGTCCTGCTGGGACCCTCAAAATGTGGAGGAGCAGGCTGTTAGAAGAGGAGGATTTCGYGCTGAAGAGGATAGCTCGAGGACCATCTTTAGGACAAGATGGCAAAGAGATGCTTTGGGAGTGCAGCGGGATGTTGTGGAAGTGTGGGACTGGTCCCTAACCATAACGGTAAATTTATTTGATATTCTTAATTGGTTCATGTTAGCCCTTCTTCCTCTCTCTTAATAAACACAGTGCATTTTTCAAACACAGATTTTAGCGCTGGTGCAAGGCGGAGAGTGATTACCCTGTCTGCAGCTGAGCGCAGCGCCTGGATCTGCTGAAGGCTCCACGAGCGGGACTCCCGCTTAGTAAACTGCAGTCCGGCCTCCAACCTTCCTACCCTCAGCACAAGCTGACACTGTCATTCCTGCTAGTTTTACCTTTAGGATTCAAGGAAACTAAATGAAATTGCACAGTGCCTTTTTAAGAGTGCCGAAATCCTGCCTGATGTGTGCTSAAGTACACCTAAGCAAAGGGGTCTGTCTCAGCCCTGCTCTTTGAAGTTAGYAAGCCTATAGCCTATTTATGCTTGTTAAGTTTCTTTGAATGTAATGGAAATGCTGTAGTGTTCAACTTTATTCTGTAGTACAGTTAAAACCTATATTTGGTTAATTTTTAATTTGCAAATACTAGGCGAGAAATATCTCACTATTGAATCAGATAAGGGAAGATTCCTCTAAGAGGATTTCAAAGGRAAGCATTTTTCTAAATGGCAAAGTAAGGAGCTTCCTAGCCTTGGCACTACACATAAGCATTAAAGCTCCTTCCTACGAGTCTGTAATAAGAGCTCAGTACCTGCCTCTTTCCTGTGTTCTGGGATATTCCACTGCAGTTTCTCAGCTCTGCCTTCCTTAAAAGAGTTAAATCCCCTTCTTAACTCTGAAAAATACCCATTTACTCATATGTTATTCCAGGAGACCACTGACTTGTCAGATTGACTGGTTTTTATCCCCCAAAGGAAAAGCACAGCAGCAATTCCTCTCCCAGTACATAATTTGGGTGTAATAAATGCAGAGAAAGCAGTTCATTCTGGATGCAAGACACAGCCAAGAACTAGCTTTCCTGCCCTTGTCTCCCTGCAGACAAAAGACCCCAGCACAGAGTATGCGATATCACCCAGAACCTCTCCAGATTAACCAATTATGGAACGAGTGGATAGCTTCCCCGAAACATCTTCCGCATAATTTGAGACCCGTTTTGGCAATACTGTAGTTCCCAGAAGATTTTAAACCAAAGAGAAATAAGTGTACTKCTTGGGTCAAGAACCAAGTGACATTTAGCACAAACTAGATGAACGAGGTCTGCGATAATACGAAACATCAATTCATCACCCCAGCTGAGCACACAGAGGTAATTTGTAAAACCACAATGTTTATTAAACCAATTACAAACAGGTGCACTTGAAAACAATATGGCTGTGAGGCTCTATATGCTTAAAAAGGAAGGCTGAGGCTTTCTTCCCCCCCCCCCCCCCCCYTTTTTTTTCCTTCTTCTTTTTCTTTGGGGCGGTCTCTTGCTGTGAAGTGGCTGCTGAAGATGGATGGTGTAGTGTCTCCTGGGTCATTTCATTACGTGAGAAGTTCTGAGCAAGCAGCTTTGCCATCAAAGGAGCGAGGTAACTTCTTGATAATCGATGTTAAGGTTCTATGTTCAATGCACTAAATATGCTATAAACACTAGATTTTTGYGGTTTCTAGTCTGTTGTCCACCCTGGTGAGCGCCTAAGAAGCTCAGTTATGAATGTGTCATAATGCAAGCTTAATTTTACTCTGAAAACAAATAAGAATTACTACATAAGTTGTTAAAACTGCCTGGATAGATGTGATATTGATTTGAGCTAGATTATTCACGTGCACAAAAGCTACTGAAGTAAGCAAAGACTCAAAGGCTTGGGCTCCATTTCTGATAAAGTGCTCTTAATGTTGCTAAGTGTGCTACTCTCAGCTTTTTCTCACATAAACTGAGCAGTTGGCTCAACCTGTCATTGAATGGGAGCGAACTGGCTCAAATTTGAGTGCAAGTGATAAAATCTATGTTGCTAAACTATACCTGCTTTTTGTAAAATGTTAGGAAGGAGTAACAGCAGCCTTTGTTTTTTAGTGTTTTTTTTTTCTTTTTTAGCATATCCACTTCTAGGATCAATAGGAACACCTGTTTTTTTTCCTCTCTGTTTTGTGTTGTAATGCATGATGGAAGTTGTTTCTAGAGTGCTATGTTTCACAGTAATTGTTTGTTTTTTGTTTTTTGTTTGTCTAGTAGAAATTCTGAGTATATTTTGAAATATTTTTATTTGCATGTGACACAGTAATGGTGAGGGATCTCTGTAAGCAGTAAATGTTTGTTCAGCTCATATGGAAGAGAAGTAACTTGATGTTTGGACAAGCACATATCTGTTAGGCATATGAAAAGAAAACAAATTATCTCTTCGGTCTAYTGCTTCTTCAGGATAAAGGAATCCAGTTAGTTCAATCTTCTTTTCCGAGACATGTTTTAAGACCTCTTTCAGTTTTCTAAACTCTTTCATGTTGATCTGCATCTTTTCTGGAGAGAAGTAAACAGAGCAAGTTGAGCAGAAGTGTTAATTTGCTTGTCTATRTTCCTGTTATAGTTTATGCATCCTGCTATTTTAAGTGTTTTCATTGCAGCAGCAGAACGCTGTTGATTCATATCTACGGTGTGATTAAGCATAACTCTCAGATCCTTTTTTTTTTTTTTTGGCAAAAGCACCACTGAGCAGTTGTTCTCCATTCCATATCTGAACAGCTAACTAGTCCCACCTAAGAACAAGTGTTTTGTTTTGCACCTTTTTTGGGGAGGTGGGTAGGGAGTTTCTTGTTTGCCTATTTAACCAGTTTTTTGATATCGTTTTGCTTTCTGAGGCTGCCCTTCAGCACTTGCAACTCCTTTTAGCTTGGTGTCATCTTCCAATATACTAATTGTACTCTACTCTGTTATCTAGGTCATTAGTGATACAAATAGTATGCGACCAAGAGCAAGGCTTGGTGGAATCCCTGCTTGATCTATTTTTCTTTTTACTTTCCCTTCTCTTGTAGCAAGCTCTTGGTAACTGCTCAGAGCGGTCACGAAAGTGTACGTCTTTCATTAGAATGAAGTGGTGGGATGCCATCRGGAAGCCTCTCTAAGCTTTGCTGAACTGAAGTCTTTATGCTTCAGTAGACTGAGCGTACCTCCCACTTCTGGATCCTTCCTGGCAAATAAGCATGCTTTCCTGGCTTCTGTTATTCACATGCACTGGTCTGATTATAAGTTTTAGGCACTTAAAATGCTGCTGCAGAGGGAGGAAAGTTTGTGAAAACTTGAAGGAGTAGCCCCATGTTTAAAAGACTTATTTAAAAATACTCCTGATGAGCCCAGTTACTATCAAGAATGTTTCCTGGAACTTGGTTGTTTTAGAAAACCTATCTGTGTTTCTATGTTTTAGAAAACCTATCTGTGGCAGATCTGTGCACATCTACTTGAAAATTTTGCTTTAAAACTGTACTTAAGAACAGCGTTCTTTTATTAAGAAGTAAGCCTTTTCCCAGCGACGGAGTAACGATATGGTTCTGTTCATTGACTTTACTAACATTTAGCAAGTAGAGTAGCAAAATCTCATTTCAGCGAATAGCTCCATAATTTCATGCACCTACCATAAAAACAAGCAAATTGACACCCTGCCAGGAGTAGCCAGAGGAGATCTTAGAAGAGAGTTCATAATGATACTGTTGCCATATTGCACGCCTGTAAATAATTCATTAAGTCAACCACCCTTTTGTTTTAAGCAAACATGAGCAGATGCCTTTCTAAATTGGATGCAGACAACAGTTTTCAGCAAAACATTGTTGTAATATGATACTTAAAAAGAGTAACATTTTTCTCTTATTGATTTTGAAGTATTATTGACTCTAATTCAGTGATTATTCCTGCTACACATCAAGTCTCTCTTGATTTTTCATCTATATCTTCTAGAATTTTGCYGTGTGATAGATTTCAGTTAACTGTGGCATGGCAGAAAATAAGTAAATAAATTCACAAGCAATTAAGAGAACTAAGAAGCTTCATATGGGCCAAGAATGTTAATCATATAATACAAGACCTAATGTTTTAGGCCTTTTGGGGCCTTATTTCTGCTTTGTATTTAGAAAATCAGTGTACAGAACTAAGCAAGTAATTAAAAGACCAGAACCAAGCAAAAGGTTAAGGGCAGTGTTTACACAGCTGATGATTCCTCAGAACTCAGCTTGTAAAGTCAGGTCACACCTTTCAAAATAACATAATTATAATGTGTGGAGGTGTGTAAAATACACTGTTATCCGTAACCCTGTTGCATTCCCTTCACCTCCACAGCAGTGTGGAAAAGACAGGCGTAGGATTGAGAAGTGATATTTTACTATTTGCGCTTTGTGCTTTGGATTTTACAAACCTCTTTCCATGTCAGCATTTTTCTTTATACAAGCTCACCCAGCATGGGCTTCTTAACAAATACAGATTTTATTCTATGGCAGTTGTTGTCTTTTGTGGAAACCTTAAAATATGAAATATGCATATTGAATGTATCAAAATATCAATTTCTACCTGTTCTGAAGAGCACAGTAAAATATCAAACTTCTGCAAGATTTTCAAATGCTTTCATTTAGTAGTTATGTTGTGCCTCCATCCCTAAATCCTTACTGTGAAATGGCTATGACAATTTGTGTGCCATTTAGGTCACTGACTAAATTACAGTGAAAGTTTCTTGTCCTTTGGAACCTGCTTTAAGTGCATCCGCAGGTAGATATTCTGTTCATTTTTAACTAATAAATAAAATGGAATGTATAAGCATGTTTTTATTGGTTTAACCAGTGTTTCAGCAGGGCTACAATGAACTCTTACAAATTTTGTAAGACACTGAGCTATAAACCTCATTGTTTTTCATAGGAATTACATAACTTTTGGATACAATGAGTTTTTGAAAACGAGTTTTCTTAGGTTATGATTAGAAATTATGTGTTTGAGTCACAAATACATTAGTCTGGTTTAGTCTGAAGCGGCTGGAGTAAACCAGCTGTGAATTAGACATATGTATTTCTTTCTATGTATCTTGTATACATTATAGCAAGTTTGGGTCCTGTCTTTGTTTTGCCTCCTCTAGAATAAATGTTAAACTTTTTTTTCTTGGAAGCGTAYGGAGGGAAGAAAACCTCTTAAAGTACAATAGGTGAATATCCCAAGCATCATTCGAAGAGTRTAGATTGTAATTGGGCAATTCTTAAGATCTAATGTCGAAGGAATCATTATACTCTTCTAATCTCACAGGTCTGAGCACCTCTTCTAGTTATTTTTGCATTAAGGTAACTGCTTATTGTAGATGTAGAAGAACTAACTTGTATGTTTTTAGTTGTCTTTCTGTTGTTCATTAGTTGTATATTTAACATGGCAAAATATAGTGTTCATCTGGGTCTAATTCAGGCCTCTAATCAAGACCCTTGTGATCATCATCATGTTGCCAAACTTGAGGACTAGATGGACTTGATCTACTGATTATATTTTTTGTTAATTTAAAAAAAATGGGTTAAAAAGACTTGTAATGTCTGTCTTCTAACTTTGGGTATAATAGGTGATTTTAATTATTCTGGTATAGCTTGATATTGTGCAACTTATAGGAGATCCATGATATGCCATTTTTTTTAAAATGCCCTAATATCTCCTTCAGAAAGATTTACAGTATTAATAACTTCAGGCTACTTTAAGTCACAGTCAATCTTCATGGAAACAGCATAAGGATTATATAGGGGTTTTTCTTTCCCTATGGTTCCTACCTTATATTTTAAATATAAGCTGTTTGAAGAAAATACTATTGTACGTTCACGCTTTGAGAATGCTTACAAGGTTGTTTCTCTCTCTCTCCTCCTTTTGTCTTTCCATCTCTGTTTGAACCTTGCATGAGGAAGAAAGACTGTTACCCTGTGTCAGCCAGAACCGAACAAATGGCTTTAGGTTAAACTGATTCAATTGGGAATTGTTCAGTTTCAACCAGATTTCACTTAGCGAGCTCAGTAACTAGTCCTAAGTGGTCATCCGAGAATGCACGGTATTTAAGCAAGCAAGCACACAGCAAGCATCTACGGTTGTCCGTAAGCAGATGTACTGCGTCTTTGAAACAAAACTGAGCAGTCACATATCCCAAGTGACAAACAGTGTGTGGGTTTATAAGAACGAGTCTTTAACCTTGCAAGTATTAGAAGTCTAGATGAAATCCTGACTTTGGGACAGTCTCTAGGGAGCATGGTTTGACTTCARTGAGATCGGCATGTTGCCACTGATGTTTAAAATAGCTCTAAAAACGTAAGGCCCTTTGAATGTGTATTCTTTTCTTACGGCTATTAACTAAACCAAGCATTTTCATCAATTTCTTTTAACATGGCGGTAGAAAATTTCTAAGCCTAAATGATCTCATATTTAAAAAATATGCAGCAGTCCTGTTTTCTGTGTTTTATTAGCACTATCTAAATAAGAGCATGTAAAATTAAGCAAAGCATAGCAGTGAGATGATGTGCAACCCATTTCCATGAAAACAAAAGACTGATTTTTTTGTGCTTTTCTGTCAAATATTTTACTTTTTTTTCCATAGGAAAACCTAAATTCTTGATCTTCTGAAATCTGATGTACCCAGAACATTGATTACTATGAGAAACCTAAAAATTATGAAATCTGTGCTGTTTTAAAAGCATAACTCGAAAAAAATGGGAAACCAGAAATTACACACACAATCACACAGAATRKTTGAGGTTGGAAGGGACCTCTASAGATAATCTAGAGCAATCTCCCTGTTCCAGCAGGGTCACCTACAGCATATTGCCTGGGACTGTAAACAGTTGTAAATAGGGCAAATACTTCATTGTGCAAAATATTTTGAGAACTCTTGGTCATTGCAAGTCATTTTCCCCACTAATTTCCCCACTAATTATGGTTCTTATCAGAATCACTTTTGATTAACCAGATTACTGAATATTTTACTGGGATCCACGAAATCTCCTATTACGTAAATTTAAAAGATAGAAAATTACTCCAGTTCTTAATGATTACTTCTCCTAACATAATTATCAACAGACAATTGGCACCTGTCAATGAGGAAGTGCTCCATGTGTGTAATCATTTGATAATAGCATGATGGTTACACTAACCTGCTGACCTTACTTCCTTGCCCAGTCTAACAGGAAAGAGAGAAAAACCTTTCTAGGCCAGCGTAGCAAATGTGTTGGCATGGTAAAACTGCAAAACCTTGTCTTGTTTTGGTTAAGGAAATTCTAATGAGTTTTTTTTTTTGATACATGGGATGAAATAGATTTTATGCTACACTAGAACTTCTTACTGGAGTTCAAGGTACATCAGGTATGTTCTGCCTGATCTTGCTTGTGTCCAAGGCTTGGACTATTTCCTCAATTCCTTATGGATACTCTATTTCCTTTTGTTGATCTTTTGGGAGCACGTGCAGAGTGCTGCTTTAGTTTCCAGGTATTAAGCTCATGTTCAGTAGCTGGTTCAGCAATGCAGATACAGCTACTTCGGTGCCTACCGTCTGCCTTCTTCAGAGGATCCTCGTTGGAAGAAAGGGAGGGACCTTGGTGAAATTATCCATCAGATGTCAGTGAAAACTGGAGAGCTTCAGTCTATACCTTCCATCCAGGCAAATGACCAGAGTCATCCCACACTGCCCTTGTCCATCCATTTTACCTCTTCAGAGACTGCAGAAAGACAAGCCTTAAAGTCAAGAATTTTCCTTCCTCTCTGCTAGCATATCTGAGAAAAGCCTGTGATATGCTTTTTCTCTTTCTTACCCAGCCAGTTATCTCTCTGAAACTCTGCATGGTCTGTAACTTCAGACATCTGGTTACCAGGTTGTCCAGCAGTGACTAAGGGACCTGGTGCTGATTTATCCAAAGTATGTTTTTTCTCAACATGACCTGCTCTAACACTTCATTATTACAAAACTGTTATTTAGTTTCCTAAAGGCTATTACCATCTGTGTTTCATAGCTTACGGAAATGGAAGGATGGCTGTCTTGTGAGCTTTGTATAATAGTAAGCCCGTATTTTTGCAGAATTTGGATCTGCRCTTGTAGCATTTTGGATTTAATTTCTGAATGTGCACCAAATTCAGTCACTGTACTATCTGTCAGTATTTTTGACATAGCTTTTGTAAGTCTTTCCTTATCATGAGATGAAAATGTAACACCTGTGTATAAAATCTTACTGCTCTGAAAGCACCTTTTCCTGTTAGCAGTGAATATCAGACATTTCTGCCAGTAATGATGTTGTAGTTGGTTTAAGTGCATACAGTGACTTTGCATTAGTGTTGCCCAAGTATATAGTTTCACTCCAAAATTACTGCATTCTGCAGTTGCCATGATCCTGTCCACTTCTGAAAACTATTTTAGGTCAGAGAACAAATCAGTAGAAAGCACATGTCAAAATGAACTTTACAGAAGTAATAGTGATCTTTCTCTGGTTGCTGTGAGACATCCTGTCTGTCCTGTCACTTTGCTGGTTTAGGCATTCTTTCCCCTATATCTCTCAGAGGTAGCAGTTCTAAATGTTGTTGTTTTTCCTGCTGGTTTCCCTTAGTTGATGAAGGAAGTGTATGATGTTTATGTTTTCAGCTTCTGCACAGCAATAGAGTATTATGGCTTCCTTTCCAAGAGAGGAGGAACCTTGCCAAGCAGAAGAAGGGAAAAATAAATACTACTTAAGAGTTGGCATTTTTATACATATATATATTAACTGGTATGCACTATGTGGTATGCACTATGATATTGAAACAGCTGGGGTGAGAATGGTGGATCTTCTTAACCTATGTTTGATCTGAATTTCCCAAATCTGCAAATGAATGTGTAGAAAAGTACAAGTATGTCATGTAGCACCACAGAGGCTTTGCTATTTTTCTTGCTGGAGCAAGAAAAATATGGGTTGAAGAAAGATGCCATATCTCATAACCTGTGGCTTACCAGTTCTTCGTCCTTGGACATCTCCTGATCCTATATACAAGTTCAGTATTTTCCAGATCTCATATCTGGTATAGGATAATGGTGTGACTAGCCTTTTGAATTGCTTTAGATATGCACTCCTGCACTGCCCAAATGCAGACTGATTTCATGGCAGATTCTGGCTCTCTGGTATTTYCATTAGTGTACCACATAGCTTTGAAGTGTTTCTTGATTCACAATATATACTGAACTTCCTATTCTTTAAATTGCAAAACATCTCATACACCCCAAGTGTCATTTTACTGGATGTTTGTTTTGTTGTCATGTGTTCTGGTTGTTTGAGCTCCTTTCATGTGTCATTTGATCTAAATTTTCTTTTTTTGTAACACTTTTATCTAAGCCCTGGAGAGTACGGCTTCTTTTCAATTGGTTCAAATAAACTTTACAGCACGGACCTAGATGTTGCACTTTGTGTACTCACTGCCTTCAAAGCAGAAAACGGTCAGTAGCTATCCCAGACACTGGATGTAGAGACTCATTTAATTCTCTTCAAGGAAGTAAGCTATTTAAGGTTGTAAGGAACAGGTCAGATTGACATAAGTGTAACAGAGAACACTAACCATTTGTGCTCAAGCTTTATCAGTAAAATTTTGGAGTTTGTATAACCAGCATGAAGTACTAAATAATATGCAGGAAATTTAAATGTTTTCATTTGTTTTGTTTCTTTGATTTGCTGCACTTTATCTCTCCTACTCAAGCTTGCACCTGCCTGTTTTATCAGAGAAAACACAGACCTTGCAGTTCCCGCAGAAAACTTAGCTTTTAGTATTTTGTTTACTTGTTGGCAGTCTGAGAAACAAGGAGAAAGAAAATGAAAATCGAGTATGGGGAGGAGGGTTGCTCCACTCCAGCAGACCACCAGGGTAAAAGGGCTTCTCTGCTCTGAGCAGAGCAGACTGGGCACTGAGTGGGGGTGATGCACTGTAAGGAGGAAAACACAATTCCCCCGTGACATACTGGGAGAGTGAAAGGTAGAGCTGCCTTTKTCCATTGCTAAGTGTTTCTAGGATGTTTGCAATATCTCTGTTCTTCCTGATGATAAATCTTTTAGTCACCCATGTTTTTGTCTTATGGCCTCAGTTAAGTCTTTTCTCTTTATGACCATGGTTTCTTCACCTTTTTAAATAAGTTGAAGCTAAGGAAGAAACAATACCAAAATGTATAATGGATGCACAAGTGTACCTTGGGGATGGATGACTTATGGACCCAGAACTGTCATCACACTTCCAGAAGCACRTTTTTACTGTCATTCATCATGCATGTGTGGCTTCCAGGCAGTGCGCTTGGTCTCAGTGGGGTAAACCTGAGTTCAAACTAGCCTGGTATGTCCTTTCCCCTTCACATGTTAGGTTTTCCTTCCAGTCTTTGAGGCTTCAGATCCGCATCTCTTGAAGTGATCTAAGAAGCATTTTTACAACCTAGTTGGTGTGTTGCTGAAACTTAAGTGTAGTAATGGAAGCTTCGGCTATCTATCGCCTGAAAAGAAATTCAAGGGCATTTTAACTGGTTAGACACAACTTAAAATTGGTAAGTTTGTGATGTCAATGTGAATTTACAGGAGAATATTAAAAAAAAAAAAGAATCCCAGTGTTTATGTGTAATGGAGATGGATGTAACTAGAGCAGTTTTATGTGAAGAGACTACAAATGAAAGTAAAAATGAATTGGATAACCGTGTGAATAAATGGCTATGTAAGTGCTTGAGTGAGGTGAGAAGGGATGGCAGCTAGCAAGCCTGGGCTGGCACACACCAACTTCAGTGCAGCAGAATTGTTTCACAGCTCTTTGCTTATGGTGATGGTTCAATAACCTCTTCTCTTAAGCCATCTTCAGGGTGGTTGAGAATGCTATGCTTCCTATGGAATAGGGAGCTCCTTTAAGAACCACAAGTGTCATAACTTTGCTGCTGTAGGATTTTTGATCTTATGAAATATCAGCTTTTTCCTTTCTCTGGGGTGGTTTTCATGATCTTCATTTCTCTAACTACTTTTGGTGTTTAATTTTCAAACTGGGAGAGTGTGTGGGAAGGAGATTAAGAATCTCTTAACACTGTTTCCCCCCCCCCCTTTGAACTCAAGATACTCTTATTGATTAATTTTTTGGTTAACCTCCTACAAGATCATGACTAAGGCACAGAACTCTGTGTTGTCTTATTGTGTACTGAAAGGCTTTCCCCATCACAAAGGTTTTCTGAGTTCCTTCAGGTAAATCTCAGAATAGTAAGGGAACTTCCTTTATGGCATTCTAAGAACATATTTTCTTGGAGATCACAGTGAGCTTCTTCCATTGCAAGAGTCTTCAGGACTGAAGAATACTGTTTGTATTCTGATCTCAATAATTCTTCTAATTTCAGTAAAACTACTCTACACTTCCATCAGAGGGAAAATGGTTGAAGTCATCTAGATTTTTGAYTGTTCTGGAGCTTTGATATATGTTTGCATACCTCAAAGAAGGGATAGGGAGGCTTTTYTGCATCCTGCTAAACCTGTCACTAGTACATGTTTTTTTTCCTAGGAACATGTGAAGCAATTAAGGGTTATGTGTACCTAGAAAAATACTGATTGAAATTCTGTTGTCATCTTCACTATTGCAAAACCTATTGTCTATAGTAGAACAGCTTTCTATGGTCTCTAGATATATTGTTAGAAAACTCTGAAAGGRTTTTTATAAGACTCATAGGCAAGTTTATGATATGCTTCTGGTTAGGAATGGGTAAGGTGTTTCACATAGTATAGGAAAATAAGTATGTTCTGCTGCTTTGCTTACACATACATTATTACTACTGTTTCTGGAGATGAATTAATAGGAAATGTCAGCAAAAGCTTTCTAGTTTAGATGCACGCAGGTCTTTAGGATTGGCTTTGTACAAGCTTTTGCCAAAGCCGCCTTTTTGTGCTCTTCAATGTAAATTAATGCTAGGAAAATGTCAAAGTGAAGATGTAAGCTCTGCAATGCCTCGCAGATGTCCACATAGCGGGAAACAGAGAACACAATTTGAAACAGGATTAAAACAAGATTTTAGCTAAATAGGCATTGGTCAAAGAATGCAGAAAATGAAGTGCATGTCTGGGGTGCRAGCAGGATTATCACCACAAAGTACTCCCCAGACATTTGAATATAGGTGAAGTCAGGTGGAAAAAAATTGAATTGGACATCTTTATTTGGAAGCATGAGAACAATCCTAGATGAAAACTTTTGTATGTCGAAAAGCTTCAGTAATTATTAGTTGACACTTAAYATTTCAGCAGCTTCCTCCTTAAGAATGTTCCTATTTGAGTGCGTTGTGTTGTTACACCTTCTAAATAAACAACTAAAATCTGTACTGAAAGCTTTTGAATTTCACCTTTCTTACAACAGTACTTGCGTAATTCTTCCTAAACAAAATGACCGGCACTCTGGCATGGACAGAATGCGATTAAAATTGCCAGCTTTCAGTGCTCTGTATCGCAGTCAAAACAATCAGTCTATTACATGTCCCTTTTGTATCGAGTTATCTSTGCAACGTGAATGCTGGTGCTTAAGGACACAACCTATCAATCACAGCCAAAATACAAGACTTTTAAATGGAAAATTAATTTTAGTACGGACCAGGATGTTATCTCCAACAGTCACTACAAAGGGGAGATCAAGCTATAATAGAAGCCGTCAACCCCACATGAACCACTTAATCATGTTTATATATCTTACATATTAAAAAGCAATATCCAATGTCAATGGCTCAGATATAAAAATATCTTAATAGTCAGTAACTGACTAATGAATACTATAGTAATAACAGTTTAATTTGAAGAATTCTGACAGCTGGCTGCCTTGATGAGAGCTGTTACCAGGGAGCCCTAGTCCCATGCTGAGAACATCCACAGCATGCTGATTTATAGCAGCAGTGCAGAACTGTTTAATGTCAGCACCTCTCAGCTAAAGTAATAATAAACAGGAATGTTATGGTTTATTTTTCTGTATGAATTGTTCAGGCTCTGTATGGTAAGCACCAACTCAATAGGGGATAATAGCTGCCATCCCCCAGGGAGTTGTAACTGAGGTTTAAGCATTTTTATTGGCAAGGTTAGTATATCAAAATGAATCCAGAAGAAGTTTTTTCTATTCTCTCTCTTTTTGCTTGATCTGTCATCCCATTCTGGAAAGCAAATATAATTCTTGTGGTTATGAAAGCTGCTTTTAGGTTTATACTCCACTTTTTTTTTTCAGTAGTTTAACTACCCTTCTTATTTTTAGTATTTGGTGTGAATATACCACAAACATCATGGTATGATTTTTTTCTTCCTCCTATGATATGCAAAACTTAATAAACGTTAAGCCATATTTCTAACCTCAAAGATTTTAAAAGCAAAAATAAACTAAAAATTTAATATGAAGAGGTGTTATATGTTGAAGGGTTTAAAGCAAGCTTTTTTTAGGCTAACTTATAAGGTTGTCACTTTGCACATGTGTAATTCTGAACAAAAGCAATTCCTTGAGGGCAATGCCTTGGAATCCATTTTAGTTCAGCCTGCCATCTTGAATATGCATGTTTCCAAAGACTGTATAAGATTTACTGCAAGCTAAATGAGGGGGAGAAGTGCCTTTTCTTGGAGGGCTTCAGTATTTTTGACTTTTAAGCATATGCTCCATTTGGTAAATCGTACCTAGACATAGGCAAGTTTTCTGCAATTTTTTTATTCCTTTTGCATTGTCACTCCTTGTTTTCTTTAGAAATGTAGATAGCAGATTAGTAACTAGCTAACAGGCAGATGGAATTGAAATGTTTCCATCCTCTGTGGAAGCTGGTATGTCTTGAATACTTCAATGAAATTCTGCCAGGGTTCATCCAGGTTCACKTCTCAAAAGCTTGAGTTAGAGGAGCTTTTTTAAAAAAAATCAAAAAGAAAAATTTGATTGCATAGTTTATTTTACCACTGGTTTGTTTTCACTATGAGACACTTGAGCTGTTTGARGATTATTACAGTACATGTTGATGGCTGTCTAGGTATTCTTCCTTTATAATACTGGGCACAAAACACACAGCAAGCATAATGAAGAGCAGTTAAAGCCCTCATACTGAAGCTCCTTGGAAAAGATAAGTGGAGTAAGAAAAATAGACCCTCTTCCTCATTTGTGGAATAAGGAGGAAAAAGCTGCCTAAGAGGGGAGGAAAGAAAGAAAGAAAGWGGTAGGAAGAAGAATGCAAAAATGCAGCATATATTATTAGAATAAGTGTCTCATGGTTTATGTCAAGTATGGTATATCAATGAAGTAAGCRTCTTCTTGGAATAAAACTTTTCCTCTTTCTTCAAGGTGGAAGTCACCTGGATGCAATGCAAATGCAGATATGACCAGAGTAAGAAAAGTAGACTTTTCCTGGAAGATCAATAAGGATATGCCTTAAATTAGAGTAATCCTTAAATTTCTCAGAACAGAATACGCTTCTGTAGGGAAGGGAATCTCTTTGAATCGTCTTGGAAAGACGTAACAGAACATATTTCACWTAGGCATCCATCAGCAGTTCTCTGTGCTATTTTGGGGACAAGAYTGGCTAATTAGCCTTCAAGGAGGCAGGACTGGGACTTGCCACGAAGCACACCCTTATTTGGAGATTTTATCTTTTTTTTGAAATGGATTTTCTTCATTTTCCTTAAATGGGTTTTTCAAATTTGAGCACTGATACCTTGGATGAGACTACTTTAAGCAGCAGACGGGRCTGTGCCATACAATAGTCTTTTCATATCGTTGGCCCTGGGGCAGTGCCCTGGATGGTCTACTCCAAAGCAACAAAACTGGGATATGTTGGGTTCCTAGTTCAAGGCAGTCCGCTGGCAAATCTGTCCATGGGAACCTCTTGCAGCTGCTCAGTGTAATCAACCTTCTTGTGTATTTGTTGCTGGTACTGGTAGCAAAACTGAAGAGATCATCGATTTAACTTAATAACTTTAGGGCTTGGAGTTTCTGGTTCGTGGGAAATTTTAAAAAATGTTTGGTTGGAATCCAAATCAGAAATCAAATGGAAAAAAAAATAAAATCCCATGAATCAGAAATCCTTTTTCTTCTCTCCCCTGTGGGATACTCTTTCCTGAATATCCAGGCTCTACATATTTACTGCACGTAAGAGCTGCTTGAAAATTGGCACTGCAGTTTAATCTGTTGACTCCTTCATTTTTGGTAATTTTCGTAATTTGACTTGATCTGTGATGTTACTTCTCTATGGATTTGTAATCTTCTGTTTTCTTTAGRGATTTTTTTTTCCACTGCTGGCTCTTTTTAAATGAAAAGGATAGTAAGTAAAACCTCTAAATCTTTTAAAACAGCAGCCTTTAATACAGCCCTTCCATGCATAAATGATTGCTCATCTATATGGACTATTAGCTCAATTATGCAACAGATCACTTCTAACTGCATCTTAAAGTTRCCTTGTGTTTTAATCTACTATCTGCTTACATGCTTTATTTGGCTTTTGTTAACTCTAACTCATAGATGTAATCTTAATATTAAGTGTAAACTTTGAAAGTGACAGCTTGATTTCCAGGCTATGAAAGCCTGGCTGGGTGATAGAATTACAATATCGGAGAACCCAATTACTGGKTTGTACAATTGACCAGCTCACTTAATATGCAATCCTGTTGGCTGAACTGATGTAGAAGTTGTCTTCAGCTCTTTTAATATTTTAAAGATGTCCACAGCTGTGGTATTTTGAAATCATAGAATATAACTCTCTGAAGGCACCATGCCCATTAATATAACATGACCTTTTATCTCTCACTGGCAACTGACAAAAAAATATTGTAGCTGTAATTAATCAGGAGGCTGTACTGAATATGAGGAGCAATTCAAAGTCAATTTAAGGCATTTTTCTTCAATGGTTGCACAATATCAGGCTAATAGTTGATCTGATATTTCTGAAATCAGCATCTCTGCAGCCAATGAAGGCAGTCTGAAAAGGTCTTGAAATCAAGATAACAGGGTAAAAACCAGAAAAGTTAATCTTTGCTTGTTGATTGCACTTTTGACACCATCTTTCTGTTGATCTTTGTTTCAGAGCTTCTGATGGCCAACTGCAGAGGCCTAGTAGCACATTTTTCCCTAAAGACGTAAATTTATTTCTGCAGACTTTTTCACTTTCCTCTGAAACATGTGAGATTCTCTATGGGTAGAAGTGGAGTGTTGCACAGAAATGTCCATGGCACTGAAAAATCTGTCCTCCTTATATGCTCAGAGTTGTAGAAATGACCAGTTTCCAATCTGGAAAGGATTTTTTCCATAGCTAAGTTTGCTAGGGACTCCTGGGGATCTCTAGCTTGTGGAATGTACTCCTCCTAAAGGAATGGTGTGGCTGTTCAAGGGACTTAGGATGCTGGTGCATCAAGGTCCTTAGGCGCTCCTTCTCCTTCCTGTCATACCTAGTAATTCGGGTGTTATGCCAGTAGTTGAAAAGAGTTACTGAATTGTTGCAAAGTGTTTTCTGGTATGTTTTTTCCACCCACCTTGCATATGGTCTACTTAAAGTCAGCAGGGAAGGGAAGAATTTAATTCAATGATGCAGATAATGGCTATCTGCCTTTCTAATCCTTAAATATCCAGAGAATCATTTATGTCCCTTGGTTATACACATTTACTCCTTGCTGTTGCACTAAAAGCTCCAAAGATTTTGTCAGCTATTTCTTTTTTGAAGTTTCTGTAATAGTGGACCTTTCCAAATATAATTGATTTAATAGCAGATCATTGAGGGTTTTATTGCTTGAAGTGCAGGAATATATTTTGGAACTTTCCAGCTCTATTAAACAATCAGAGTAGCAGATTTTAGGCTCATCTTGTATTAAGATAGACCCTTAAGTAGAGTTTTTCGTTTCTGTGAAAGCAGGTAGGAGCCTGTCTCTGTAACAATTGTCTTTCTGGCAATCACAAGCCCATTACAGTTGGGCAAAGATAATTATCTCTTCTGAAAATCTGACAAGAGGCAGGGTGCTTGTATGTATGTTTGCATAAATTGGTATATCAATTAAAAGAATGAACCCTGGAAAAATCAATTGGATTCATTTTCTTCCCATTTTACTGCTGGCAGAAGCCTTTTTTTGTGCAGAGGGAGAGGAAGACAAATGACAGCTTGCTGCGGTAAGTTGTATGCAGTGGCAGTGCGAAAATGGAGACTTTTTTTTTCTTCCTGTTCTTCACAGGATTGTTTTGGTTAAAATGTCAAGAAATGCCCCAGGGCTTWGCTCGTGCTGAATGGACTGTACCATCTGTTTGTGCAAGGAGTGACTTGGTATGCATAAACTGTTACCTAGGTGGTAGGCCTCGGTCTGTCAGCCCTCCTGTCAACCRCTGTCCCTGTTGGATCCAGGACCCTGAAGGAATTAGTTGCATGATTGACTGATGATGATTGACATCCACACACAATTAACCCTTTAGCCGCAGCCGCCTACGGATGAGATCCGTCTCAAATCTACAATGCGAGAATACTGTTCTGTTTCCGTACCGGGAAGGTTGCACAAGATGAGTATGAGGAAGCTGRTGAATGGAAGTCAGAGCTCTGAGATACCGGATTTGCTCTTAAGTTTAATTACTTCTGATCACTTGTATCAACGCTTTCCTGGTGCACTTTCAAACAAAGAAAATATTTGCTGCTTTAAAACTGGCTGACTGGTTCTCAAAGTCAGCCTTATTCTAGAAACTTATGTGAAGAATAGCACAGTCGGATATCTGCAGTGAAAGTGCTCAGATCCAGTGTCACCAGATTCAAAGGGACCATCTGCAGGACTGATGGAGGTGATGGCTGTTCCACCTCCTGCAGGCTGTTCCTACCTGCTGAGCTGCTTAGCGGTGAGTGGCATCAGCTCCTTGCTCTGAACTGTCTCCTTAGGAGAATTCGTATCAGGAAAACGCAGGCAGACAAATACCTGCTTATCAAAAAGGACCACATTCAGTCTTAGAACAAACTCTAAGGCTGCAAAGAAGTGTCTYGGGGCAGATTGTGAACGTTGATAGYACTATCAAGTGTCAAAAAATTGCTTTCACTTTGTTGGTAGAGAACAGCACTGAATGCATCTAAATCTTTGTCCTCATAAAACTTCAGGTGCAGCACTAACAAGTACTAAGTAACCCCTAAACCCGTCTGACTGTAATAAATGTCTACAAATTGCCTTTCGCACAGAATGTGACAATTCTCATTTAAACTACTAAATTCTTATTTTTCAGAATTAATCTTTAGCAGATTATCCTTTAGGAGCCCTAATCTAGGGAGCCATTTTTCGGAGTGAATTTTTTCCCCTCGATTCGTGCATGACCTGAGTGGTTTAACTTGCACTTCCGTTCRTGTTTGAAAGGTAAAGCATCTCATGACTGAGTGACTTTCATGTCTAGGGGTCTGGCTGTGGCCCAGTGAACTCAGTGACCGAACTCTGGTCGCCTTGAGAAGGGCGAAAGGRATTTCTGGTGGGCAGAGAGCACAGTGATAGTCTTAGCAGAACTATATGTAGATTGGTACTCCRTTTTCTGGCTTGTTATCATAGGCGTATAGTCAAAAGGCTTCTTGTTAAGAGAGTTCTTATGGTAAACTTAGGTTCTGATCTACAAAGAGTTTCTGAAGCACARAAGGTTTACTGGAAGATGTAAGCTAACAAGATCAGTAATCTAAGCCTAAACAGAGAACTGAGAACTTCCACAGTGGCTCCTCTTTCAGCACATTTGCCTAAAAATAGAGCGTGCCATCCACGTACAGCAAGAACATATTCTGGACTAAATTGTCATTTTAGAATATCTACTTTGGGGATCCTAAGTTGATGGACTGYTTTTCAAACACAGGGAGCATTTAGCAGCCCTCAAAGGATTGTGAAATTTTTGGCCTGAAAGCAGGCAATGCTCTTGTAAGCAAAAAATAAAATAAATAGTGGGTCATTATTTACCCATAAAGCATCTAATAACGGATTTGCGTTTTGCTGCCATTATCATTTTTTTAAGTAAACTGTTTGGAAGGAATATGAAATTGGCCAAGTGTGTTTACAGYAATATTTGCAAATTAAAGACTTCTTTCTTGTACTGCTTAACCATGTGGAATGGGTAGAAATGGCTGCAGTTATTGTTTGTGTTCTGGCTGCTAAATGGCATGTGTAATTTTTTTTAAACAATACCATATACTTAATCGTATCATCTTAAATGCAATTTTTGTGTTGGTTACAAATGGCTAAACTRTAATGTATGGTTTTATAACCCATGCTTTGAGTAGCTGGGTTTAGCCAGAGAATGCTGGAGATGGTGCTTGCCTGCAGTGATGCATGTTTTATTTCTAGCTTATTGGAAGTTTTCTATATGATGGTGGAGAAGGTATTGGCAGAATCCAGATCTGTATTCCAGTGGGACTTGCATGTCCCAATAGAAAGTGTCCCAAATATTTGTGTCTTTCTGCATTTCTTTGACAATATGTAGAAAGGTGATTTCATGGTCTGTTAAACAGTRTTAGTTGTGTAATACTTGTGTTAAAAATATTAAATACATTAATTTATTAGATATTTAAAAGAAGCTATATCAATACCTCTATATAGAAAATCTTATAAAAGAATGTGGTTTCCTAGGAGTCTGTTTCAGCCCAATTCTGATTTTGTTGCATAGTTACTAAGAACGACTTGGCTGATGTAAGGTTCTGGGAACTCCAGCTTTGTTAAAAATACACAAGCATTAAATATTGCTTAATGTCACGGTCCAACTTTGCCTTCAGAACTGACTTCAGTATTAGTGTGCGACAGAGAGCATGCTGTCATGTGCTTTCTCTCCTTAAAATTCTACTAGGAAATAGGAAAAGAGCTGGGCCTAAAGAAGGTGAGCCTTCTGCTAGGTCTTGCCAGGAATTATTTTACATTAAAGTGATGGAAGAAACAAGTAGCTAAGCAAGGCTTCTTTTAGGGTCCTACACCTATAGCGTACTTGTGGAAATGTAAAACGAACGAGGATGCAATAAAGTGCCTTCTTTATTCTCCCAACTCTTTAATTTATATAGCACTTAGCTTTTCACTTGAAYACTTGATTGTGCTTGGGAGAGTCTTCCCTCTCTTCCAGCCACAAACTCTTGAATGTGCTTATTAGAATCATTAGTACAAAACTCTAAACTAAGGTTTCTGTAACTCATTTGGAGAAGGGATTTATTTTTGCAGGGTTTGGAAGTGGTGATGGTTTTGGGTTTCGCTTTCTGTTTTTAACCCCAAACACTTGAGCTGCTAAAACTCCACCGGGGTGGGGGGGGGGGAGGAGGAGGTTTTTCTAGTAGCATCTGTCTTTACTCCTTTTTTTAAAGCTGCTTGCTTTAGATTTGCAAATTAAATGCAATATCTGTACCTTTGGAACAGCATAACTGTTTAAACAAGGCTAGATCATGTYAACTCCTTGGAGCTGACTATCTGGAAGAATAATCTTTTTGTCTGTTTGCGTATTGCTAGTCCATTTGGGTGTCACTGAAAAGGGCTAGATGCAACTTCACTGTAATAAATGTCATTTTGAGTCTACTATASTGAAAACAGGTTGTGTAAACAGGCAATTCATAAAATTACATATRTATTAATGTTTATACATATAAAATTTAACTTATGCTTTAGCTGTGTTCAGGCATTGGCTAAATTCCCTGTTTGCTGAAATATGCTGATTTTGAATGCTTCCCAAGTAGCAAATGATATTATACTGCTAATAGAGCGAGTGTGGTCCTTTTAGAAAGGACAGTATTTCAACCCTGTGCCAACTCTTTCTGTAGTTGAAACTATAAGTAGCTTTTGTATAAATGGCAAAATCAGTGTCTGGTTTTGCTTTCCTTGCAGCTTTTGCTTTTGGAAGCACAGATAGACTACATTCATTTAGAGGCTGAGGAAGAAATACTGGTGGTAGATTCTGATTAAAATATTCCAGAGATAAGATGGAGAGGTGCCTGCCTCTAGAATGATTTATATATATATATATATATATATATATATATTTCTGGGAGCCTTCCAGCTTCATCTCCTGTAGTGACATGCCTCTGGGATAATCCACATTACCCTAGAGCCATACAGACCTGGCAGAGTAGGATGCTGCTGTTACTGTTTAAAAAATGAGTTCTACCTTTTCTACCTTACTACGCTTCATTTTGGGCCTTACGGTTCTGGGGAACCATGCTGAGAGCAGATGACTTTCTAATGTTTAACTTGGAATGTTATAATTTTTCTTAGCAGAACGCTTGTTGGCATTATCATTTACAGAACTAAATTAGGACCTAAGTTAAAGGACTAGACAGAACAGAAACTAAGAGTTGAAAGGAAGAAAAAAAAAATGTAGAAATCTGAATAAGAGGTGATGGGACTTCAAGCATGTATGAAGGAATAGAGGAAAATAGTTTGAGGAAGGCAAGATGTACACAAGGGCAACAGTACAAAAAAGACAACAGAGAATGAGAAGATGAAGTGGAACACTTAAACTCTTTAGAGGGAGAAAAGAGCAAGAGAACTTATGTAGAAACATTTTATCTTAATGCAGTTAGAATTAATGTGATGTTTTGTGCAAGTGTCCTGGTATTATGCCAAATCAAAAAATTGAGTCAACTGACAAATTTATACAACTTCTGTGGAAGAATCAAAAAAACCTGTGGCTCCTACGTGTGTCCAGCATGTATTAGTTCTTCATCCAGCAGAACCAAATGCCCTTAAAAGTACATGAGTGAAAGCAAACAAGCGTTACGTATGAGAGAATGAACACAGATGACTGAAAGAGGCTCCATTTTTCTCCTGGAAAAGCAAGCATGTTTTCCACAAAATGCACTATTTTTAACTTTCTTTAGACCTGCTGCTTGAACAAGATTTTCAAAATATCTTTAGAACTCAGAGCTTATTATTAAAAACTAATCATGATCTCTATATAAATACTTGTTTTATTACATGTTAATTCACCACACAACACCCTGTGTTTAAATTTTCAGCAGTCCATAATAAAATGTGTCTCTTTGTCCTGAAGGGACTAGTGACCTTCCTTTTGCTAACATCCCCCTTGGCATCACATATGCTTTTTTTTTTCCCCCCAAACATACTAATTGTTCTGTGCTTAATATTATTCTTGTTTCCACTCTATTTTCACCTTAAGGAATAGCTTGCTTCCATTTCAGATCTAAAGATCTCATTTAACCAAAGTCTTTAGTTTTGAGTGTTTTTTTCCTCCTCAGCCCTATCGGTTCACTGAAACATTATTGTGCCTGCTAAAGCTTTTGCCTTTGCTTCATCCAGCTTGGCACAAGAAGCCAAAGAGCTCTGCTAGTGCAGTGGGTCACCTGGAATAATTGCATCTTCCGAACAAGCCGAGTAGGCCAGGACGCTTGCTCTGCAGATCTAAGCTAGTTTGTGTGTTCTTTGGGAGCACTTCAACCTTCCTATTGCAGTGACTAGTTTAAGCAGGTTTAAATCTTTTTCAACTCTCCTGACCCATGCCTAGTTCATAACTTGAATTAGAACGTCCACATAGCTTTCATGATTTACGTGGCATGGGTTTGAAATGACACATTAAGTCAAACCAGTGCATGGTCTTGTAGTTAGGAAGTCCTGGAAAGAAGTAAAAAGAGGAGGATAAATCAAGGAATTTTTATGAGAAAATAAGATGCTAAAACTTCTGGGAAAAAAAGAAAAAAAAAGAGGATTAAGAATATGATCTGTGTAAAGATATTTGTCTCAGGACACTGTTGTAAGTGTCCATGTGTAATATAACTGTATAATACTAACTGAATAAAGGCTTGAATCTTCAGTCATCTCATCCTGTAGAATATTCCTTTGAAAATATTTTGAAAATGTAGTTATTTACCATGATACTTTATGAACCTAAACGCAAACTGACAGTAATGAGCAATTGGTGTCACTAAATCTATTTTTATGTAAATTACCATATTCAGAAAGCTGTAAGGKTAGTTAATGAACCTTACTGATGTACTTGTTAGAAATGCCTGACTTAGACCCTGATCTCCTCTTTAAGCCTTGGTAATGATTATGCCTTCATAGTTTAATGTGTTTGTTTCCCTTCACGATACTGTAATTATAATATTCTCTCCCCCTTTAATCATCTAGCAAACTAGTTTGAATTAAAAATGAACGAATCTTAGGATAATATTGTATTTCCTGTCTCCAAAGCTCACTCATGTTGATCTAGTAAGAGCAAAATGGTCTCCTATGACCACAGTTAACAGCTGCTCCACAATGAATAAGATTATCCACTGACATTGCTCCCCTTAAACAGAATTTTTCTAGGTGTTTCATTCAAAGCAACCTTAGGTAAAACTAGAACTGAATTGTTGTGAAAAGCAATTAAAAAAAAACAAATGGGGGAAATGATTATATAGCCATCTTGTGAAAGTAATACTTGATGTCAATGTTCATGTTTCAGTTGTGAAATCACTTACAGCATGTGTAACTCAGTTCTTAATCGGTGTTTCCTCTTGGGCAGGCAATGGCATAACACTGGGCATCTGGCTGCTCTTGGTTTTGCTACTAACCTGAAGGGGGAAAAATAGCAAAATCCTCCTTCAGCTCTGTTTTTTCCATATGGAAATAGGATATCATGCGAAATATCTCTCTCATAGTGCTTTGAGGTATACAAATGAGCAGAGCTATATAAAAGCTGATGCTATATGGTGAAATGCATCCAGACACATTTACAAGGACCTAATACGGGAGAGATTGATGAGGGAATTGCAACTTTCTCCTGCCAAATGCAAAAATGCAAATAACTGAACATGTCTATTAACAGACCCCTAAGGTGTATTTTTTGTGACTACAGTCTGAGCATTTATTTGTTTACAAATAATGCATTTAAATGCTGTAACTCAAATTCAGGTGTTCTGTATTTTTCGTGGATGCCTTTTATTCCTGCAAGCACACGTGGCTAATATTGTTGCTTATTTATAGTCCAAGGGAAATCAAAACAGTTAAACTGTTTGTCAAAAAATGCTTTTTCTCTCCTCTATCCAAACACCAGAGTTTATTTTAAATTCAGCAGCCTCTTTGATTTCTGTTCACTCATCAGGATATTTTATAACCCAGGTTAATTGAGGACATGGACTACAGTCGACTCAAGAATTGCTTTAATGAGGTTGTTTATTATATTGATTAAAGAACTGTTTGTCCCTATAATCGACTATTAGAGTGTTGTCTGTAGTTTTAGAAACGGATTAAGATAGACTGAGCCAAATGAAATGTTTTGTACGTTTGTACAAATGTTTATTTGTGTAGAGCAGTACTGTTGGGTTTGGCACGTGTCTTCCCCCCCCTCCACTCAACCCGGTGCGCGTTAGGGCGCACGCAGGCGGGTGCTCGATCTCACCGGCCCGAAGGGATGCGCTGCCGTTGCCCGGTGCTCRCCTTTCAACCTGGCAGCTGCAGGGTACCTGCTGGTGTGGGGSGCATCACTGGTGGCACTGGGCATGGCCTCCTGGCCTGCTGCAGGACGGAGGGTCCGCAAGGGCGTCCTCCYTCGGTTCTCCAACACCGTGGAGCCTCAGATTCATTGCCGGTAGGGGAGTTCTTAATTGCTCCAAAGTCTCTGGGCAGAYGGGGTATGAAGAGGAACAGATCTTTCATAAATGAGCAAAATAAAGATAGGGGACRAATGAGAGGAATCTCCTTAGGAAACTGTTTGAAACAGTGTTGTTCATTTTTGCTCCTGTATTGCTTTTTACTTTTTTTGTGCAAAGTTGCCCTATTACAGGTATTAYCTAGTTTTATGCATTCAGTTTTATAGAGGACCACAGGTTCCATCTCCGCTAAAATGCAATGAATTATTTCAAACTGAAACAGCAACCATAATTTTTTATTCTCATGAAAGAACAATCTCTATGAAGTTAAAGGTGAGCCACAAAAGAAAATGTTTAATTATTTTTAACTCTGAATTTCCTAAAGGCATTAACAAAAAAAAAAAAAATATATCCCACAGAGGAAAGCAGAATATTTTTGGAAGGTTGAGGAAGCATTAACGGTGTGAAATTACATTTTAAACTACAGCTCAGCCGCTATGGAGGAAAATTCAAAATACAGATAGCCTTCCCATCATATCTTTCAAGTGCACATTGCTTTTTTCCTAATAAAGATGATGAGGTTAGCCTTTGCTATCACATACACAAAAAAATCCACATGGGGGGGGAAAAATGTTCTCTTCTCACAAGAAATTCTTCTGGCTTAAAGCCAAAATGATTTTTCCAAGCACCCACATGATGGGCAGTTGCCTGTGCCACTTACTGCAGATACGTGGCTGCAGACAAGCTTCAGATCTGGGAAGAGAATTGTTCCATATTTCTGTCCTGACACTGGCCATTATTTTGGTCCTGGTTCCACATTCTCAAGTATAAAGAATAGCATTATTTACAGTTCCCTACTTGACTGGTCATGACTGAGGTTTTACTTCTGACCAGAAATTGCATATTAGTAACTTCTAAGGCTTTTGCTCATAAGAGCATTTATTTTGTGATGTTACAGAATGATCATGTATGATAACTACTGGAAACGTATAAAGAAATACAAGCGTCCAAGATTGAGATCTCTAACTAGGACATACAATTTTTTTTGACAAGCTAACTAGAATTAAGGGAAAAACAGCAGAATCTGAAATGGTAATCAAGGACTTCTGTGTGACTAAGCTATTGTAAGCGTCTCAGTTAACCAAAGAATTGGGAGAATTTTACTTTCTATATTTTGAATATTTGCTTGATTAAAGAGGGAACTTTTGAGTCTACTGTCTATATATAAAACCAGGGGACATGGCCATGAAACTTAAGAAATGATAAAAACTATGGCTGAATACCAGGGAGGGTGAAGATCTTAAAACAGCAGTAGATTTAGGACCCCAAATGGTATCCTCAAGTCTKCATGGAGAAAACTTGCCCACAGAGCAGTGGTAGAGCCTGAGGGCTTCCTCACAGACTGCTATTCAAAATAGTTTGGGGAATGCTCYATGCAGACCCCATGTTTATAACCAAACTATCTTTTAAAAAAATTAGTTTCTCCACACAAACTGCATATCAAAAATATGATGGCATCACAAGTTGGCAAATTCTGATTGTTTTTAAAATACCAACTGTTTCAATAAGTGTATGTATCAAAGCCAAAATTCCTAAGACACTGTAGGAATTTYCAAATTATTTCAATGTTATCAGCATCTAGAACTGGCTAGAAAGGTAGAGGGGGCCAAACAGTATATTTAAATTTCCACTACAACTCCCTTCCTCCTCCTTGCAATTCTCTTCTTCCCAATATGACAGCTTTGCCACTTGGTTGCTGTGTTTTAGGACCTTTTTCCTACTTAAAACATCTAAAATTCTTCTGCACTCCTATAATCTTGGAATTACTTAGGCATATTGAAGGTGTGCATTGGACTAGTATCTCTCTTTCCAAAAAATAGAAGCCTATCCCTTGACCTTTAGAAGTAGACTAGGCAAAATGGCAGAGAAACATTGCCAGAGGTCTGTCAAAAGCCTTGTTATTCCATCATTGTTATCCCTCTTCCTTGTTTTATTCTACACCTTTTTTTCTTTRGCATTTTAGTGCTTTAATGTCATTTAGTGGTAGTCTGGACCAGGAGCTGGCAAGTGACCTAACACATGATTTCTTCCACCTGGCTAACTTCACTGTTAAGCAATTAGCTTTTCTGAGAGCCCTCAAATCTGTAAGGTTTAGTTGTGCTGGAAAAATCTTCAGCTGATGTCCAAAAGAACTTTAAAATTCTTATAATATGACATTTATTCCTGTAGGTTTTCACTGTATTATCTTATGCCAGAATAAATCTGTGTAGTCTGTTTTCTGTTGTCCAAGATGCCTAAACTTGATCAAAAAAGGAGACACAACCCAAAATGTTTTTGTTTCCTTGTTCCTGTGGAATACACATGAAACATATGCTCATTAGTTACAGGAACTAATTTAAATGATAATGTCTTCAAATGGCCAACATCAAATAAACTTAGGGAGTAAACATCATTGCAACATGGTAAACAAGCTATGAAGTGCAGCTGAGTGTGAAGACGATTATCAGGGGATAGGACTTGTGAGTACTGGGCAAGTAAACCAATCTACTTTTGGATAATAATGTCACTTTCTCATGCAGTATGCCAGATTACTTCTCCCTTGGCTCTGCTCTTGCTGTTCTCTATTTCAGTAGTAGTATTCATTTGGTACACTCAATTCATGAGCCATCGCTGGCTAGTCCAAAGACCATCAAACTGCCTGTGTATGCATATGCACACACTGCTGCTGGTATTAATTTTCTTAGTTGCTTAGAGATGTTCACAAAATCCAGAGCAGTCATTGATTGCTTTCCTCAAGCAGAGGTCACTAAACTGCTTGTAAACCAGGGCACRTGAAGTGTCATTAATCTTTTCTCTCTTGGTAGCAAAGATATAAATATTGCTATAGTGTTTAGAGGACCTTTTATTGTATTTGTCATCTTGTTTTAGTTTAATTTTTTTTAGAGTGTACTTAATGATTAGACRCTTAAAGGGATCTATTTATTTAGTGCTATTTGTGATTTCTATAATGTCACATTGTACACAAGCGTGCATGCATCGGAAGATGTTACTAAAGGCTTTTTACATGTTTTTCTTGAAATGCCTTTCTGCAGGGTCTTAAATTAGAATGTTAACCTAATCCCTGTTTTGGCATTTGTTCTTATAGTGGATTTTTTTTCTTCAGCAAAACAGGCATTTGTAAATACGGGCAYTTATTCAGCTCCTTTCGTCTGGTGAGCTCTGTAAGCTTTCAGTGCCTGGGTATTAGCATTAGAAGTCATTTGTACTAAATTCATTTTACAGCTTTGTGAGGTGAGGCACGTTTATTCCAAATAGAACATGACACATCTGGGGAACTACGGGGGGAGGGTTTCAGAGCAATTGTGTCTTTTTGCAGTAACTTGGCCTGAGGAATATTGAAATTAAGGCAATGGGTCTAGGAGATTATAGCCTAGATTTTCTAATGCCTTCTGCGGTGGCACCTCTCTTAGCAAGGGTGTCATTAAAACGAGCAACAAACCCACAAGCTGATTCTGTATTACTTACCCTCTATGTGTAGCGGTACCCAGGTGAGGCGGAGTAGTGCCCAACCTGAGTTAAGTTGGGGGTGCCATATCAGACATGGGAAATAGAGGATTAGATACCATAGACCCCTTGCGTTTCAGCAGGCCCAAGTAGCCATACAACAGCAGTAAAGCTGAATCAAGTCAGCTGAAAGCAAGAGCAAGTGAGACTTGCTTTTCTCCGTGCTGGAGTCAGTGCTCTCCATGTGTAGTCTCTGAAGGAGTTTGACTAGCTCAGCCCTCAACCCCCAGATGCTTAAAACATCTAAGGCATAGGATTAATTACCTTTCATTTAAAAAAAAATAAAAAAGTACATCTCTCCTTCACTGCATGTGGATATAGAATTTCCCTAAGAAGTTATGCAGATCTGGTATACACAGATGGTATAAGATGCAGTCCAGGACCAACGAAGAATTAGTCTGACATTGCATGATCAAAGATAAAAGCAGGTGTTCCTTACTGTTAACAAGCCAGGTTATCATCTTTCTAGTTATTGCGTAGGAAAGCATCATTTCTCTTGAAATACTGTTTAAAAATTCTTTCGATCTACTGTTGTTGAATTTTAAAAAGCATTGCTTACAGGTCTTGCCRTTCTGTATTTGTTTCCCAGGGAGAMCTTCTGATGCCACAGGATTCTGGCTCTAAAGCAAAGAATTGAAAAATGATACCAGAGACAATTTTATTAATGTTGGGATATAGTTCCAAAATTCTGCCTCTGTAATTACACTGAGAGCACATGGCAGCATGGAGTGGTAGAAGATACAATAGATATTTTATTTGGGCTGATTTGTACAAGATATGCCTGGCTTCTCTTGTAAGGCGGTTCTCCCAAGTCTGGGAAACCTTACACCATGCTACCCTCTCTAGCCTCTCTGAACAGAGTAAGCTAAGTATATATTTAAACTTGCATACACCTATCTCTCTATTTTAGAATCACCTTCCACATGCACCAGAATAAAACTTGTTTCATTTCTTCCTCCCATCTGTTTCTGTCTAGATGGAACAACTAAATTATGCTGTTCTTTAAGAATAGATCTAAATAGGCAATGATTATCCAAAGGATATATGAGTCAGAACAGAGTCTGAATAAAATATTGGAGAATTCTAAGAAGGCAAACAGGCTCTCATTTGCAGGGAGCTGAGTTTAAAAATGTTAGTATATCATTTTTAATGTGATAAGTGACTCACGAGGACACAAGATATCATATTATGGTATATCTGACCAGCACAGCATGGGTTAGATTGAAAAATCCTGGAGATCTGTTGTAGACYGAAGCAGTTAGTATTACTAATGCACACAGTCACATGTAAAATGAACATTTTTGGAGAGCAAAAACAAGTATTAAGGAAGCGATTGCTCTAATATTTATGATTTTTTTGTATACAGTCCTGCTGCTTCTCCAGCTCATCTGAAAATCTTTTTTTTCTAAGTGCTGAATTTTACCTGATCTACGACACAATTTTTTTATTCAATAAAAAAGTTACCAAGACACAAATTACACTCAGTGCTTGCTTAGCTTGCAGTACTCTAGCACTTATCCTTTGGGGATCACCAGTTACTTTTTGTAAATCTCCAGAGGTTTTTTTTTTTTTTTTATGGAGAGACCTCCCATCACTTGTTTTGAATTTACTAAGCTCAGACTTTGCTTGCCTTGGGACTGCAGGTTGCAGTGTTTTTTAGTTTTGAGCCTTTTGTGCAGGGGTGTGTCAAAAGGATGTAACTCAAGGTCCATCATAAAGTGAGAATGCTTGTATTTTAAAGAGCACTTTTTCCACGAGGAATTCTTTGTGGARGTGGAGTCTGAAAACTGCTGGTGGACTGTGCAGGTCATGGTTTTTGTGTTAACTCTTCCAGAGGGTGACAGGGCAGCGATGCTTGCCCTGTATTACCCAGTGATAAATGGTCTCAGTTCATTAGGCAGGATTCCTTTATTCTAAGCTCTGCAAACCAAAGAAAGTCAGTCCTCGATCACTATGGAGATGTTTGTTCACCTTGTTCTTCATTCACTCTGACTGTGAAAAATAAGTCTGCTTGAGAGCACACAGCAGTGTAATTGACTCTATGGAGCAGCTGTCATAGGGGTTTTGCTATAAGAAATCGTATTAGCCTTCCTTTTAAAGTTGCTCAAGGTAATAAGTCATCCTTGACATTCACAATTCATACAATAAAATCTTTTTAAAAAAACCCAACACAATATGGAGCATGGAAAACAATTAATATCAAACACTTAAGTCATGCAAATTATGTCCATTTTTAAGAGTGACTTACAAAAGCTGGGGAGAAGGAATGTTATTTCCCTGCTTTTTCTCTGTATCTTTTTACAGGCCATCTAAAAGTTAGAAGGCTTCCCCCCCCCTTAAAAAAAAGAGGAGTGAGCACAATTAGCTTCTTCCTTCTTTAATTTTAATGTGGAAATAGGTGTATGGGTTGGGGGGAATGGCTTCCTTGCCCCCTTCCTTCCCCCTTGCCCCAGCTGGTCCTATTACCACTGCTGTCCACCTCCTGGAAGCATTAATCCTTTGAGGGACTGAATAGGAATATTATTTTCAATTAGTGGGAGTGCATTATAACACACCTGTATGTGTTTCCTCTGAGGTRTGGAGGTGAAGTCTACAGTGAAGTATATTTTTCAGAAAGAGATGCACTGTGACAGTTCTGGATTTTGGTTTGACCATGTTTTCCTTAGTTCTCACAGTTGAGAGAGACACTTTCCCCGAACAGTATTAATCCAGAGGAAGCCAGTGTCCTCTGAAGAGTCAAGTTCCTTTGGTACAGACTGCACAATATTTTCCAGTGAGAGATATTGACCTTTTAAATATTCTTCAGACTTGTCTAAAATGACCAAAGTCTCTTGCTGACGTACGCCACAGACCTGTCTAAGCGGCAATGAGCAGACACAGAAGCAGTGAAAAGATGCAACTTCTGTTTTGGAGGTGGYTGGGGAGCAGTGAAGAAATTAGGCCATTTGGTCTTCAGGATTTATAGTAAGGGCTGAGGACGATGTTGCGGAGTGTCTTTGGCTTAACTGCAAATAAATATGGCTGAAAACAAAACCAGAGAACTGCATGCAGCCCAAATCAAACACAACTAGTTCGCGTCATTTCAAGTACGTATTTGTCATGCCTGCTCAGTTTTTGGTTTTATGAGGTATAGCTGACAAGCTGGAAATAATTGAGCCGCAGGGGCTGGCTGCGACTTGTTTTTTTACCTTATCCAGCTACAGCACAGAAAAAAGTCAAAGGGTTTATGGGACTTGATTATATTCCCATACTTGTAGTCGTGGTCAAACGCGAGGCAAAGTAGGACTGAACTGCTATGTGACTGTCTGAAGCTAAACAAGATTTGTCTTCAGAAGCGACTAGGTGTTGTCACCTTAGTCAATTTAACTGCCTGCTTTGTTGTAATCTAACATGGTAACATTTTACACTAAGTGCCAGTCTAGATGAAATGAAAACTAATAGCTCATTAGTACTCTGACACCTAATCCCCAAGAGGAGTGGGTTTTTATGTGTTCGTTTGGATAGGCTCAATTTACATCAAAATTTAGCTGTGAATAATTTACGTTTTCCATAAACAGTCTGGATGGTCTTCATATTTTGTTTAAATTACATAAATAACCAAGTGRTTTACTTCTGTGCACATCCACACACAAGTTTCTCTACTTCCTAAAGTTCTGGCTCATTCAAGCTTCTGTTATGCCCCCTCGGACAACATAGTGCTGTAAACTGCTTTGCAGCAGATTTAAACAGCGTACCTTTCTTCTGGCTGCACCTTCTTAAAATACTTGTGACATCAGGTTACTACATTTAGGATTGTAAAGAGGGTGGGGTGACTCATTGGAAGTCTAGTTCTCCTCATTATAGTCTTGCCTCCCAGTTTRTATTATTTTAGAAGTGTTATTTGATCTGGAAGATCATTCTGTAACCTTCAGATTACTGCTGGGTGACTTCTGCAGAAAAGGAATTACCAATGCATTAAATTTGAATTAGCTCTGAGAAATCATGCAGATGTATGCACAGAACATTATAGCAATACCRTCTCAAAGGCACAGCAGAATTGCCTTTATGCAGTTTTAAAGAATCACTTGAGCAACCCTTAAATTGCACACATGATGAAGCTGAGCCAGCATTTTTACTTTAAAAAACCAACAGTGTGCATATATACACACAAACACAGAGCAAAGGCAGTTTTGAGAGTTGCATTTCGGGGAAATCTGATCACAAACTGACTGCTGCTGAGTGGGCCGTTTGGGCTCAGACCTGTCGTATTGGAGAGCACTACTGCACATACTGCAGAAGTGTCACTTAGACTAATGATTATGAATTATGCAGAGGGTCACATCCTCTTAGTTACAAGTCATTTCCACTGTTTCCCTCTAGACTGCCTAGCCTAGTTCCATTYCCCCCCCCCTTTTAGTGCTGCTAGCAAATAACACACAGAATGGATGCCGAGACCTTCATTTATTGACGTTTTATTTTCCTCCCATAACTTCTGGTTGGTAAAAAGACTGAGCAGTTGGAGGGGGGTGGAAAGAAAGCCAGCTGCTATTGGTGGATTAGGAAAAGCTTCCTTCACTTCAGTAGGTCATTTAGAAAAATAGGGCAGGAGAAACTGTGAAACGGGGAGCTATGCTGCAGACTTTAGATCCCAAGCGTTTATTTCAAAAACATCTATTTTGCATCTTATTAACTGGGGGGGGGGGAGGATTCTCTGAGACATACATTAAATAGGCATTGCCTTTTTGGAGGCGCTATCCTGGCAGCACCGGGATACGTGACCTTCCCCCGTAGTAGTACTAACGTGCTCTACTAACCTAATCTACTGTGTAGCTTAATTGAAACGCCAGCGTGGTTCAYGGCGCTGCTGTGGAGCCGCAGGCGTGCTGCGTACGGCAAATGCTCCCGCAGTACGGCTGAGTATACCTTGCGTGTCCCGACTCGCGTGGGAACGGCTCGAGAGAGCAGCAGCYAAGCAACGAGCCGTGACAGCCCCGAAGATCAAGGAGTGCTAGAGCACTCGGGAGGCTGCTTGCTTGCCTTGGGACTCGGTGGTTCTCCGGCTGACGCGAGGGACGCAGAGGGACAGCTCGCAGTTGCTGCCGTGATATTCTCCATGGGATGAGCTCTCCTTCCTCGTATGTGCTAAAGGAGGCAAAGGAGCATTGGCTTGAAAGGGTACCCTGCATTTTTACAGGAAAACACCTTTCAAGCCTTAGATAAAACTCAAGGTCGTGTAGCAGAAAGTATAGTTCATCCCTTCAGTGTTACGGAAAACTCAAACCTTGTGACTGTAATACTTTTCAGTAAATATTTACTRCTGCTGTTTTCCATTACAACTTGTGCAAAATTGTTCAGGAGGTGGTAAATGTTTCTTGCTGTGCCAAGCTCTAGCAATCTGGAAAGAAAGAAAGAAAAAAAAAAAAAGGAAAATTTCCCAAAGCTTGCTCTCCTTGTTAGTATGTGGCCCTGTTTCAAACTGATACCTGGGAACAAAATGATTCCTAACTCTCTAGGTAAAGGTTCCCACATGCGTGTGTTAAAACATGTCTGAGAAGGAAGCTGGATTTGATTTTTAAAATGTACTTATGTTCTTTGAATGGATGTTAAAATTTTAAAGTAAAGGGGGGAAAAAAAGTAAATTAGTTCAACAGTTCTGAGCTAAGTCAATTGAGTGGAGTGTGCTACTCTTCTCTCACGCTGCACAAAGAAGTATCACAACTGTCTTCAGTTCTCTTCCAATTGCAAAAGCTTGCACAAGCATTGCAGTGTGTGCCAGGATGAATAAATTTGAGTTTCTTGCCTTGAATATAAGGAGTACATGTAACCCTCCCATGTGTAAACTTGGCGGCTACTGGTTTGAMTATCCCACATAACTGTAAATCTCAGCACGGAACAAGAGGATTGAGGAAATTTTTCTGGCACGTCTACCTTAAGGAAACTCAAAGAAATAAATAGTGATTACCTCCATGGGAACACTGGACCTTTTTTAAGGAAGCTTATGGAACACAGCATTAAAAATGCTGTTGATAGTTGAGTCCATCTGTGACAGAGCTTCCAGTTCCCCTGCAGTGAACAGAATAGACATTTACCAATTTTCAAACCTAAACCATTCTCTGGTTCTGACGGACTTCTTAGTTCTTCTGTGTTTTCAGTGTTATTTCCAAGCAAACCATTTCCAGCTGAAATAGATGGCTGGTAAAAGACAAAACCCAACAGGCAAGTGAGACTAAAAAGTACCAACCTGGATGGCAAACTGACAAAATTTTTTCCCTTTTTTCCCCTGTGCCTAAATCTGACATAATCAGCCAGTTGGTTTCTTATAGGTGTCATCTGGAAGCAAATTGGAAGTCTACAGAGATAAGGAAGTAGAGATAAGGAAGCACAGCAAGTAATATGGTGTTACATGGTGCATTCCAGGTTTAGAGAGCTTTGGGACTAGGCTAGACAGAGCATGATGGAGATTACAAAGGCCAGTGCATCAGGAAGATCACCGTGTGAGAGCTTTTTACTGTTTACTCTCAGCAAAATACCCGTCTAAATTCTGTTACTCCTACTGGCAGATGAAACCTGCTCTGCCACAAAGCCACTTTTCACTTCCATCATGCATTTTTTTTTTTTTTTAAACTGAGGAGTCTCTTCCTGGCTGAGCTTCAGGTCTGGTAAACATAAATATTATTGACGCGCTGAAAATACTGCATATTCAGCTTGCAGAATGACAAGAACATATGTGAATACATATAGCTCAGAATGGGATGGTATGGTTCAATTTATTTCTAGTAAGAGTGCCAATATTCAGGAGGTTTTTGCCTACCTGGGGACAGATGCAATTTTTTGCTCTCAAAGAACATTTTTAATAGTAATTACATTAATTTTATTTGTAGTATTTTACCCATACTAACTTTTTGATGCTCTCCTTATCTTTATGGAGTGAATCATAGTTATTYTAAGGGACTTCAGTGTACTGATGATTCAGTTAAGGAAGTTAAATCAAACTACATCAGTATTTGCTGTAAACTTGGAAAGTAACCTATTTTTAAATAAAAATAGTAAATCCTATTACGAAAAATAGTGTATATACTTTAGAAGGCGGCCCCTAACCGTTGTTATCTAGGTGATGTGTGTGCACAACCAGGTGGTTATGTCACTTGATGCTGTGTTTTCCTTCACTGAATGTAATGCGGAATTTGAAATATGAAAGAAAAGAGATACCATCTTTCTCATTTCTCGATGGCAGGGAAATGTACTGTATAGTCTAGCAGATCTTTTTGATCCACAGTGGAAGGAAACCAGTCCATACTAATGCTCCTGTGTGCTGACATTTTCTTTAAAGGTACTTTGGGCTTTTTGGCTTCTTTCCTGGAAACCAAATACAATGCTAATGTCTAGATGTCTAAAAATCCTTCTGAGCAGAGGATGAAGAGGCCTTTGCTTTTCCTTCCAGGGAGATGTGTGGATTGGGAACAAGAAATTTCAGTGCAAAGCAAACTGAAGGGTTGAGCCAGTCTTCAGCACTGGGACCTGAGCAAGGGGAGCGGAGCTGCCTCAGCCCTCGTGTTGGGCGAGTGACCCAGCTCGTACTGCTGTCTCCCTTCAGGCCCTGGTGGCTCGGAGGTTTCCGAGGAAGGCCCGGGTGCCGAGGGAAGGCYGTTGATCCGATGCTCCTCCGAGGGCCTCGGCAAGCAGGTGGGCCTGGCAGCTGGAGAGCAATCCCAGACAGGAGGCAGGTGGGAAGAGCAGCGGGAGGGCAGCACCAGACGGTCAGCAGGTGGAGAGGGCAGTGGGAGGGCAACATCACTTTGTACTCAACTTGACAGTAATTACACTTGTTGGAATTCTGCATGCATCTTAAGACTTTAAGTGTTAAATTACAAAYGATATTTGTTTAAATTCTGGGACTGGCTTCCTCTGATGAGCGGAGACTTGAGGTGGAGGGGGTGATGGGGATTTGCCTTCTATCAAATTACGAAACTTGGTTGTAGCCTGGTTTTGTGTCTGGGTAYGAGCTGGTGCTTCTTTAATTTTCCCCAATTCATCCATGCCTTCTAGGGAAAGCAGGCATTAAAATGCTGCTGGGTTTCTCAACAGTTCTGTTGTGTGGAGTTTCATATTGTGGTGTTTGCTGTGATGCCCAGATGTTTATAATTAATTTAGTCTGATTACTTCTAATTACTCCTTCCTATCTGCATTATCTTGTATTTATCAACTTCATATGTAAGTAGCCCTGCTGCTGCCTAGTCATTTAGTTTTGTAATGTCCCTTTGGACCTTCTCAGACTTCTCTAGTGATGACTAATCTAAATAATTATGCTTTCTGCAAATTTTTCCCACCCTGTTTCCAGAACATTAACAAAGAGAACAGTCTTATCCCAGTACAGGAGCCTGAAAAATCTCATTGCAAGCTTGTCATGTTGAAAACTGACCATTAGTCCCTCTTTTTTTTTTTTTTCCTTTGCTCTAATTTCTGGCAGTATTTTAGCCCTTACGCCTTTGCCATTTAGATTTCTCAAGTGTCTTGTAAAGTATTTTGTCAAAGGCTTTTTCAAAGTCCAGGTACTCATATCTACAGCTACTACGTTATTACTGTTCTCAGTCTGTTAGATAAAAGGGATAGACATTTTTACTTTCTAGAAGGTGATTTCCTGCAGCATATCTAGCTCAGCTATCTCTTCTGCAATTTTAATTATTTTTAATTGCTTCCTATTGGTTTTCTGCTACTGAATTAATACCTAGTCTGTAARTCCTAGGGCTTCTTTAAAATGTATTCATGCATCTTCAGATGATGTAACCTGGAATCCTTCTAAAGTCTGGACCTATAATTTCAGACACACTCTTACTTATCAACGCCACTCTTTTGAAGCCTTCTCATCATCAAAACTGCATTTCAGGTGGCTGTCCTAGTCTCTTCTACTTGTTCTTCTCTCTGAAGGAAAACAGAAAACCTAAAAGAACTTAAATGTTTAAAACACTCGCTGGTCACAACCATCTGCTAGAGAAACAACTCTCTGCTAGGTTGAAGAAGTGATAAATTAAGACCCATAGACTATAKCAGGTAGAAAAGGATTTTGTTCTTCCAGGCATCCTTTTATTACTTATGCCTGACCTGCTAGCATTAGCTCTACCTTACTATGTTGCCAAGGCACCGAACTGAGAGGGACCTCCTTCACTCTGCCGTGCGCCTTGTTTTTCACCAGGCTGCATTGCTTCGTTTCTGTAGCTTTCGGCCCACAAAAGAATGCACTGAAAAGCACGGAGCTTCTCATTTCTCTGTGAGAAGGTTGTTGCAAGGTAGATTTAGAGAGGAGAATAAATGGAGACAACCACAAGGATGAAGACATAGGGGGAAGATTATGCATGTCGTATTTCTCATCGGCTTAGCTCTGAAAGGGATGTGAAAGCTGCCTGTCCGCTTCCCAGTGCCACTCTAGTGCCCAGCACAGAGCCTCGAACTGTAAGCCGTAAGGGGCTTCTACGGGAGCACCCTGCGGTGGCAATCCATGAAGCGTTTGCAGCTTCCCTCTTCTACTTGTTTTGCCCCCAGCTGTTCAGCTAAAAGGAGACAATGCATTGCACTGCATTCTTTCTAAAAGCTGAATAATAATAATAAAAAAAATATATTGTCCCATTGGAACACTTAGCTTGCTTTCTTCTTTTTTAGTGGAGGTACTCGGGTCTGCCTTTACCTTAGGGGGACACCTCTTGACCTGAAGCACTGTATTTTTTCCATTTGTCTTTGGTAAGAGCTATGCTGAAATTTTCCTTGCTCTTTTCTTTCCCCCCAATCAATACTTTATGATATGAGCTGAAGAATTGTGACCTCTTTCTTTCTGAAACAATTTAGAGGAAGGAGGTCTCCCAGTTTTGCTCAGATTTCATTTGTGTGCAACAGATAGATGTATCCAATTTTTTAACCAGCACATCTCTTTTATTAAACCATTAAATATGAAACCTGTTTGTAGCTGGTGTTGCTTGACAGTTGTTTTGCTGACACTAGGTTTAGCTCAGTTGGTTAGAGCGTGGTGCTAGTAACAGCAGGGTCGCAGGTTCGATCCCTGCAGGGGCCACTCGTTTGAGGGTTGGACTAGATGATCTCCAGAGGTCCCTTCCAACCTTACCAATTCTACGATTCTATGATAGTAGGAGTCTAAGTCTGCTTTGTTGGCTGGTGCAAAGTGAACATGACTCACTCAGCATTTCCAAAGTATATTCATCCAAAGGTTTCAAAAGCTTTACAAGCTAATTAAGCCTCATAGCCCTATAGGTAATAAGTTAAAAGTCATGCCAATGCAACTGTTTAGCAGTAAACAGTGCACCACATCTCAGGATGGCAAATAAGTAGCAATATAGTTAGGTGTGCTAAAAATGTACAGGCTCGAGAGGAAAAGTGGTCAGAATGTGACGTGACTCCTCACAGGAAGATAAAAGCTACAGCTAGCAGAATTTCAGCCTTTCAAAGGTCTTTGCAGGTATGTGTCTGCTGTCCATCCCCGCATCCCCTTTAAATGTGCTGTTTTATTCCTCCTGTTCCTGTTTGTGTAGGGATTGACTGTAAGAGACATCTTGACTTCGTTCATTAGATGGGCAGACCTTAGAGATAAGATATTCACCCAGGTGCTTGGGCATTGGCTACCAAGCCTGGAGCTGCTAATCTCTAATGTCTCACTGATAACAGAGGTGAAACTAAAAGATTCAGTAATGCTTCTGCTGTTATACTGCAATCTGCTGCTCCTCCAGGAGGGAGAGAATGGGTCACTAGCAATGGTCAGTAGCCAAAACTGCATCCTGCTGTGTAAATACCTCGGGCATCAGTTGAACCTGGTGTAAAACCAAGCRCGTTTCTAGAGCCAAAAGCGTGCTCGGGCTACGCGGAGCACGCGTGCGGAGAGGTGGGAGTGGGAAACGGGGAGGTCGGGGACTGTTCGCCTGGGGCCTGCGAGGATTCCCTAGGAAAGTTAATTTGCCCAGGCGCTGCGTGCGGGGCCCCGGCCCTCTGAGGCGTTTGATTAATGGCTCTGGAAGTCAAACACGGGGAGCGCCCCCTCGGTTTTGAAGGTCGCAGGTAAACCCTGGCCTTATTCTGACTCCAATAACGCATTTATCTAAATGCCACCTCTACGTCGGAGCCGCTCATCAGAGCGGTGACTAGGCAGCGCAGCTATTGCTATCGAAGCAGCGCGCCCCGTGTGATRAATTGCATCTGCAAGATTTGTTTCGTATGTCAAGCACATTACTTCTAAATCAAATGCTAAAACATGCCTTATTTAGTCAAAAGTAAGCAGAATGCTGTAATTTATAATCGTCTTGAAGCACACTGCAGCGAAAATGAAAGCAGGCTATTAAAATTTAATGCCTGTTYGGCTGAGTAGCGCGTTTCTGGCCGCGTTTGATGCGGCGCCGTTCTCTCACGCCATTGTGCAGGCACAAAAAGTCAGTTTGCGTTTGCCAACGCTTGTGGAAACTAATTGAAAAAATGATTTAGCTGTTAAAAGCTGACATCAGGTTGGAAAATGCCTGCGAGCGGGGAGACGGCCGGCCGGCAGCGGCTGCTCCCTCCTCCTGCCGGCTGGTCCTCGCCGGGCTCCCCGCCGCACGGTTGCGGATGCTCATTGGGGCGTCACCTCCGTTTAAAGCCCCGTCCTGCGCACCTCCTCATCCGCCTTAAGCGAACAGCAGCGTCGACTTGAATTAAGCTGGCGGGCAAACAGCCGCTGTTAATAAGCGCCCGCGCTTTCCGGGCGGGTAGAAGCCTTCCCGGCCGGCGTCCCCTCCGCTGGAGCGGGACCTGGGATGTCCTGCGTGTGCGTGCCCGCGGAGCGGATAGGTGATTAAAAATACGACTCTGCGGCGCTCCGTTTCGCGGATGAGGACAGAATCCTATTTGCCAAACGGTACCAAACAGTGGACCTCGGAGCTGGTAGATCGGGTCTGCTGAAGAAGTAACCATTTGACATCTGTTCATTAAGATGCAGATGAAAGAGTGAGATGGGTGTAAATTAATAAGTAGCAAAATAAAAATGAAGCCTGTGCTTTAATCTGAGAAATGATACATTACTGTGATGGATCTCCGGCAATTATTTTTTTAATTAAAGAACAATGTATTTCCATCTATTCAATCTCTATTGTTCTATTTAAGTTATCTTTCATGTCAGTGCCACATGGTTCAGAGTATATTAAAACACAGTCATATACTTAATTGTGTGGATTTGCAGATGGTTCATTTCCAGCCAAATATTTTTTCCTCAGAGCTCAGAAGAAAATCTCTAGCAGCCTAAATTGAATTTTTATACATTATGATTTCCAGAAATGTACTTCTTAATGGTTTCTGATGTGCCTAAAGGCATGAATCTTAAACTACTTTTTTAGAAATGTGTTGGGAGAATCTGAAAAATGYATTGTGGGTTTTTCCCCCAGTTGTAAATAGTGAATCTCAGTTGTGTGCGCTAACCTACTTTTACTGTATTGCTGTGGTATTTCTTGTGCATTTACAATAATCAAAACATAGCAACGCATATTTCAGGAGTGCACGATCACAATTGCGTTGTATCTGCAAAATGCATGCCGTATATTGATTTCCAGAAACAARAGGCCTATCAGCTTCCTCTTTCAAAGCACAAATGTTAGTTGCTTTGGAAATACCGGCGGTTTCCCTCTTAGAGGAGGCAATGCCAAGACTGACCTATTTCCATATTCCATGTTTTCCCCGACTAGTACGTTCAAGGATTCGCCTTTCTATTAAGGCAGAATATTTTTTGCAATTATTTTCTAAACGCCTGAAAGACGACGCCAGCTGTGAGCTTGTGCCCGTGCGCAAACTCGGCTGTCCCCGGCAAGTAATTGCCGAAGTCGTTTTTGCCAGCGCTCTATCTATCGCCGTCTTGCACCACGCGCCGCGTGCTGCGCCTTCCCCCCGACGATTGCTGCCCTTCCTTCCTCTCGCAGCCTTTAAAGGCTCTCTGTAACATCAGCCTATCTCGCCTAGTGAAAATGTCTTTGCAGATTAGCGTAATGTTAATACTACTGGCTCCCCGCTTTTGACCTGCAGTGGAATATATTGCACTGCTGGAGCAGATGGGATCGGCGCGCGGCTGGGCAGCGCAGATTGGTTGGCCGCCTGCCAAAAGCGCCGCGCCGGAGGCGGCCGCCGCGCCAGCTCCGGGGAGCCGCGCTGACGCTGGTCCCCGCTCCCGGGAACGGCGTGGGGGAAGCATCGCGTTAAGTTTGCCTCGAATCCGCGTCCGTCTGAGCTTGCTTATCTGCAGATGTTTATGCAGCCTTCTGCAGGGAGCTGAATCTTCCTGTGTAAAATGGAAGCCTGATCGCTCCGGCTTTTTGGTGTTTGTTTTCTTTTTTTTTATACTTCTGTCTTGCGTTTTCCATAAAAAAAAAAAAAAAAGTTGTGAACTCTTTATAACCTTCTGAATGAATATAGATTCAGTCGTGAGAACAGCTTAGTATAACATTCCTCTTGCTTCATGGTTCACGTATATTTACCCCTTTACTGTTGCTTTTTACCAAAACCTTGCAATATACCAATGAAAAGTGTTTTCTTAAAATACTTGGTTTTAGACCTCCCACCAAGTTCACGTGGTGCAAAAAATAGAACAGGACGCAGGATTAGAGTTCAGAGCTTAACTGCATTAATCGCAACACGTGCACTCTAAGGTGCTATTACTACAGCAAACAAACCTTTCATTGAACATTCATATTAAATCTGTCACACCAGATTTCCACCTTTTTTCCCCTTTGCGATTGTATTTTTTTCTCTCAAGTATTGCATTTCCATAGCAGTAAAACATATGCTGTTTTCTGCCTAAGTAGATGGGTAATGTAAGCTGTGATGTGGAGAGTATTTTTTTTCCTTATCGTTTTCTTTTTGAGGGTGTAGTTATAGTAACATATATGTGCTTTTATCTGTGATAAGAACTACCATCTGGTAGCTAAATGTGCACAGCTTATTGCTTGAAGTGCTTATACATATTGTGAAAACACACAGCTTTTGTGTATGTTAGGATACTGCCTATATGTATTATTAATAAACCCACATATTAGCTATTTGAATACGTCAAATGATTGTAAAACAGAACAGTGATTCTAGAGGCGAAGGATTAGGGCTGGCGTGACGCCAGATGTGTATTTATTCCGGCAGTACTATTGTGACCTTTTAATATCACATTGTTTGCAACCTCTTCCAGCCGATAATTGTTTAAGGGGGGAAGCGGAGCCTCTTTGACAAGGAAAAGGCCTTTGTTACACTCAAGGAGCTGCAGCTTTCGCCCTTAGTGTACCAATTCACAAAGACGTGTGGTGAATGTGTGTGAGCAGCGAGAGAGACAGAACGTATAAATTTGAGTTACTCTGACCTTTAATCCAGGAGACCAAGAAGAGAAATGCACTAGGAAGGCTGGCTTGTTGCTGTCTGGAGACTGATAAGCTGTAATAAAGGTGCACTCGGTTGCAATTCATCTAAAGCTTCCATTGCTATCATCCTCTTTTTTCGATTTTTGTTACCTCAAGTACTTATCTAAATCCCTTTCAATGCCAGCTTGAATGCACTTTGTATTCTCTCCAGCTGTGACTGGTGCTGTCTGTGTGTGTCAGTGTGCTTCAGCGTGCGCTCTTTCCCCTTGTTTGACAAGAACCAGTGCCAACACCTAATTAAGGATAAGCCACGGAGCGCTCGGCTCCGTCTTTGTCGACCGCCCTGTTCCTAGCTTTCTGCCTACTTGAGCTTTTATGGCATGAGTAACGATTCAGGTTCAACCTACTTCTGGCCTCTGGGTTCCCAGCRCGGGGGCTAAATGCAGCTTAACTCAGTGGCTGATTTTAGAAACATTTATGGTAACTCAATCCACAGCGCTCTTGTGTCTCTTTCTAAAGCACACACACACACGCACAGATCCGTCTGTTGATCTGCACACCCAGATATGAATGCATGTGTGTATCTGAATACAACCAGGTCATTTTTCTAAATACTTTATTTCTATTCCTTTTTCCTCCCCTCAAACTGTTTCCTAGGAGATGATCAGTGAGGTTGAGACTTTTTTTTCCCTTCCCTTTTGCAAGTACTGTATCTTAAAATCTACCGGGAGACTAATTTAAATGGACAAAGCAGCACTAGTTCAGACTCCTGTAGAGCCCTTTTAAACATTTTTGTCTCAGTTATGCAGGTGTGTTTAGGTCACAAAGCGAGGAAGTCTTTCAAAGGGTTAACCCTTCAGTAAGCTGGAAGACAACCAGATTAAGGTGACCGACAGGCAACCGCCAGACAGCCAATTGAATGGGCGCATGTAACAATTTTGAGGAGAGTTTTAAGTGTGTATGCATTTGTTCTGTTTGCGTGTCTAAGTTAAGTTATATCGTAGAGAATACTTATTTTTCTTTCCTGAGCTTTGGGTTCAGATTCCAGTCTGAATTTTGTGTAAACCTTGCATAGCTCTCCAAACGCTCAGCAAAGTTGCAATGAATCTATCCTGGCCCAGCTCTGAATAGAGTTTGATTTACTGGTCAAGCCGTTAAAAACAACTCAAACTTCTAGACTAAAACCCTCAGCTGCRCTATAGAGACCTTCTTTATTACTGGATATATACCTAACTTGAAGGCYAAAAGATGTGATTAGTGGGTTGAATGTTTAAGGTCCTGCTTGTGGTGTTTTTCATCTGACAAGAGGTGGTGGGAGTTTGAATGCCAGTTGCTATCGGCGAGACCTGARCCTAGTCTGTGCTAGTTTCAACTGAAAATCCCACTTGTAGAGACAGGGCCAGCTGGAAAACTGCTTACAAAATTCAGGACGTGTATAAACTATTAATGCAATCCAGATAGTTTTCCTAGCTATATTTTTATCATTTGGCTAGCTCTTAATTTTGGAAGTTTTTTTTAGAAGCAATTTCCATTGCAACTMTGAGTTTGTCCCTTCCTTGGGTTTTGGCAGTGATGGTAGTCTCTGGGCTGCTCTAGTTTTCAGCTATTCCAGTTAGGCCCTCTTTTATTCAGCACTCTTATTTTAGCATCGTATTGGGAAGGAAGGGAGAGGTGGTCAGGAAGCCAAGTGCTTATGAACTTGCTGTACAGCTTCTAGCTATCCTTGTGAAATCACTTTGCATTCCAGTATGCCATTCATGGTTGATTTCCCGGGATATTGGGGGGGGGGGCCAGAAACAGGATTTTCTTTCTACTTTTTAAACTCCAGCATTCAGTAAAATAGTAGCGTCTCTGCTGTACTTCATACAAGTACAAAAGACCGTGTCTTGCTGTTGGCGTGAACTGTGACAAAATTAGCCTGAACACTTGCGCTTGCTCAGTTATGACAGCGTGTGTTATACATTGGCATTTTAGGGGTCGTGCTCCATTAAAAGCAGTGTTTCCTCAAGAGCAAGTCTTTAGAAAAGCTGTTTACAAACCAGAGGAGAACAGGGAGTACGCTTTACTCATTACCTTAATCTTGMACTTATTTATTTATTTGATGTCAAGCAGCTTCCTAGCCAAAACAGCTGGAGGCTGAAAGTTGAAACCTGGCAGCGAGAGAGATGATAATGGGCAGACATGTGCTTTATGTACTTCAGGGAAAAAATGGGTTTGATTTGGCTAGGTTATGAGCCTTGGAAAATCGCTCTTCTTGTGAGCTCAGTACATTTAACAATGATAGTAAAATTAGCTTCAGTCGTGTTAAATTCTGGAAGTAACATAAATGAAATTTAGGGGCTCTGCCAAGGTAGAGCATGGGAAAGTGCGTAGCACTGTGAGATGATGCCCATGTATTTTGGGTGCCAGAAACCCCCCGGAACACACAAGGTAATGTTGTGTTATTTGAGAACTAGCGGTATAGGCATATTTTAAACTGTTAATTTTATTCGTTACAAAGGGATTCTAAGTAAATCTATGTTCAGTGATGATCTTTGGTCCCCTAAGTCTCAACAATATAACCTTTTACTGCTTTACTGTATTCTTGAAGCAGTAGGTGCAAATGTGCTRCTGCTACTTACTAAAAATATTGAGTCTTTTATGCACCATTCTGCTTAAAGTATGCTAGGATTACTGCAGGCAACAGTCGTGTGTGACAGGGTGCAGCCACCTTCATCATTTTTCCATGATGCRAAGAGGAGCTTGTGAACTGACCTTGGGTTCCAAGTCCTATTTTCAAACATGACTGAAGTGTGTGGATCATAAAGATCTTGATGCGTATGTCTGCRTTAGCAGCTTTAGGTAAAATGAGCTCGAGTATTTCACGCAAGTATTTAAATCTGAATTATCTGCCTCGGCCCTGCACTCTCTTATAAAGGRTATGTGAAGAGCTTGGCAACGATTGCTTTGCCTCGATGTTTTGGTTCAGCTAGTGCAGGAAAATTGCTGATATGAACACAGCCACTGACTTGTGATGAGAGCTAGATTCCTTCATGTTCAAGCCATTTCTAAAAGCTAATTTAAAGGCTTTGGAAAATGTTGCTCCAAGGAGATGACAGGCTTATCAGCTTTTCCGAGCATACTTGTAAAGAAAGATGACCAAAGGGGTGGGGGAGCATGGTTTGAGGATTATGCACACAGCCTTAACTTTTTGGCATTCCTGGGGAATAGATGCCAAATGTTAATGCTCTTTCTGTACAGACGATGCATGTCTGTGGAAGTATGAACTCAAAGTGGGGCAAGCTGCGAAGCTCTGAGGCTTCCTCCTGATTCCAGCGCGGAGGCGGGAGGAAAATTACACAGGCTGCATCGCGGCCAGAAAAGCTGAGCTACGTAAGCGAAATTGAAGACAAGAGCCGGCTGTCCTCTGCGAGACGCGACGAACGGCACCGCCGCTCTCRTCGGCGGTGCTTACGTCGCGTGCGGCACCAAATATGTGGCCAAGACAAAAGCTATTTCCCYGCTCTAGGAAACTGCTGCGAGCTGCTCCGAGTGTGTATGTGTGTGTGTGTACCTATACCCTACACGCTTGGAAAATGACGTGCTTACCCTGTTCCTAACACAGTACATGCTGGATACGCTCCAGACTTCCTGCCTTCCTGGGGTTTCCTTTGTAGTTAACTTAAATAACAACACGCACGCCTGCCAAATCTTGCTTCTGAGCCCGGCTGCCCCTTGGGCTGCTCGCTGCAGGACCTCTTTTGTCCCTGTCACTAGTTTCCTGCRCTCTGAAGAGGCGTTCAAGCACTGCTCGCTAGCCTGGACTGGCGCCAGGAGGATCCACCTGCTTCGCTTGTCAACAGAAGAAATAGCTCTGCATCTTTAGCAGTCCCTAAAGCTTGACCATGGAGCGAGCGATAAAATTGCTTGGCACTCGTGTGCCAGGTTTAGACACTGCTGGGCTTGGTCCCATGTTAATGCAACCCGGCTGACAGAGCAGCGCGGGGGGGGGCTGGAAGCCACGTGTGTTGTCTTGCGTAGTCCGGGTGTGGGTGTTTGCTGCGTGTTTGCAGTTGCCAGCCCTTTTCGTCTTGATGCCTAGTCCAGGTGTGGGTGTTTGCTGCGTGTTTGCAGTCGCCAGCCCTTTTCGTCTTGATGGTGGTGTTTGCTGGCTTGGACTTGCTTAGGGATCAGCTCCCCTGCTTTCCACCATGCAGCACCTTCCCTGCGTGTCCCTGTCCACTTCCAAGCTCTCCTTCTACGTCTGCCTGTGTGCTAGYCTAGTCAGATGGCAGTCAGCTAAGACAGCAGATAAGTTGCTCAGTAATTTTACACGACAGGGTGCAAACAAGGCTTTGACTTAAAAACAGAGATTACTTTCCAATTTACTAGTTATTTGGAAGTACTGTGGCAGTAACTGCCCAGCAAACAGTAAGCAGCAAACTGGAAAAGCTATATGCAGTGTCAGCTTCTGCTTTTGAGAGCTTTTCTGGAGGACTAAGGTAGACAAGACAAGGCTAAAACTGTAGTTGCAGATTTTATTTGGTTTTCTTCTTGTATGGCTGAGAAAAAAAATGTGTAGTGCATTACACATGCCAGTGGAAACTTAAGTTTTAGTATGACCATTAAGTTGTTCCAGGCTACAATCTTTTTTCTTGTGGCTTGTGTTAGAAAGGGATTAGAAAGGGACCGGTGTATATGTCTGAAGTGCCAATATTGACATTCTTTCTCATTTTTATCACTGGGCTCAGGAAAAAAAAAAAGATGACAGTTTGATTTCTAATGCATTTAAACTGATAACCACAGCTCCAAGCASCTAGGATGAGCCTCCAGAGAAGTCCAGCTAATGTTATTCTTCAAATAACAGCTGATCTAACTTCTCTAAGCCTGCTTTAGCATTACTTTTCTACAAACATACTAACACTTAGAGAATGTCCCAGATCCACAACCTTTTCCTAATTAAGGTTAAATGTATTCTCTGCTGTAAGTACACATAACTCTCTTTAAAGGAGCATGGCGTTAAATTTCTGTGTGTTGCCTAGAGGACAAAATGGTAAACTTACTTTTGCTTAGGGAAAAAAAAATAACAGTATCTCGTTACACTAACTTGGTCAGAGAGATGTAAGTTAGTTTCACCTAGAGCAGAAATCTGATGTCAGCCTGGTAATTACTAGGCAGAGTCAATAATACCTCTCCTCAGTATAATTGCAAATCCAGTACAACCATGACCAGAACTAAATTGCTTGAGAGCAATCAATAGAAATCTCCTGATTGCATTCCCTGGTGCACACATCAGATATAAAAAGGAAAACTGTCCACCCAAGCAAAAGGTCAACTTTACAAATGAAAACTGCGCTATAAGCCCAGGAAAGGAGTATATCCACCGAGAAGCCCCTTGGTTAACTCTGGCTGGAGGTGACAGACCTGAGTAGACAGATGTATATTTTGAATGATAGAGGCTGTRCCCACATGAGCAGTAATTTGATGCAACTAGAGTGGAGCAATAGATTCAAGTAGCTGATGCTGAGTTCCCAGTGTGTGTTATCTAGGTGGCTTGTGGCTTTYACTCAGACTAGACTTAGTCTAATTCCTTAGACCAGATGTTCTCATCACACGCGGTTCCAAGCTGTCCAAAAGACCCACCTTTGCCTTGGATGCCCGTGTCCCTGTTACGGGCTGGGTGTTGTTAGGGTCGCGCCTGGTCTGCAGCTCCCCGTTCCGCTTCCTCCGTGAGGAATGCAGTTCAGGTACACGGAAACCATGCTGAGGACCAAAGCCAAGCGTGGCAAGTGGCAATGCTCACGGGATTCATTTCAAAACCTCACTGTTGCTTGAACAAAAGTGTTGTTGCCGAGGCAGCCAAAGATTTGCCCAAGCAGCCTTAATTTTTACTTTCCTGGATGCTAACTTAGGGATTTATGCTGCTGCTTTTTCCTTCCTGCACACGTTTTGTTTGCATGTAAGTTCCTGAATAAACGTTTTGGCTTCTGTGCCACGTAATTCATCCCACTTGAGTGTTTTCTGTGAACATAAACACAAAGATAGATGACGATTTTTGTAGAACACAAGGTTAATTTTATTTATTAGCCTGGTGGAGTCTCAGAGATGATGGATGAGGTGTTTAAAGAAAAATAAACTTCTTCAAGATATGCTTCCAGAGTCAGACAGTTGGATATGAGTTTTGAAAAGTGCTGATGCTCTGCAGCTCCCATGAATTTTCARCAAGAATTTGTACCAGAGTCTTGAGAGCCTAGCTACTTATTTAGAAGGGGGATCTCAAAAGCGCTGTGGAAAATAGGCACCTAATAGCCCTTGAATTGCCTTCGGATATCCTCTCCAGGTGCTGACAGGGGGAGTCAAGCACTTATTTCTGAGTATCTTCACTGTTTTTTCTGTTTTATTTTGGACTCGTGAAGTGGCAACTGTTATGCATCATGTGTGCTATTACTTTTCCTTTTGGGTTGCAAAGGATTAGCTTTCTAAACTGTCTGGAGTTTTCTGAGAAATCTGCTTTAGCATAAAATTGTTAGTTTCCTCACTACTTCAAATTATGCTGCCCACACAGTACACAACGCAAAATAAACAAACCTGCACAAAGCTGTGGTGTGTGAAACATCAAAAGTACTTTTGCTTAGGCTGTGCTGACAGAAAATGTTTTCTTTCCAGTGTAACTCTTGCTTTCCTTTGACATGTCTTTTGTTATGAGCTTATGAGCCAAATATTTTTCAACAGGTGCCAGATTAAAAAAAATATTTCTTTTTCCAGATGCCTTCRTAATGCTACGATGGGAGAAAACATCATTTGCCCCCATGAGAAAGTGCTTTGTAAAAATTGGTATAAAATTCTATTCATTGCTCAGTAGGAGGAAAAAAAAAAAGTGACAGGCATTGCATTTGCATTATGGTATGGATTAAAGTACTGCAGTCAGAGTAGCATAAAAAGGCTGTTAAATAGCTGATAATTTCATCATGCTGGAACCAAGTGTGGAAGTACAATGCGGTTGCATTAGTACTGTAATGCTAGGAACATTTTCAATTATYGTGCTTAACCTTGCTAAGAAGCTGAAATGAATGCTATCAATACCGTGTGGCGCGGCACAATAGCGGCGCGCTAGTCCCCTGCCTTCTCCCGCTCCCGGGCTGCTTTTTTCCCCCTGGCCTGATCCGGTGAAGAAATACGTAGGCTCGCTCTTGCCCGCACCGTTTCTAAATTGCTCGAGCAATTGTTTCCTGCAGGTTGGTTTGTAATTCTAAATCTGGGGAAGGAGGAAACGCGAGCGCCTTCCTCCCTCGGGCCGCGTGCAGACCTGGAGCTTTAAGGTGGGGTAAAGCGGAGCGGAGGGCCGGTGAGCGAGGAAAGGGAGGGAGGCGCTGGCGACGCCGGCTCGCACGAGGCTGGGCTGAGGGGGGCCCGCGGGTGGCTGCGTGCTCTGTGCCTGGTTGCTCTGCCCTTCGGACACCTTCCTTCTAGGAACAACTTCCAGCCACATCGATGCTAGGCCATTCCTCATCTCATCTACGTAGGGCAGTTGGAGCTACGTTTTCAGGGTTATTTAGGCATGAAAAGCTACAGACAGGCACATTTCGGCAAGGATTAGAAACTGCATGTTTCTACGTGGTCTGAACCTGGATGTCTTGATACTATTAAAAGTCCCTCGGGAACCTGTAGCTGCTGCCTAAATGCCGTTTATAAGGGCTGGCATTCTACAGGTGCAGAGTTCCCCATCTTTTTTTTCTCCCTTTTCATAGTAATTGTAGAATYGGTAAGGTTRGAAGGTACCTCTGGAGGTCATCTAGTCCAGCCCTCAAACRGGTGGCCCCCACAGGGATCGAACCCACGACCTTGGCATCATTAGCACCACGCTCCAGCCAGCTCAGCTAAACCTAACCCTGGAGGCTGGAGCCACTTAATGGTCATACTAAAACTTAAGTTTCCACTGGTGTAATGCACCTACACATTTTCTTCTCAGCCGTACAAGAGGAAAACCAAATCAAATTAAATCTGCTAATACAGTTTTAGCCTTGTCCTGTCTACCTTAGTCCTCCAGAAAAGCGCTCGAAAGCAGAAGCTGACACTGCACATAGCTTTTCCAGTTTGCTGTTTATTGTTTGCAGGGCAGTTACTGCCAGCAAAGCTTTAGCAGTGAAGCTTTCTGCTCACCTCAGGCCAAGCAAACCACAACAAAGGAACTAAAAAACGATGCAAAGAGACCAAAGGGACTCARGGGAGGGGAAAAAAAAAGAAAGAAAAAAAAAAAAGGCATTATATCAACAGAGCTTTCATGAAGGCTTTCCAGAGAGTGTGTCTCCAAATGCAGCACTGTTCTCCGCATTGCAGGGTGAAGGGAGAGAAGTCTCCAGTGATGATTAGAAGTCTTCAAAGATGATGGTGGAGGTATATGGTTATGATGAGCCTTTCAAGTAACAGGCAAGTCATAAATGTTAGAAGAAAGAACTTCTGAAAGATAAGAATTTCCATTTTTACTAGTCTTTTGGTAGTGGCCWGCTACTGTCAACTGCTTTAACCACAATATTCCAGTAGCTTTTGTTACAGGTATTTTTTAGTCTTTTGAAAGTCCAGCTTCCCTTACAAAGGGACCTTCCAACTGGGAGCATATATTGAGTTCTGTTGCYGCTGGGTTACCCTTCTGTTCTGTTGAGCTTCAGTCTTTTTAGGCTGAGTGCACTGGAAAAAATCATGTCTTGGGAAAAGGCAAAGGGCAGGAAATCAAGTTTTCCTCCATTCGTTTCACTTTGAGTTCTTATAGCTTTGGTTTAGAGTCTCCATAACAGAGTGGGAAGTAGATAGTCTCCTGAAAATTGCCAAAAAGCTAGTTGAGGAGGAGAGGGGGACATTTTGAAAGCAAACAGTTGTAATATTATCCCGGRGCTTCAGCCAAATTTCTCTTTACTTATATTTTGGCAAGGATTGGTGTTGATTTTCTGACTGCTTAGTAAATTTATTTTCATTAGAAACTTAAGGAAGTATCGTTAAATAAACGTTTAGTATTATGGTGGACCCTGGAGTGTGCTTTTTTCAGAGGTGTTAAATTCCCAGCCATCTTATTGTAATGCAAAGAAGGCTGGAGGAGTTTATATCCATGCCCAAGGAATAGCCGCTTCTGCCAAAACTCTCTCTGCTTAGAAAATGATGTTAAAGCTCACACTAGCYGTTCATGAGGCAAGGAAGGACAGCATGAAACCAATGGGCCTCTGAAAATGAGGCGTTTCACAGTGTTGTTCAGCAAAGGGGGAAAGGCTTCTTGGGTAAACTGKCTCTGCGGATTGCCTAGCTTTCTTCTGAATGTGTTTGCAGCAGCACCACAATTGTACAGAAGTCATCTGAAATCCTATCTCTGGCTTCCACGACAGATCTCACTGGTCGAACAGAAAACCCATACGCACGGAGAAGGTGCTGAGATTACCCCTGAGCACCTCCTGATGCCTGGGCACAGCAGGATTTTTGAAGAGAAGGATCAGAAACTTGGAAAAGGGGATACAAACAATAATCAGGAACCGCTATTTGTCTRAAGTTTGGTATCTGATTAATTATAATGGAGAAGGAAGTCTCATCTGGCAACTTGGACTTTTTGGTTTTTACTACAAATACTTAACCTTTTCAAGATAAAGCTAGTACTCACAGTAGCAACTGAGGAGAAGCCCTCTAGATGTGTGTAACTGGAACAGTGTTTTAGCTTGATTTGCTAAGGAAATGGGACTTATGGAACTTCACTATGTTTGTCTCCCTTCTCTCATAGAATGGTAAGGTTGGAAGGAATCTCTAGAGRTCATCTAGYCCAGCCCTCAGCGTAGCCCGTACAGCGAYTGAACCTGCAACCTTGGCATTAGCAGCACCATGCTCTAACCAACTGAGCTATTTGTTCTATCGGCCCTCTTTAGTTTTGAACGTCTCAGCTAGTTTCAGTCAAAYTGGATGAAATTTGATTTGAGAAGGCTGTTTTATGCTGAGGTAAAATGCACGTGCTATCCATGTGTTGACTAAAGCATGCTAATAATCTAATAAAGCCAAAGCAGGTATGGTTCCAACATGAGATTAACATGTTGAGGGAAAAGCTARCATTGCAAGCTTGTGAAAATATTCCTAGTTTTCCCCTTACATTGTGCATGGCACATGTGCAGATGACGTTTTTGTGCTGTCCTTCAGAGGTACTAGTGGTGTGCGTTCGTGGCTCAAGGGGCACCGTGCGCCCATGCAGCCAACCGAGGCCGTTTAGCCTGGATCTGTGTCCTTCCTCTGTCTGGTGCTATTAGGCTCTACTCTACGACTGCTCTCTTCACTGCTTTGGATTTTGATGCAGTTCAAAAAGGGGGGGGGGGGAAGCAGTAACTACAGCTGCTCAGTGCCAAGCCAAATTTCCAACCATATGTACAATCTCCTCTTTCTACCCTTGGAGCTTTCCAGAGCTGCTTTTCAGGCTGTCTGGTGAGTCTTTAGAAAGATAGCTCTGAYACAGAAATCCTACTCTGAGCAAAATGTTGTATGAGGACCTTGACAAATTCTGACCTTTCATTTATGACATCTCTACTCCATGGGCCAGAAAAACTTAGTAGCAGGAAGCCAACATTTACGCCTAAGGGGCTAGAAAAATGTTAGATGGTGCCAAATATTGAGGTCTCAAACAGCTTTTCTTTGTGTTTTACTGTCTTTAGAGCTGTATTAGAGAGCTTATTTTAAAAATCTAGAGTTCCAGAAACTCTTCTAAAGTTACCCACTCCCTTGAAATTCAAAAATGACACTCTTCTTTCCACTGAACTCTTTGAAATGCTTGCTGACATTGCTCAATATCTCAACACAAGGCTGGTTTGCTTTATGTGCTTTACCACACAATTTGCCTTTTCTCTTTCCCCTTTCTCTTAATTTTTTCTGCTTGGTGACTTCCTGCAATMTGACTTCAAGAACCCTTCATGGACTTGTTGTTGAAAGCGTTCAACTCCCTTGGCTCAGCATGTTCACTCCATTTTACCTGCCCTATAGTCTTGTTTTATTGTTGTTTAACATTGCTGTTATACGATTCTTAGATTTTTCAGCCGTACTGGATCTTTGAAAGCTGGCAGGATGAATTGCTTGGTTTCCAGTCTTTAATGTTTATCTCCCTTTGGATCTCACCATCTGTTCCTATTTGGCAGTGCAGGTAAATGCCTTTTTTCAACTTCCTTTAGTTTGTCCTGTTTCCTGCAGATATTTAGCTTGTCTGTTTCCTCTTTCCTTCTCCAGACATCATCAAGTAAGATTTGGTGGTATTTACTGAAGCCGATGGATCTGATCTGAATTTCCATGCTGTGCTGGGGGGAGAAGGTTGTTTTATTTGTTTTATTTATTTATCTATTTTGTTTACATTTGCTAGTGCATGCTCATGAAGTATACTGCAATGACGCCTACAAAGTCAAGACTTTTTTCCCCCCTTTCATTCAGTTTTATTTCTCTTAACTTCTTCCTTTTGTCTTTATTTCTTAATGTCTCATCTTTTAGCACATCAGCAAGTTGAAGACCCATTCTTTTAGGATTGTAATCTTGATTTGTGAGCGTTCAATCCCAATGTAGTTACAGCTACCAGACACAACTCCTATTCACGTGACACTAGTTGTGTGATGTATGTGGTGTAGTCTTGAACTTAAAAGATGGTACAACACTGAATTTTCTTTTTTCAASTTTTCTTGTTAGTGGTCAGTCTCAGATTGACTGGAATCTTTCATGCTTTTTACCTTTTGGGTTGTAAAGCCTTAAAGTGAGAGTCTCAGAAAACCAATGATTTGATACTCAGCGTCTGCGCTGCTGAAGAGAAAGGGAAAAAGGATGAAGCACGGAATATGGACCGGAGAGGGCATTTCTTTTTCTCATATTTCTTATCCATAGTGCAAAGCCTAACTTCCAAACTTCCAAAACTGAAAGCAGCTTTTCCAAGTACTCTACTGTTATCCTATTGCATGGGTCGATATTTGGAGACAAATGCTGTTTTTCAGAGATCTGATACTATCCTTTCTGTGCACAGCATTTGGCTAAGGCCCTTCACAATGCTCTTTTAGAATATCTTTATTTTCATTATTTTGGCAACTTGGCATTGAATGGGATCAGCTCTTGGTGTTGTATGCCTTAATGAGTTATTGAAGGGCGCTTCAGGATCTGTTTCATGAAAGGATTAATCTGAATGAAAACCCATCTGCTGTTCTCTTTTGTCATTTGTCAACTGTCCTCAGAGTTTCTTATCCATCAGACCTATGAAATAATTTGCCAGTTGTTGCAGTCTGTCAGCTATGCCTATTAACTAAAAGTCATTTCCATATAGCAGCTGTTCTTCTGTAGCTTCTGTGTAACGAGTTGGTTGTCGGTCCGGTTCCAAAGTATTTTTATGTCACCAGAACCGCCAACTGCTTGGCGTTCTTGTTGGCAGTATTAATGAAGAGTCCAAAACCTGAAATGACATCAAGGCTAAATGTCAGGGCCCTTCCTGCAGCAGTGTTCAGGATTTTCACTCGTCTCATATAATTCATTAGGTCAGAGTGCGCCTGAACTGGAAAAGAGGATTTTGCATAATGGTTGCTTATGTTTTATCTGTTGTATGGTGAAACAGAGGATTTCAGTTTTCAGTACTGTCAGCCAAGCATTTTTCCTCAGCTACCGAATTAATTTTTAAACTATGCTATTAGGGCTTTTAGAATGATCCTTTCCTCCTTTTCAAGCCATTTTTGGCAGCTCCCATAACTTCACGCAGGGCCATTAGATCCTTTCAGCAGCTTAGCAAGAGGTGCTGCTGCATTCTTACTAAAGCCAAAGAAGCTGTGTTAGATGYTATAGCAGAATATTTTGACTATTGGCATAGCCATTTTTTGGAAGATGGACAGGTCCTTAAACATTGCAGTCCATGACAATTTTGGTTTTCCAGGTACTCCGTCGTAATTGCTCTCTCCAACAGTTTTGGAAATAGCCACAGGCTATCCTAGAAGTTGGTTATGTAATAAGACTATTAGATCATATCAGGTCTTTGGACTGTGTGATGCCTTTTATTTTTCCATCTGGGTGGTCTTTAGAGTCTAGAATGTGCTCCAATGTATTCATTGAAGTACTTCAGGCTTTATGATTTGAAAAACGTTTCCTGACTTCAGCTTTGCTTGTTTGATTCGCAAAAGCTTGTCTGCTTTTATTTCCTCCAGCTTAGACTAATAGGTCTGCTTGTTGATTTACCTAGTAAAATGCTTTGCTATACTTTAACTTTGTGTGAAATTCTGCTGCCAGGGTGCAAAATAGCAGATTGACATGAACTTGATCCTTGTTTAGCGCTGGTTACCCATGCAACAAAAGATAGAAGATATTACAGAGTATTAACAGTGCCTTGAAATCTATCATCAAGCCCTGGATTATATTTCAGACTTGGATGTTGGTATTGTGTGAGATGTGTTTCACATATGAATGTACTTGGTGACTGAAATAAAAACCACCACCTAAATCTCAGTGCATTCTCTCATRCTTAAATTACCTACGGGGTGCCCCTTGCTCTCTCGTGTGGATTATGCGTGCGTGGATCACAGCCTTGGCAGAGGGGAGGAAGAGCAGTGTGTACTAGGCCCTCTGTTTAACCACTCTAAACCACACAAGCTGTTCAAGTTTATTTGAGTCCACTTTAAATCTCAGTTCTCAAGTGACTGAAGCTAAACTAAAGCCAGAACCACCACATAGTACTGCTGAATTCATTATATCACTAGAAAATAATGCTTCTAGTTAAATCAGGTTAAACCCTTGGTGAAAGTGGATGGCCAGGCATATGCTGATTCAGTTGCAGCTAGTTGACTTAGGAGACGAGTGACTCCATTTGCTCCTTCTCAGCTGGTTCAGATTTTCTGGTTTAATTGTATTTGTAACTGCTCAAAATGACCTGTGCCAACTTGCATACATTTTAGGCAAGGTTTTACTTTACTGTAAAATTTCTTTTTGCAGAAACTGGTGAGGTATGAGCAACACACTGCTCAAACAGTTGTGTTGGCATCTGAAGGAGCAGGACAGAGGAGGAGATGAGCAGCTGAGGACAGCAACCTCTTAATCAAGCTATGCTGTAGCCACAGCACATTTGACCATGCTCTGAAAAATTTTAATTTAAAAATAAATACAAATGTTGACATACAGATGGCCAGGAGCCCAAGATGAAAATCTGACCATGTTGAACATGTAAGTGGGAGGAATTTCTTGGGTCAGTGAATCCATCCCATGTTTTTGCAGGAAAACTTGCTTAAACCTATCATGGTCCTCATTAAAGTTTATTTTAAAGTATTATTGTTGACCTGCTACCCTTGAAGCTAAATCTCCCATAGACTTCATCTGGGGTGAGAATTCATTTCAAGTGGTAGTTCAACAGGGACATAAATATTCACAGAAACTTGCTGACAATCGCTTCAAGCTGATGCCTTCGCCCCCACCCCCTCGTTACCTCTTTCTTTATTGCTGTTTTTCTACTTAAAATCTGTTGTTAAGTGTGCTGACCTCCTTTTTATAGGGAAGATGCAGCATCGTTCTGTACAGTGACATGAGAGGGTTGTTTTCTGTGCGCTAAGCCTGTTCAGTCCCACAACTGAGCAAATTTTGTGGTTGAAGTCTCCGTTTCCCAGCACGTAGGTGGCTGGCAGGGGAAGATTTCTTTTTGCCTTTTCTCACGCAGACCTTGCCTTAACCCAGGCTGCGTGCTGGTGATAAAGACTTTGCCCCAAGCTAAAAGGGCAGGACGTGCATTGAGAGTCTTGGAAGGTGAGGCACTAACCCAGCTTATGTTACCGCAAACTTTTGCAATATCTGGTCTTGTGTTAGCGAGGGTTGTTTCTTACCCTTGTTCTGTAGTCTTCAGATTTCTTTCTTGGCCAGTGCGTATGTCCCAGTTGTGCTCATTTTCCTGCCAATCCTGGTGGAAACTTGTCAAATGGATTCTGCCCTTTGCTTTCCTAAAATCATTCTTCTGGGTGTTCCAGCTTTCCTTTCAACAGAGGCTTTTATGTGTGCGTTTCCTGATTTTTGTCCTTTCTGCATATTTCTCAAAAGCAGTGGAAAGGCTGACTAGCAAAGACAACCAGTTGTCTATGTCTGGTAAGGGAAATGGTGTGATTTAAAAGTGGTTGAGCTAAAGAAATATTAAAACCTCCAGGAAAATTCTAACATTTGTTCGGATGTTTTTGTTTATTTTTGGAGCGGTGGAATATCCATGATTTTCAGTGTTGTGACCTTTACTTTGAAGAATGTCATAATTGTGCCAGCAAACTCAGCTGTCAATATTTTCATTTCACACCTCTTTATAGGGGTTCATAACTGACCTATAAAATTACACATACTGAGCATATGTGGTCTCAGGCAGGCAGAGATTTAATAAATAAATACATAAATACAAATGTGTCCATTTTTAAGTTATAAAGCCACACACAAAAAATGAAATTGCAATTCCAAATGCATTTTACAGTCCTGTAACTCAGGGGTAAGCTAGTCAGGTTTTTCTTCTTTTAAACTCAAAATGATTAACCTCTTAGTCTTTAATGTCGACTGATGCAGTGCCTGTGGCTGTTATGGCAAATAACCACATTACTGCATTTAGGAAATTAGCTACTGTGTGCTTACGGTAATTTTGTCTCATGAAAATAGCTCACAAATTTTCAGCGGGCAGACTTATTACAAGAGTCAGCTCTGCTTTCAGATACACACCATCTTTGTGTATTCACGCAGATTCATCAGTGTGTGTTTGAAAGGATCTTTGTCAGCCAACTTTACTATTAGGATATTTTCTGCTGAAGGATTTTTTTTTTTTTTTTAACATTCCGTCTTAAGCATAAAACATTCTGGAAAAAAATGTCACTTTTTAAAAATTTCCCAATGATCCTCTTTTATTGATTCATATTCCTGTTTAATGTTGGATAGTAATAGCTCTGAAAAAGTTGTTATTCCACTATAATTTCCAAAGTGATATACATAGGGTAAAATTATTGCTATGTGAAAGTGATGAAATTCACAGTACTTTTCAACCTCTCACTAGCCATCTTTCATGGAATATTGGGACCACCAAGCTCCCTTGTGCCTCTGAAAATTTGGCGTGAAATTTTACCTTTTCATGAAACACAATATTTGTGTAACTGTCCCAAAACTGGTGCTGTGACGTAAATGTGTGGGGGGGTGACGTTCCCCTCCTTTCCTGCTCCCCAAATATCAAACCGGTGTGAAAAGGGAGAAAAGCAGTGTGTATGCTTTGAGGAGACCTGGGGCGAGAAGGGAGATTTCATCCCAAGAAGACAGGAGAAGGATGTTTGGCGTAGGAATGGCTCTCACCAGCTAATCCAAATGGTCTTTGTGCTTATCCAGGGGCAATGTGTCTCTGGGACACCTCTCCCAGTGGCCCTTGGTTCAGCTGTCAGGCTGTGTGGTCAAAGTGACGGCACAGATCGCTCTTCTGTTGGCCTTTGGTCAACCCCRAGCGGGGTTAAACGGCCTCAGTATGTTCTCCATCATTTCCACGTTGCTTCCACTTATGGAACAATGGTTTGATCAGGGAAAAGTTTATTTTAAAACCTTAGTTTGAGAGCAAAAAAAGTGTTGACCCAGCCTTGGAGATTTCTGAATGCCCTAATGTTTGTTTGCAGTGAAACCCTAAACCCTACTGTGACTTGCATAGTTTTGTGTTTCGGTGAAAAGAGTTCACAGGATTCGAGTCCTAGGGTTACGTTAATAAGGCAGTATGTTTAGAGTGTAAAGACWCGGTGTCTCTAAATAAGCTGTGGTAATTAACGCTTGGAATGTATGAAATTTTTGTGCCGTGAAAATCCTAAGCATGTCTTCAATACCTAAGTCTTTTCCGTTYAGTGTTTTAATGATTAAACTGATTGATCCCTTTGACTTCACGTTAATTCTCTTACAGGTGTATGTTAGTATACTTTACATTGCTCTAGAGCTTTACAGGATACGCTAATAAATCTCCAGCAAATAATGAGTAGAGGTGTCACGGAAACTAATCTGAAAAAAAAATGTTTTTTATCCCATAACTTATGTTGCAGGACTAGGTAAATAATAGATAACCTGAGGAAAATGTTAGGTTTTCCAGCATTCCCTCASCACTGCTACAGAGCAAAAATAGCCTCTTTCTTTAAAATGTATAGGTTTCTTTTTCCCTTTTTGTACAGGACTGTAATATAAAAGGAAGGCTGGTGTCAACCTCTGTATCAGAGCTGTGTGTAAGTGTAATAACAAAATTCCAAATACAGTGAAACCCAACCTGGTTTCACATTACCTCACATTTATGCTAAATGTGCTAAGTTTATTGAATGTTGTGGCAACTCTGGGCGAGCTGGAGCCGTATCCTTCATGGGTGCTGCTTTCTGAAGTGCCGGGGGTAGCTAGGAACCGGTGCTGGGGCCTGGGACCATGGTGGTGGGTTTTTTTCTGTTTCTGTAACACTTAACAGGGAAATCTTTACATTTTCTACCATTCTCCTTTCTATCTATCCCCTGAGCACAGGGACTGGGTTTTCCCTTGTTCAGAAAGGCATCCTTCAGAGTGACAATGAATTAATAAGGAATTGCTCATAGCCTCTGTATTCTGGAAGACTCCAAAAAAAAGTTGACTAGATTTTATTGACAAGCATATTATTTTTACGGTCATCACATGTATTTTAGGGCTTTATTTCTTTGTTTGGTGTTTATTCTGAGTCTCTTGAACAAACATAAACCAGAGTTCCCTCCTAGAGCATTCTCATTTTTTTGTCATATACCTATTATTAACCAGTAAAACACAGACCAAACCTGAATAGAAATAAAGGTTTTATGGGAATTAYGGATACCTCATCTTAATATACTTTCTTAAAGCTGTTCACACTGTTACAAAACTATGTTAACTTTATATAAAATACAGTCTGCAAGCCCAACTTTTCCCTTAGTTGTACTGTATAAAAGTATTAATTCCTTCCTTGGTCTTATTAGCAGCTGAGAAACAGTATGTGCCCTGTGTGGTACTAGCTGAAGGTTTCTGACAGAAGGTAGCTAACAAAACTGTATAAAAACCTGAAATCCAAGAACTGTGGTATAGCCGTATTGGCGGTGTGTGTGTGTGTGTGTGTGTGTGATCCTCTGTTGGGGGGCAAGAGAAGATGCTGTTGTCTGCTTCTCAAAGTAAAGGAGAAAAGTGAGCAACCTTGTTAGTTATCCAAACACTTCCTATCCCTATTGCAGATGGACCTGGGCCCAAACCTGAGGGTCTTAATTACTCGGAAAGTAGGAAGAGGAACAATCTTTACTGTTCCTAGGGAGAAGGCTGCCAGAAACTCTGCATTTAAATGCTCTGGAGACACGAGTTTTGGAATGTGCTCACAGGATTACAACTCAAAGACTATATTCTCAAATGCTGTATTCTCCAGAACAGCTATTGATTGACTGGTATACTTAAAGGATAAGGACTGAATCCTGCAGAAGACCAGGGAGCTGAAGACAATCATATATAAAGAAAAGAAAATCCTGTTCTTCCCAGAGCTTGAGTCCAGTRTTCAAGGTAAAGGGCATATATCTGGGTGCTGGCTGAAAAAAGGCTTTACTTAAATCGCGGGAGCACAGTATCCTGTAAGCTAGGAGGCTTGGTTTTCAAGGACAGATACATACATCACTGAGATCAACCTCTTAAATGATATTTTTGAAACCTCGTAGATAATGATTCAGGAAACTGAACTGTTTTTTGCTTTTTTGTAATAAATATTGAATGAGTGATCTCCTCAGAAAGCTAAATACAAAATCGGAGAACTGTCATTTGTTTAGAGTTAATCCAGTTCTCAGATTCTCTCTGTTTGGGGGTGTCAGCAGGACAAGGAGGCAGAACCCACAGAATTTTTACTTCCTGTTTCAAGGTTTTCTCTCGCATGGAGGTGTTGTGTGAACAGTATGGTCTCCCTCTACATAATCTGCTGTCATTGGCACAGTGTATGTACTTGGACAGAACCAAAACCTGAAACTTCCATGTGAACGAGGCATACCTCATTACTCCCTTCTTCGTATGTRGTGTCTTTCTCTGTATTATCATGTAGCCCTGGATATTCAGCTCTCTTGTCCCTGCCTGCCCCCCTAATAATCAGAGGAGCAGAAAGGAAATATTTTTGTAACACTGATGTAGGCTTAGAACTGACCTGCCTCTTGAAAAATGAGCAATGCCAGAATTTACAAAGAAAATATACACAGAGAGAAGCAAAGTGATAGCAGTGGAACAGAAAAGGGGGGAGGGGGARGGGGGGGATAGCATTTCTGTCCTTGGAGGCTGGACTACATGATCTSCAGAGGTCCCTTCCAACCTTACTCATTCTGTGGTTCTTGCTAGGAAGAATGGTGCAAAGATGGAATTTACTGAAGAACCCYAGTGTATATCAAGCAAAAGTATTTTTCTCAGTTTTTCCCTATTAAAATCATGTCTACTGCTACCAGTCTCAGGGGAAGAAGTCAACTCCAGAAAAAGAATAATGAAGAATTTCAGTTGAGTTGTCTTTACTTCTGTTGTGATGTATGTTACAATGTCCCTAAGAAACCAGCAATTCTGTCCAGGTCAGGAAACAAAAAATCTGTTTCTTTCACAACTGATTGTTCTCTTAATATTACTGTTTCTCTATTCTATGCCGAATACCTAACTTTCATTGYAAGGAGTTGATTCAAAACAGATTCCCTAAAGAGAATATGCAATTATAATTCTAAGCTAAGTATCAGAAAATGGAAACAATCAGTTTTGAGGATTTCATTGTATCTCCAGGATTTAAATGCAATTGAAAATGTCGACAGTTTTTATATGCAAGTAGCAAGAGACAAAAGAAACAAAGATAAAGTGATGCACAAAGTGGAAAAAGTCTTTAGGGACATTAAACCAATTCAGAACAATATGGAAGTAATCAAAAGTCAGTCAACAGACCAAATAAGACTTCATAAAAGGCAAGTACAGRCTGAGGCAGCTTAAGGAAGGCTGGGTGATGGTAGATGCAGTCYCTTTACATAAGGGACTCGGCCATTGCAAAGCAAGATATGAAATAATCAGCGTTGATTAAATTTGTTGCAGTTAGAATAAGCATCGTGAAGCTTGGCTGCTTACCCACATCTTCTCCATGCTTTCAAGAAGTTGCCAAACAAGACTAGAAAATCTCATGAAAGAAGAATATACATGGAAATCCTTGTACTCCCTTCTTTCAAGAGGTTGCTCCTCTATATTCTAGCCTATATATTAATGCCTCCCACAAGTATATAAAAATGAGTAATTTTATTATTTCTTTAAAATATTATTTGGGAATCAAGGTGTTGAGTTTGGTGTGAAAGTTTACATGTTTGCCTACTTTCTCTGGAGTAACTAGGTCCACTTTTGAAAACTTATTGTTAGGGAAGGGTGCGTGCTATTACATAAAAAGCAATATAACTCTGCAAAAGTGTAGATATACAGTTGAGGAAAAGTAGAACATCTAGATTATAGTTTGATACTTTTCTCAAGGAGCTATGGGGAGTCAGGGGACAGGAGAGATCTCAATGATAGCAAAGTTTAAAATGTTTAATTAGTTATCAAAAGACGAAGATGCAACCAACATTTACAAACAAAACTACAGAAAGCTGGCAAAAGAAAACAAGATGGATTGAGAGTTGTGCCCCTGACTAAACTTCAGGTGAAACACAAATATCGTAGTAAAGACCTCAGAGTAGCAGCTATTCTTTTTGATGTTATTACCACATCCTCTTGGGCTAAAGTTAGACGTCACCGTGCCCGGAAGTCCTGGTTTCCCAAGACTCCTCACCCCTCATACTACTTTTTCAGAGTTACGTCCAGAGTGCTCTAAGTTTTTCTTTGTTTGCCTTTCCAGGTCCCTATTGTGGAATGGGGGCATAGATTCAGGCTTGGGAATTTGTTGCTTGCTGTGACACAGTTGACTTTGCTATAGCAGCAGCGTAGCTTTCAAGGGCTAAAAGGAGCCAGCGGGAAGTTGCATGTACGAAGACTAGGTGTCCTCTGTTTTTTCAGTAGTGAATAGGCTTGGAGATACCAAAGGACTTTTATTGACTCTCCTYTACCCTTTAACCCTTTCCAAATATTTGTGTGTCCTCCCTTTCTGGGRTAGAGGCATAGGTCACTAAATCTACTCCAGATGTAGCTGTATTTCTCTACTTCACGCTATCTCTGTATTTCACCATATGGAATGTCAAGTATCTCCCTACTTCACACAGAGCTGTAGCAATTCAGGATACTGCTGGTCCTTCCCACTGACTCCCAAACTACATACTTGCCAGAGCTTAAAGCCTTAAGAATTCTCAAGGAATTCTTAGTGTGCTTTCTAATAAGACTGTTCATCATATATTTGACAAAAATCATGTAGTTTGGCTTATCAACCATTAATTTCGATCACAATTAAATGTTGCATTTACTTAATGGAGTTGTACTAAAACTGCTGGAAACGTGCCTTTGGAGAGTAGCATCATAAATTTGGTGCCTAGAATCAGTCTCTTTGAGTAGCCCCTTTAACACCTACTTCTGCTCCAAGTATCTACTGTGAAATATATGTAATGACTGCACGAGGGCATCTTTCACAGGCTCCAGTGATAGCCCACATCAGGTGTGAGAATGCCAGATTCCTAGTAGAGGAAGATGCACCTTGGATATGTCTACGGTAAAGCCTGATCCCTATCTTAAGGAACCATCTTAAACTGGAAAGAGATGAGCACTGATAGGTGGGAAAATAAGGATGGCAGATATGTAACCACTGACCTATTTCCATGAGCAGGAAAATGATGTAAGCTTCCAAGTGAGGATTTTTCAGTCTGCACATACTTCCATAGCCATTGCCAGATAACAGTTCTAGGAATCTGTAAACAGCAAAGACCACATCCTAGTCTATGGCTTTGCTAAACAACTCTTTCCTTAGGTCTTTAAAGGGCTAGGTTGAAGGGATTCAGATATGAACATGTATTCTAAAAGTATTTATCAAGCAGCAAAAGCTATGTTTTTCAGCCTGCCAGTTAAAGTGGAGTTGATAATTTGGAAGTGGAAGATTGCACACAGTTTTCTAGCTAATTAAGTTTCTTTTGGTGTGAGCTCCACTTTGATCGTACTTCTGATATTACTATTGTTGCAAAATCTGTTCCAGATTTTGCATGTTCATGTTCCCAGCTGCTTAAAATCTTTTCACTAATAAGTCACATTACAGGATAAGGTTCATGATCTCTGATTAGGTAGAAAGTGTATTCGTATTCTTTAATATGTGACCCTATCTTTAGGCTCTACTCATTTATGTCCTCTGCCCCGAGTATTTTTATTTTTACCGCCAACTGAAAATTATAATTGAGTGTGATTGTAATTGTAATTTATTCCACCTCAGATAACGTAGCTGAATTCAAAATCGGTTGCGTCACAGACCTGCCTCCTACCTCCRCCGTGAGGATTCTGCTGTCAGCAGGCTTGTTGGTGGGCTGAAAAAAGGCACAATGAGTTAAAGAGGGCAGGAGTTGAAAGTAGGTGGGATATAAAGTAYGCTGTTGTACTGTGAAGAGTGTTTCACGCTTGTGAAGCAGTTGTGTTCCTGAAAAGTCCTGAGGACTGAATAATCACAGGATCCTTCCAAGTAGCCTTTGTCGTCGTCTACCCGCGTGCAAGCTAGGCAATAAGGGGATCATTCATATATGAATATGATATTTAAACACTAATTCTATGAACCACTAGGGACTGACTGATAGCTGAGKGTATTTCATTTCTCGTAGTCACACACTTGTAAAACTGAATCTGGCCCTAAGAGTTTTCCGATCATACAAAAAGCGATCACTGTAGCAGAATGGCTGAACGTTCGTTTGTGGCCAATCAGTTTTCTGAAATAAACAGAATTTGAAAATAAAACCAAAACTGTGGATTATAATTTAAACAAAACTAAAACAAAATGTATATAACTAATTTATAAACTACAAAACAAAGCATTGCAGTCTATTCTCTTTCTATTCTCATTTCTTTTATCATTTTTGCATGTAAATATTCATAAAATATTCAGCAACAGCCTCATCACTTGCAGCTAGGATGTATGGTGGAGACAACTGAGAAGCAAAGAGTTTTCTGTCAGATTCTGTAGTTCTTCCTCAAAAGCTGTGCACACTCCTTTTATGACTGAGAGCCAGATGTGCTTTTCAAGATCAGCATGAAAAATATCCTCTAGGTCCAAACAACTGAGATCTGTGTGGATTGCTTATCTAGCCTCCTCCTTTTTATTCTGTGTCACTATCTACATTGTTCAAATTTATCTGATATTTTAAATATTGTATGATTTATTCAACACTCCTTTCCAAGGAATGCAGAAAAGACCCCCAGTGTTCAGTGCCAGTTTCCCAGGCTTGCTCAGTTTCGCCTGTTGAGGATCGATGCCAACATTTACTAGACCATGGAGGAGAAAGGAAATTTCCATTTGCTGCTTTTGCCCCAGTCCTGAAAACTGGGAAGTCCAGCTACACAAATTTAATTTCAATGTCTTTTTTGAATACAAAGAATCCAATCATGCAAACACTTACACACATGCTTAACTTTATACACATGAATAGTTCTATTAAAGTAATATATTACTATTTTGAAAGAGAACCAAGCATGAAAAACACATTTGCATTTTGATCTCTCCAAACGTAATGTAACTGTTATATTTTATAAATATAATCTAATGAATATGTAATTTAAATACACTTTAAAATTTAATTATAGGCTTGCTATTGAAGGAGTCTGAGGAGAGTGCGTAAAGATATTCCAGTAGCCTGGAAGACACTGAAAACCTAGTATATTCAGTGCTATGGAGCACATTTACATGAAGTTATCTGTAATGTTGAATGAAGCTGGCGGTACATTTACAGCATCTAAGCAAAATGAGAGAAGTTAAGAACACATAAGGAAAAATGCAGCCTTCCAGCTACTTTAACAAGAACTAATAACTTTTATACCTGTTCACTAAGGGGAATGAAAAGAAAATAATCATGTCCCTGTAAGATTTGAGAAAAATCCAACTTCTCTTTCAGTGATCATAAAATGAATATGAAGCTATATCTGAAATATAACTCTAGCCCAAGAAGAAATCTAAAATGTAATAAAGAATGTGCAAAAATGCTACTGTAGAAGTGTGGGGACTATAAGAAAGCATGCCTGAGGCTGAGGGGGGATCTTATCAATGTGCGCAAGTACCTGAAGGGAGGGTGTCAAGGGGACGGGGACAAACTCTTTTCAGTTGCCCCAAGTGACAGGACAAGAGGCAATGGGCAGAAACTGAAGCACAGGAAGTTCTACCTGACCGTGAGGGGGAATTTCTTCCGTGTGAGAGTGACGGAGCCCTGGACCAGGTTGCCCAGAGAGGTGGTGGAGTCTCCTTCTCTGGAGATCTTCAAGGCCTGCCTGGATGCAACCCCATCTGAAGTGCTTTAGGTGACCCTGCTGAGCAGGGAGGTTGGACTAGATGATCTCCAGAGGTCCCTTCCAACCTTACTGATTCTGTGATTCTATAATTAGACTATCCTCAGAGAGTCTTATGCAGCAGTACATATAAATATATGTGTGTGTGTGTATATACACATATATGTACATATGTTTATATAGAGGGGTGTGTGTGTGTATAATTAATGGCCAAACAGCCTAACAAAGGAAGGATCACAAAAACAAGGATGGATGCTTACAGCATGCATTGTAAACTCCAAATCAGGTCAGGAAGCACACGTTAATACTAAATCTGTGAAACCGTCACCAAAGTGAACTAAATGGTGTTGTAACCATGATCTTTATCTTAGATACCCGTGAACAGTACTTGGCATTTGGTTATATATTTGTTTTCGGGGTGATGCTATTTAGACAGATGATGATATTTTAACAGCTGTGCCAGACTGGAATGGATGTTGCAAGGTATTTTAACAATTACATTTCTGGTGCTAAAGCAAGAAAGCTCAGTGCTGAAAACTGAGGGAAAGGAGGCTTTTTCTTGGGACCTATAAAGATTTGTGTTTAGGTGAAATCTTGGATTGCTTAGGAATGATCTCATCTGACTGACTTTTTAAGCTTTGCTAACACTGTTTCTCAAACATTTGTTTAATATAGAATTCAAATGAATGAATTAGCCGGTGGTTCAGGGTATTTCAAAAATGATGTTTTTATAATGATCACATACATTGATTGATCAGTCTCAAAATAATATCATCATGCATTATAAAAAGATTGCTCCTTCCATAATGGTATCTTGATAGAATTTGGGTGAAATTGAAGGCCTTCCAGGGCATTAGCAAAACAATGACATAAAAATCTTTGTTTTCTATAGCTGCTCACTATATCTTGAGGGAAAACAGGTATTAAGTATATATACATACACATACATATATATGTGTGTGTGTTATGTGTATGTATGTGTACGTATATGTAAAATATCTATACATATAAAATACATTCTAAAAATGGCACGTTGCTAGAAAAGATACATATCCAGAAATTATAGTTTATGCTTTCATCAGCATTCATTAATATCACATCTGGTCCCTTGAGAATCACAAGCAATCTGGGGCATTTCTTCTGAATCTCCTATAGCACAGAATCTGACTGTCATTTCTGGGACCAAATAGGATTTCCTGTTTCCTCTGAGACACTCATGTAAGCAGCCCTGTAAATGGGTTCAGATTTTCTCTCTTATCTTCTCACAGGATCACTGGGGTTAGAAGAGATCTCTGGATCTACTATTGCAACCCACTGCTCAAAGCAGGGCCAACCAGAGCAGGTTGTTCAGGGCTGTGTCCAGTAAAGTTTTCAGTATCTCCAAGGATGGAGAATCACCTCTGAGGCAACCTGTTCCAGTGTTTGACTACCTGCACAACAGAAAAGTATTATTTTTTTCTTACGTTTAAGTAGAATTCCCTGTGTTTCAATTTGTACCCCCTGTCTTATTCTTTTGATGAATGCCACTGAGAAGACTCTGGCTCTGTTGTCTTTACTGTTGTCCATCAGGTATTTAAGATTCCCTCTGTGCCTTTTCTTCTTGAGGATAAACAATCCCAAATCTGTTAGCTGCTCCTCATATAACACATGCTCTTGGCCATCAGTCACCTCTGTTATCCTTCACTGGACTTGCTTCTGTAGTTCTGTGTCTGTCTTGTACTGGGGAGCCCCGAACTGGACACAGCACTCCAGATGTGATCTCACCAGTGCTGAGTAGAGGGGGAAGGGTCACCTTCCTCAACCCGTTCTCAGTGCTCTTCTAATGCAGCTCAGGATGCTGTCAGCCTTTGAAGGGCACATTGCTGGCTTGTGGTGTCCACTAGGATCCCTGTCTTTTTCTGCAAAACTGCTTACCAGGCTGTCAGCCCTCAGCCGGTACAGGTGCCTGGGGCTATTCCTCCTCAGGTGCAGGACTTTGCATTTCCCTTTGTGGAACTTCATGATGTTCCTCTTGGTCCATTTTTCCAACCTGCCAAGGTCCCTCTGATGGCAGCACAGCTATTAGGTGCATCAACCACTCCTTCCAGTTTTCTGTTGTCTGCAAACTTGTTGAGGGTGGGCTCTGTCCCATCACCTAGGTCATTAATGAAGATGTTAAACAGAATTGGCCTTAGTATCAGCCACTGCGTGCATCAATAATGACTAACCTCCATCTGGACTTTATGCCTCTGATCATGGCCCTTTGAGCATGGCACTTCAGCTAGATTTCAATCTGGCTCACTGTCAACTTATCTAGTCCATACTTTGTCAATTGTCAATAAGTATGGTTATGGGAGACAATGTTGAAGTCAAGGTAAACAACATCCATTGCTGTCTGCTCATCCACTAGGACAATCATCTCATTGTAGAAGACTACTAGGTTGATCAGGCATTGTTTCCTCTTCATAAACCAAAGCTGACTATCTTAATCACCTTCTTGTCCTTCATATTTTTGGAATTGGCCTCCATGAGGATTTGCTCCCTCACCTTCCCAAGGATTGAGATGAGGCTGGCTGGCCTATAGTTCCCTGAATCCTCCTCCTTGCCCTCCTTGAAGATAAGGAGACGCATTTGCTTTCTTCCAATCCTCAGGAACCTCCCCTGATTGCTAGCACCTTTCAAAGATAACAAGTGGCCTTACAGTGACATTAGTCAGTGTCCTCAGCACCCAGGTCTCATGGATTAGGTGTGTGTCCAGTTTGTTTTAATGTTCACTAACCTGATCCTCCTCCCCCAAGTGTGTCATCTTTGCTCCAGATTCTTCCACTGGTCTCCAGCCTGTTATTCCTGAAGGCAAATCTTACCAGTAACCACTAAGGCGAAGAAGGCACTGAATGTCTTAGCCTTTTGTGTTCTTTGTCACTGGGTCACCTGCCCCATTCAGTAGTGGACTTATGTTTTCCCTCATCTTCCTTTGACTGCTAATATACCTGTAGAAGCCTTTCATGTTCCTCGCCAAGGTCAACTCCAAGTGGGCTTTGGCTTTCCTAACGCATCCCTGCAGGCTTCGGCAATGTATCTGCGTTGTTCTGGGTCATCTGTCCCCACTTCCACCTTTTGTATGCTGTCTTTTTATGCCCGAGATTTGTCCGAGCTCCTTGTTTATCCATGCAGGTCTCCTGCYGCTTTTACTTGACTTTCTGCATGTCAGGAAGGACTGTTCTTGAGCTTGGAGGGGGTGACAGTAGTCAAGTATGTAGATAGTGTGTCCTTGCAGATTAGGCTTAAGAAAGTGTATGTTGATATTCCTTGAGTGTTTACAAGCAGGGAATATATGGAGTAGGGCRTGTAGAAGGTTTTCTTGTTTTTGTTTTTAAATGTGTTACTGAATTTAGCCAAAACAGTGTTTTTTGATCTCTTTAGCTGGCAAGCTAATGGCCACTGCAGAAACCCTAGCCTTTCCAAAAAGGGAGACATCTTCAAATATAATTGATTTGAAGATGAAGTTTTCCCAAGAGTTCTGCAATGTAGTGCTTTAGTGAATGACTAACAAGCAATGTGCATCTATTTCTTTTCTCTGTTCTTCGATTTGCAAGCTGTTTTCTCTAAAGAATATGTAATGGTTCGTAAACTTCATCTGCAGTATTGTGATTAAATAATTTACAGCTATTCTACCAACAACATTGTAAAACTCTCATACCTGCCACTATTACTATTAAAAGCATGATCCTGAGATAACATTGAAACTTGTGGGTAACAAAAATGAGAGCAAGGTCAAGCCCAGAGYTGATTTATATTAGCAGCTGACCTTGGCATTGGTATTTGGAGACTAATGTTTTACCATTAGGGACCACCCGACTATTACAAGGTTTTGTTTCTCCACTTTGCTATAGATGATAAATGATTTCTGTGATGTGCTTGGCCAGGGCTCAACAACAGAATTGGTGAAATAAGATTATGATCTCCTCCATAACGTTGCTTCCTCAATCTGTCTAATCAATGTGGCAGCATTCCTGAAAGTCYTTCATTGGACTAGCAGTTGAATGTGGTCATGAGCGATGTCTGATTGCAGCAAAGCAGGAAGTTGCATTACAAAGAGGAAAATAAATATTTAAAAAGTAAGATAAGACTTGTTTATATAGCTAGGGAGAGAGTATTCATTTTAACAGTTCAGTTATTGCAGTTATCTAGAACAGGCTATAAATCAAATCTATAAAAAAATCATATTTTTCCTCTCTTCTTATCATTTAAAACAGAACAATAAACCTATCCTGATGATTCTTTTCTTTAACTGTCTCTAACTGTGTACAGTGTATCTACAGACTGAGCACCAACTACAAATCAACACAGTCTGGCATAAGGTAATGTTCTGTTCCTCTCTGTATTTACTGACTTCTAAGGAGTCATTTTCCCACAGCGTACTTCCCTTTCTCCTGTGGTTTACTGCATTATTGGGACTGTGCCTGCCAACAGAGTTATGCATCTGTAAATGTTTATGTTATGGACCCTTTACTTGGGGATTCATAATTTAGCTGTTACTATTAGCCTGAAGCTCAATTAACAGCRAATTCTCAGTAAAAGAAGGGCTTCCTTTAAATGTTTTTCTTTTTCTTCTTAAATGCCTACTATATTTGGACAACAATAAGGATATTTTAAGTTTTTTTAATCACAAAACATGGAATTTTATTGGGTATAGATGACCTTTCTGAATTGAAACTTACATGAGGCTTTATTTTGAAATCCAATTCATAGTGCTAGTCTTTAGCACAGTCTAGAAAATATGATCTGAAATTTTTTAAAGCTTTTATTTAAATAGAACTATAAATATTTAAGTCCCCKTTTTTATTCTGAAAGTGTCCTGCTTTGGAATTCCACTCTCATGCTAGAATTTCACGTTGTTTTTGTAAGTTCGGCTTTATGAGTAACATTCAGTGTACTGTTAAACATAGCACTCCTTGATGATGGTCATAGATCAGTACTGTTGTATTTCTGATGAAGCTCTGGCTTTATCTGAAGTGGGAATCTTAAGTATTGTTCAAGCATTGCCTTTTCTCTAGTGGCTTCCCTCGTTTTGCATGTTCTCCTGATAATATTGGCAACAAGATGCAAGATGTCACATAATGTTGTGTTGTCACTTCTGCTGCTCAGCACTGCTTTACTTGAAAATTGCTGTGTATTGTAAAGGATTTGAGGCATAAGAAAAGGTAAGGGAGTAAATATGCTACCGGGAATGAGTATTTGTCATGTCAATCTATGATATGTGGGGAAACTTTAAGTGTAGTTGAGCTGTTGGGCACACGAAGTAGTACATGCATCAGTTCTTATCTGTAAAAAGTTTGACTGTGACTTTTGGTTTGTCTGGCAAATTTCTTCTGAATYGGTGATGCATAACTACGAAAGGCTTATCACGAACATCACGCAGCAAGCTACAGGTGTTAAATTCAGCTGAAAAAAGCTGAAATGCGTTGCTGTAGTCCAATTCTTTAGTAAGAAGAAGCTCTTGAGACACTGTAGCCATTATTACTAAGCAGAATAYGTATAATGGTAGTCTACAATCTGATATTCCTAGGCTCTACATGAGGTGTGTTCATATTATCTTTCCTGATGGCAGTAGCAGGTGCTTTCAATAGCTGTTAAAGACTCTCTTAATTCTGTCCTCTATTTCCTCTCCAGTTTGCTGTAAGCTTTGCTGAAAGAGTGAATGTTTTATTTCCTTGAATCTGAAGTAAACAGAAGGGGGGGGAAACTTCAGAAGCCCTAACTTTTGATGGTTTTGTTATTCAGAAATCATCTGTACTCAAAGTGTTCGCATGCACCTTATTTGGTGTTTCTGATCTGTAAAAGGCCATGTGTAGTTTTGCAGTATCTTTTCAGGTATCTTGCCCCTGTTGGTAAGTCTCCCAAAGAAAGACTTCCCAAACAGGCGCAGGTTTGTAATGAAGACAGACTTGAGGGTAATATTTCCAAACAAACATCTCAGTTTTTCATACAGATTTGAGAACTTGACCACTTTCTTGCCCAAACTTAGAGCAGTTGCCCATTATTAAATGCCTTTTCTGTCTGACATTAACCTACATGCATGTCTGTATTCTGCTGTGCCTTTGTTCATGTATTTTTGTAAAGATCCATTGAAATCTGAGTTCTGCAGTTAAAAATAAAGGGAGAGCCAGCACGGGTGTTACCCCGCTCATCGGGGAGCGGGCTGCTCCCCCAGGGAAGCGGGCAGGCAGGGYCTCCTCGAACGAGAGGAGCAGAGTGGGGCCAGGGGAGGCGGCTGGGAGCAGCCGAGGGGGCTGCGACCACCACACCAGCGCCAAGGCAGGTCTGAGGTTGGGCCGAGATGTCAGCAGGTTGGGGCAGCTCAGCAGGAGACGCGGTCTCTCAAATTCCAAATTAACATTGCAAGCATTAGGATGGACATATATGAAAATCTTTTTATTTTTTTTCCTAAGAAAAATGCCTACAGTATCCTTGTAACATTTTCAACTTTGAGCAAAATGCTTATTTATTTTTGCCCCTCCAAAAAGATCCAGCTAGCCTTAATAAATGTATGTGTGCGTGCATACAGCTAGCTTTTGTATATGCTTATATGTAAACAGGAACAAGTAAATAAACACAATGGGGCTAGATTTTCTAAATTAAATGCCACATCCTGCAGTTCCTTTAATAGACAAACCTTTTCCACATTAAGATGAATTCAGACATTACATTTAAGTAGGGAGCAGAATTTCATGGTCGTTTTTACTGAGCAACAAACAAACATTGCATTGGCATGAGAACAGCAGTTGGCTGCTTATTTAAAATTTTTTGACTAATCATAAAGATTTATGTTGCACAGCGTTGTTGTTTTCACTTGTAAATGGGATTATATTTGCGTTCCTCAAGACCATTGTCAACATCACATACTATATCTCTAGGCAGTAAATGAGGACTTGGAAATACTTGTGTGTGAGAGGATAGGTTGCATCGCTGGTATGGCAGAAAGTAAAACCATTGAAAGCAGTTGTTATAATTTGTGTGAYAGAATGGGAATACTAAACATCAGATGCTTGTTAATCATCAGCAATTTAGAACCAGAGTRCTGTATGGATTAAGCTATTTGTGCAGTTTAGAGTAGGATACTGATAACTCTGCCACAACATCCTTCCTTTCATACAGAAAAAAAAAGGGGGGGGGGCAGGAGGGCTCAAAAGCATTAGTTTATAATTCTTATGAAGAAAAACTATTGTGTCAGGTGATTTCTTCTGTGACGTTTTGTCAACCTCTGCAACATGCAGTAATAAATTTTCCTTTTAATTTCTAAAAGAAACAGAAATTAACTTATTTACCCCCAAAGTCTTGTGTCTAACAGGAGGTAACTCGATGTGGTTCTCATTTGTTAGCAAATTTCTAAACTGAAAACTAACAACTGCTTAGATATCTGTGATCATGACTCTGCTGCCTCTACTTCATGGCAAGAAGACACATCATCAGCCAGTAATGTGTATTTCTGGATGTTCGGTAGGGCCAGTTTTCCCAAGCTTAAAGTAACTGACAAGCAAAATAAATGTTAAGTGGAATTTTAATCTGTTGTTGCCAGATCTGAAAATAGAGCTGTTAATAGAGCGGTATCAATCAACAGGAGTGTTTTTCTTAGGAGAATAACTCTTGTCCAACAATATTTTTATCAATAAATCTGAATGATGACACCATGTCCTTTCCATAATGTTTTCAGATGGGACAGAGATTAGTTTAGCAATAAGTAATAAAAAGGAAATGTCACTTTTTACAAACTGACCTCAATCACCTAGACAAACAGTTATGCTCAACATCGTGTTACAGCCATGCACGTGGCAATACATGCGAGTTCAACTTGTTGAAGAACAAGGTGACTTAGTTACTCTTATGTAGCTGTGTAGACTGGACCAGAGACCTCATGCAGAAGGGTTACTTAGCAAGGTCATTAAGCTTCTTGCTCTGCCCTAAGTCAAAGAAAACAATTAAAATCCGTTTTTTAGGACAACTAACTGTATGACCAGCAACAAGTTCTTGGTGTTGTTTTTTCCCCCRTACTGCATAATTGGCCATAATATTTCTGTCAACTTTTTGTGTTCTCCTTTGAAAACCTTAGACCTGATCATATCTGGTGGAAAGATGCTGGACAAAGGAGGGCCAATGGATAAAGTGGAATACAGCTGTTAGGTCTCGTTTATGTATGCAGCATAAAACTGACCACCTGTTTTTGGACTTGGAGGGAATGCTTCCAGCATGTTTGTTGGTAGAGACTGATAGTTCTTAATTCGTGGTGGAATAACTTGCATAGGTGGTAACTTTAACCATCCTTGGCACTTTGGCATATCATCGGCACCATTCTSCTTGTTCTCCCTTGTTCTCTGCGGTCAGTGGTAAGGTAGACCACCGAAAATCTAAATAATTAGTCGACTAATTGTGGAGGCATCTGTTGACTAAAGCAAAAGAAAATCTATGGTATTCAGAAAGTTAGGCTGGGCAACTTCATGCAGATAATATGTGGAATTATTATGAATGTTACTGCATATTTTCCATCATGAAACTTGACCTTTTTGGGGAAGTATAAACAGCTCATGAAATACCACAAACATTCAGAGATGAAATAACAGATATCCATTTGAAATGGATAAATACCTTCTGCTAAGACATGTCTTGCTCTAGGAATGATTTTGTTACTTTCCATAACTTTACTGTACTTTTTTTTTTTTTAACTGTACTGTAACTTTTCTGTAGCATTAATTTTAAGTTACTTTCAAATTAAGATACTATTTTTAATGGAAGGCATATTAATAAGATCTGATGCATTATTTAGGGCTTTAAATGGTGTAAGATGCTTATCTTAATTCATACAATTCATACACCTTAAAATAGGTGTATGTAACATATTCACATATGTTAAATTAGGTATATTAGAAAGGCTACCATCCTGAAAACATACTCAGCAATGATAAATTACCTGAGTAGCTCTTTCACTCTCCTGCCTGCTATCCTTATGTTCATGTTAAATTTAGAGTGAATTTCAGGCAAATAGGCAAGGCTCAGCAGTACAAGTGATAACTGCTTCTTGAGATAACACTAAATCAGTGTGAAAAACAAGTATCACTAGTTTACTGTATGCAAGAGAAAAATACATGACACAAGGTTTCACTTTGCACTGTGTGTGGTGTTTGCAGGTAGGCTGAAAAATACAAAWTTTTCAAGTGGAAAAAATGTAAGCAACAATAAGAGGCATATGCAATTCATAAAGGATTATTTGTTGGGTTTTTTTCCCCTCTGTGATATTCTTTCTGCCTTAATTCTGCTATCTACCTTATGTTCAGATCAATACCATCTGGTCTTTAGAAAATCAGACTTGTAGGCAGTCTGACTCCTTTTTCTTCACAAGTGAGTGAAACTTGAAATAAAAATATCTTTCAATCCACAAGAGGAGGACAGGCCAGACTAGGTTTATAAAGGAAAAAATCCATTTCATGCCTTATTAAAAGAGTCTTTGTACAGTTACTGCTCGGGCATGGTGAGGGGAGCTGCTTCTCCTGTAGCCTTCTGCCACCATAATCCTTTCTCCACCTCCGGACGACCCGTTTGCTTGCAGGTCATCAACTTTCTTTGTTTTAAAACTATAAGCACGATACTGCTCTGCTGTCACTTGGGTGGCTTTACAAAGCAGAATATTTTTGGAACAACTAACTTCCTGTGATGTAATGGGCATGTGTGTAGTGTCACGTTTGGGCTATTCCGCTAGCTTAAAAGCACGATAGTCAGTAGATGATTTATGAGTGCAGGACTTCCTTTTCCCTCTAGAACATGATACTCACATATAAAGCCCACATTTGTTCACTAGGGATTGGAATTTATAATTTATGGTTGTACTATTTCAATTTTAATATTTGTCTCAAAAATGAAGATTGCCAAGGGTATCACTTAAGCTATTTTTCCCCCAGCTCTGACAAGGAAGCTGCATTGCAGTCTCCTTGGGATGCTGCGGTAATCCCACAAATATGTAGCATGTATCCTGCAATTAATGCCCCCACAGAGGTTACAGTGGCCCAACAAATCCTGACTCTTTTCTTTAACATTAAAATACACTTCAGTCACGCCTAGGATTGCTGTTCTTTGAGACAATTTACAATATCAATTCTCCAAGTTAGAATCAAGGGCATACTCCTCCTTAAAAATAATAATTTTGCAAGATTTACATCTCAATACCCTACTTTTGCCTTGTCCCATTGTTCTAGTTTTGTATGCTGAAGCATTACATTAACTTGCCTAGAATAATTTGGTCCCTTCATTCATTTTTCACATGTTGGAAGTAAAACTGTATTTTCCCATAGCCTTCAGAGATGGAATTGTGTTTTCTGTATGATGGATATACATAAAACTTGCCCATACTTACGGCTGTAAGTAACTCTCAGCTTTACATGTTTATAAATAGCTTGCTTTTCTCTAAGAAACCCTTGCGAAGGCTGTGACAATAGGCAGAGCAGTGCTATTTCACGTGGGTCAGTCAGAAAAAAAGGCTGATGGCCCAGGTGCCGTTGGACCCATTGAGTTCAGGATCTTGTTGTCAACAGCATCTGTAAAATAAGCCCAGCATAGAAGGATCAACAAAACATTTGGATGTGACACACTGGTGGTCACAAACCTTCTAACTAACGCCTAGGACAATATTAAGACCAGAGAAAAAGCTGCTTCTGAACCCAAACCTGGCAATTGCTTAAACCTTGACGTGGAGAAAAACATGCTAAACTAGCACCTGATAAATTCTAACATTAGTAGGAGCCCTCTCACATAAGGATCTCACATTGCCCTATCTGTAGTTGTAGCAAAACCCAGCATCAGAGGAAACAAACCCACTCATACCTCTCTCCTCATGAATGTATCAAAGGCAGAAGAAGTTTTGCCAGCCCCCGGGGCAGCCAGTAGAGGCATTAAAATGATAGGTGCATATACCAAATAATACCAATATGTTAACATACCAGACACAAGCACCCTGCCTCATTTTGCCCTCCCTGAYAGACACCAACACATTATAGTAGTTGGTAAAAGTATTATTATTTTTGGATACATAACAATTTTGGAGATGATCTGGAAAGGAATTTAAAGCACAGCAATATAATACATAATAATTCCCTTTGGAAACTTAATTTTCTCTGTACAAGAATTCTTTGTGATGAAGTTCTTCCAATAAACTTAACTGCCACTTTGTTTTAGAAATTGGAAAACATACAGTTTAGTTGCAATGGTTTTCATTCTTTATAKTCTCTTGAAATTTCTTGGTGATTTTGGAGAGTAGTATTTTACCTGAGTTTAAGCAAATTTCAGTTGAAAATGATATGAATATTTTCATGCGTGTGAATCCAGTTCATACCTCTTGTATTGTTATTGCACTTTTACCTTAATTATTAACAGAACTCTTTTTGTCCATACCTATATGTTTTTAAGAAATGCTAGGTTTTATCAGACTGGTGCTGATTTAAGAGTTTGTGTCTTAAAAAATCTTCTGTTTGGTTTTACTGGATGTTATTGTTGCAATTGCCTGACATGCAAAAAAAAAAAAAAAAAAAAAAAAAAAAAGTGTTACTGAGATTAATGCTATCATGTTGGAAAAAAAAGTATTATTTGGGGGTATATAACAGTCTTGGTGATGATCTAGAAAGGAATTTAAAGCACAGCAATACAAACTTATCGGCTTATCTGGTTACAAAACTCCTCCTGGTGAACACATGATGCCTAAAACGATGCCATGAAATTCCAGCTTTTGTGGAACAGCTGATGGCTTGAAATGTCCAGGGCTCTGTCCTGTTAATAGTGCTTGATTTTTGAGATGCTTAGTAAAAGGTGAGAAGTGACAGCATTATATTATTGTTTTCCAAGATTAGAAAAACTTGTGATAGGTACAGTGTTTATTCACAATCAAAACATACAAGAAAATAATAAACTTCAGATACACTTCTGATAGTTTTATACTTAGAATTCATAAATTCCATGAATGTTACAAGTATAAATTCCAGTATACTGGAGTGTGTAAAATGTGTCTTGTGTGTAGTACTGATCAGCAGTAATCGTAGGTAGCTGAGATATTTTGAGTAGTCCTATACATAGGTATCCACTTAAGTCAAATAATTTTAGTACTAGCTGGCCTGTAATTTTAATGAAATTGCAAACATAGTTTTGTTGTGATTTCATCCAACTCTAGCATCTGTGTTTGGCTGACTTAAATAACACTCATGTTTCTGAAACGAAACCACACGCTAACTAAAGCCAGTTTATTAAAGTCTTTGTATTCTTCCTATAAGCTGCTTAGAAACTTAGGGAACACCAACTGAAAATAAGATGGGTTTCAAGCTAAGGTGACTACAGGGGACAGGCAAAGCTTGGTCTTGTGTGGCTGGAAAACTTTAGAATGATATTTTTCATAAAAATTAAAGGTACAAATTTTAAGTATCAAATTTTCAAGGTCTCTTTTCTGYTTTTGAAAGACATTTCCTATGAAAATGTTTAAAAGTACTTAAGCGTCTACTTTCAGCTCATATTGATGTTACAGAGGGTGCTACACCTCACTGAAACTCGCTYTTGAAAAGCCTATTTTGCTTCCTAAGCTACTCTGACACTTGCAAAACTTTATTCAAAGGGTAATACAAGTGGGACTTGTTACAACATGGTCGTAAAAGAATGATTGGAGATTTTGATGTTTGCTTTGAAAAGTCTTTGTTCTGAGTTCAGGAAATATATAAAACTTTGGAAGAACTATTTAGGGAACAGTTACCTATATGCTGACTTTAGCAGTTGTTTTTTGAGTTTTATTTTTAACATGGATTGCTTAAATTGTCWAACTTGTGGCCTGGCTCCATAAATAGCTATATTGGCATGAGCTTCCTAGACAAAGAATTACAACAGAGGTGCAGATATGAAAAGCAGGAGCTTGGGAAACAGCTRTATCTTAATAAAACTTTGATGCCAAGCCATTGTTTTGTTTACTGTCGTCTTACCCTTCATTGCTATTGTGCACAAATTCTACTTTTTGGTATCGTGAGTGACACTTACGCCAGGATTTAAAAGGCTGCAGAGGGCCATTATGGTGATCCAAATGGATATTCTGCATTACGAAGGCTCGAGATGGCATTCTCTGATTCAGTCCTATGACCTCCATATATCTGATCTTGGTTTTGAGATTTTGGGCAGCAGCAAAGAACCACATTTCTGCTTGCTCACGTGGTTAATTACAGTCTGTGTTGCTTTCTTATTTCCAGCCTGAATTGGATTAGCATAATCTTCCAGCAATTGGATTTCATTATGTCTTCTTCTGTTAGAGTCCTTTACAATCAGAAACCACTTCTCCCTTTAGGTATGCTGCCRTGAGCAAAATAGTCTTGAGCTGAGGAATTTTATTTGACTTAATTTATTGCCAGTGAACATAAACTTATCACTGATTTGAATATTGCAGGGGAAAAAAGAAAACAATTATATTTGTATATATTTATACTTACATAAACACCTATCCGTCCCCCTTCTCAGTCTCAGCTTTTCATATTTTTACCGTGAGTTATACTCAGTCCATCAAAGTTCCTCTGGTGAGCGAATGGGCAGCACAGGAGGTTGAGATGGTCTACAGAGTGGCTTTCACTTGCTTTGTGCATAACTGTTTCTTTCTACCATGCTCTGCTTAATGGTTTTTTGCCACTGCCCATGTAATGGTTTCTGCAGTTCTGTTCCTTGGTGTCCCTGCCCTGGCATGGGTCACCCAGGAGCTGCAGCCCCTCCAGGGACGTACATACCTCATTTTGGTGCGCATGCCTCCACCAGGAGTGCCTCCAGCCAGCGGTGGCAGCAATGTTTTTCTTAAATATTTTTTTACTATCATCTCTGATTAGATACAATCTTGGAGTGCAATGTTTGTCAAGGTTGTTCCCTCTTCCACTATTTATTACATTGGTTTCAGAGCCAGCTGCAACCATTTTCAACTGGCATAGAGCAGTCTTCCCACACAGGTTACAACTATAGCCCCTGCTGCTTAAGCCTTGTGGCTTCTGCCCCTTATGTATGTGTATGCACTAGTAAAGTCACTGTTGGTGCTTCTTCTTGAGAAATAAATAGGCCAAGCTAGCTAAGTATCTTGAGAAGGTCTGTTTTCCAGATAGCAGACTCTTATGATGTTTATTTTCAAATCCTTTCTAGTTTTTTCTTTTTAAAGAAAGGAGAGTGAATGTGACATGCCAGAACTTATGTATTAATAATGTATACAGATGGCCACCTCTCTATTTAGATGCAAAAGTTTACCTACTAAGGTATTTACAAGTTTTATAGTTGCTATTTTGGTGAGTAATATTAGCTGAGAATGTTGCTCAGTGATTTACCTGCAGTTAGTGTTATGTCTTCTTTCAGAAGAAAAATAATATAGTATTGCTTATGTGAATATGAGTGTCCTAGAGACATTCTTTATTAATACTGTTTTATGTTTTTGCAGTCTGACCTAGAAGTCATGCATAACAAGACTGCTGATCTATTGCTCTCGGCCTTACAAGTAAAGTGTCTCACACTGTAATTTCAAATGTGCAAATAAGTAATGACTAATATTACCTTTATTTTGCTTTCTGAGAACCAAAGCAGGGAGATTAAGCGTGCCTCCCACTAGCCTTGTGAAACAGTGGATTCAAACTAGAGCAGCTTTGCATAATATGAAGGCAATAATCCTTTGAAAGAGCATAGGAAATGTTTGCTAGCATTGAACTTCATTAGACAGCTTGCAGTGAACTCAGCTAGCATTAAACATCGATTATGGGTAATTATATTTCAGAGATTTAGAAAGGAAAGCTGTACCAAATATACTTCAAATTGCTTTTGCAGCACCACCTTTAAGTTAAATGTCATTGTTTAAAAATAATGTTTCCCACTATCTCAGGAAGTCCGTGAGCCATAGATTGCTGGAGGGTGGTGAAGCATTACTGTCATTATATGCTTGCATCCTGTTCTGGTATTCCCTGGGTGTTTGCTGCTGGAGACGGGCCGCTAGGCGAGATGGACCTTTGGCCTGACCTGGGAAGGTCTGCTCTCAAGTGTCACCAGGTAGCTCAGTTTCCGCACGCAGGCTTTTCGCCAAGATAGCAAAGAATTCTGTGCAGAGGTGCTCTGTGTTGAAGGGGGAATAATTAGATGAAGGATGTCAGCTAGTATTTATTTTGTGTTCCCGATTACCTGAATTTTCTTTCTTTGAGTCAGATCAGTGCTCTTGGGGCAGGGGAGTGCTTGTTTTTCTAGTGCTGCTTCAGTTAAATTAGAAGGAATGAAACAGTTTCCTCCAGTGGCCTGTTGCACAGTCTCCTGTAATTGGATAATTGGCCTCCTGTAATTGTTGCCCAAGTTGAAATAGGTTTACGGCTCTGTGCCGGGTTTATGTAGGTCAGCTGGTTTCCTGGAGAAGTTGAACTGCACACGGACATGCAGCCAATCTGTCTTACCTCTGACCTTTCTCATTTGCTCGCCTTGAAGTTCAGCCACGAGAAAGCTGGTTTAATGGGAGTTATGTCTTTTGAACATTGGGGTCATGGAAGTAGAAGAACCAATAGTAGTATATGCAGAGCTTTAATGCAGGTTGCTGTGAGAAATGGCAATTTTCCATTGTATGTTCTTGTTGTTGCAGGCAGTACTTGACGAATGGTATGTACTGTCTTGGATACGTCTGTGCAACTTTGAACGCCCTCTGATAGAGTATGGCCTCAAGCTTCAAATTAAAACTGCATATGCTTGTAAATAGCTACCTAGCTGGGGTATACACACAGTTGCAGAAGTTGTACGTACACATGTAGAACATGCATTGTTTTACTTTGAAACCTTGGCTTTTGACTTTTTGTTTTAGGGTCTAACATTACTTTCCCTAGTATTTTTCCTGCTTCCTTTCTGGATAGTGATATACATCTCAGATGGAAATTATGTGTTTATTTTTTTAATAAATTTACATGTATCATTAACTAGTTCTGAGAGTAGCTGGATGTATAAAGAAACATCAAGTTATGTCCTTCAAGATTTCAAGCGTCTCATTAACAGAGGAATTCCTTTGAAACAGTGGAACTAAATTTTCTATTACCTCACTTATAAGACCATCAACATCTAATCTTTTAATTTGCTCTTTTTGGGAAAAAATGCTTCAGACTTATTTAGCCATCTGTTTTCAATTTTGATTTGCTGCAGTTAACTTGTGCTTTAAATCTATTATGATCTTTTCCTCCATATTTTATCTTTGACTGTAACAGCATTTTACCGGAGTGGAATTCTCCTTGGCTGGCCTAAAAATGGGGCTCTTATTTATTACAGGATAGAGAGACACTAGAGGTCCCTTTTCTTCCTCGGCAACTTGAGAGCTGAAGGGCTGAGAGCTTGTGCAATTATAACTGCAAAAATAATGCATCAAAGCGGGGCTCATTAGATATCTGCATATATGGCTTGTTGGGTTCCCCCTTATTCTACCTATTGCCTGTAGCAATTTGCACACCTCCTTGTGTGCCAAAGCACCAGCCAGAAGCCTTGTACACACACATCAGGATCCGAGTAAATTACACCGAGAGCAATCAGATAAGGTTGTTAATGTGACTCACTTCAGTGCAATTTCTTTGCTCCTCCCTGTATGATTAATTACAGCCAAATTGATGTTGCCAGCAATGATTAATTTACAAGTTCAGATGCAGAGTAAATGATCTAGCAAAGCTGAGTTGGCATTGCCCCTCATTTAAGAAACTGCACAAGGGATCACAATTCACAGCTAACCCTATGATCCATTACTGCACTTGCATAATAATTGGCTGGGTTGAATAGCTGCTAAATTATTATTTATTATTTTGTGAGAGTTGTTTAGAAAAAATATCACTGGGTTTGTTTAACTAAATGAGGAAACAAAGAGGGTGAATCAGGCTTCTGCTGTTGAATTCCTGTATAACTCAAATACTTGTTCAGATAAAATATAAATTCCAGGCCTTTGATTAGGGAATTGAAAATGAGGACTGTTCCTGAGAAATCCTCAAAGTTCTCTTTGAAATAAACCCTCAAAAGAATAGATGTATTGCACTTAAAAACTGCATTATCTATAACAACAATAATAAATCCATCCTCCAGGAACTGCAAATAATTTCCTACATTGGACTTTTGTTGGAAGTGCTACCTACGTAAGGTTTGTGTTAGCATTTTATGTTGTTGCATATCATGGTAATATTTGAGCATCTTCCACATAAAATCAATAGCTGTAGTAGACTTGTGGGACTTCTGGAGATTCTTACTCTAAAAAACTCACAATGCTCATTAAAAAAAATAACAATAATAATTTCCTTGTAGAGGGTTCATTCAGTATAGAGGAGAGATTCAGAATTTGAATTTGTCTTTTTGCTAAAATAACAGAGTTTTCAGAAGATAACAAGTATTTTTAAGAATCAGAGGTGACTGACAACCTAATTTACGTTCCTTTACTTCAAAAAAGAGAATGAAAAAAGTCAGTTAAAAAGAATTAAGTACTTCTCAGCCACAAGTGTATGCAGTTTCCCTTCATAGTAGATGTCCTTTTGAGGTTATAAAACTAAGATTTTAAGAGGGGCAGGATCTGGAGTGACARCTTTCACCAAGACCACCTTGTATTCAGGGGAAAAAATATATATATTTAACTCCTCTGACACAARTATAAGGAAAAATATCTCTTGATCGTGAGGATATTGCACCCTCAAAASACTTCTTCTTGTAGATAATGCCACTTATCTGTTCCCTTGCAAGCTGTCCTCCTAAAGTTTCCATTTAAGTACCTGGGATATTACCTGGGAGCTGTTGTCTAGAGAAGCTCTGGAGGTGTGGGTTAGACGAGTGGACAGTGAGGTGGATTGAGAACTGGCTGAAAGGCAGAGCTCAGAGGGTTGTACTYAGGGGTGCAGAGTTTAGTTGAAGGCCTGTAGCTAGTGGCCCCAGAGGTCAGTTCTGAGTCCAGTCTTGTTCAATTTATTCCTCAGTGACCTGGATGAGGGGACAGAGTGCCTCCTCAGCAAGTTTGCTGATGATCCCAAGCTGGGAGGAGTGGCTGACACACCAGAGGGCTGTGCTGCCCTTCAGAGAGACCTGGACAGGATGGAGAGCTGGGCAGAGAGGAACCTCCTGAGGTTCAACAAGGGCAAGTGCAGAGTCCTGCACCCAGGGAGAAATAACCCTGGGCACCAGGACAAGCTGGGGACTGACCTTCTGGGGAGCAGCTCTGCAGAGAAGGGCCTGGGAGTGCTGGTGGATGACAGGTTGACCATGAGCCAGCAATGTGCCCTTGTGGCCAGGAAGGCCAACGGTCTCCTGGGCTGTGTTAGGAAGAGTGTTGCCAGCAGGTGGAGGGAGGTGATCCTGCCCCTCCACTCAGCCCTGSTGMGGCCTCATCTYGAGTACTGTGTCCAGTTCTGGGCTCCCCAGTCCAAGARAGACATGGAGCTACTGGAGAGAGTCCAGCGTAGGGCTACCAAGATGCTCAGAGGACTGGAGCCGCTCCCCTGCAAGGAACAGCTGCGAGAGCTGGGCCTCTTYAGCCTGGGGAAGAGAAGACYGAGGGGATCTTGTCAGTGTATACAAATACCTGAAGGGAGGATGTTGAGGGGATGGGGCTGGACTCTTTTCGGTGGTGCCCAGTGACAGGACAAGAAACAACAGGCACAAACTGAAACACAGGAAGTTCCACCTGAATWTGAGGAAAAACTTCTTTACTGTGAAGGTGACRGAGCACTGGTGCAGGCTRCCCAGAGAGGTTGTGGAACCTCCTTCTCTGGAGGTATTGAAAACTTGCTTAGATGCAATCCTGTGCAATGTGCTCTAGGTGACCCTGCTTGAGCAGGGGGGGCRGACTAAACGTTCTCCAGAGGTCGCGTCCAACCTCAGCCATTCTCTGATTCTTTTCCAAAAYTGTCTGTCCAGACAATTATTGTCTTTGGATAGTCTTTGGAGCAGGAGCTACTACATCCCATGGCAGGGTCCTAACCACAGTGCTGAAGACCTGCTATCTCTCTGGCCCAGTGAATATGTTCTGCCTTATCCAAAGAGGTATAGTAGGTAATACAGAGATGCTCACCCAGGAACAGCTGTAGCTTAGTGCTGGAGTCAGATCGAGGAGCTGACCCTGTATATTTTACATCTACGTGAATGTCCAAACTCTCAAACTATTTGCTGTTTGGAGATGCATAGGTCATATGCAGGTTTTCTCTCTCTGTCTTTCTCTGACAAGTGTGCTTTATTGACATACTTGAAATTTATTCCAATATAAAAGGGAAAGATTACTTAAATCCCCAAAGTTGTATGGKTTGGGAAAGCCACTTCCTACCTACCTCTAAATCAAAGCCAGCTAGGATGTAATTTTGTTAACTATCAGGAAATCAACCTGCAATATACTTACCAACCTTCTGCTTTTAGTTAACTGAAAGTGTGCTTTCATGATTGTAGATGTGATTTTTTAATATAATTGTAATATATAAGTGGACATATGGATTAAATTAATTTAAAAAGTAATCTAATCTGGATTGAAACTGTAAATTTGAGAAGCAAGCTGCTAGAAGACTATTTAATTTAAAATTTGAACTTCCCTTAACTGATCAGCTATTGTTAGTGAGTTATATGACCCACAGTAACCTTTATCCTTCTAGATAATTTTTGGTCCTTGAGCAATGCTATAGTTAGTGTATATTCKATGTCCTAAAATTTGCAGCCCACGGGAGATAAAATGCACTAGCTTTCATCTTGTGAAACTCCTCTGAAGTCGACAGAGTTGCACAGAATAAGACCTTCACTGAGGATTTTTTTGGATGTTGTTAGCACATTAGAGTTTCAAGCTCTTATTTGTATTATTGCAGAAACCTTCCTTTTTTGGCTTATATATTGCTCCAAAACTGAGAGAGGAGATTTAATCCAAGCTGTGTTTCATTTTGTCCTGATAGAGTATGTGAGCTCATTGAAATGAAGAAAAAAAANAAAAAAAAAAAAAAAAAAAAAAAAAAAAAAAAAAAAAAAAAGCAGCAGCCAAGCCACACTGTGGAAAACTTGGATATACGCTGACAATACACAAGTGATAAACTCTCCAGCCTTGTGTATACTAGAGGAATAAAGGACTGTTGTATGAACTCTGCTAATGCTAGCCTCCAGTTCTTTGGAAATAAGCATGCTGTTGCTAAAAAGTAAGATTTTCTGTGTTACACCAGATTGAATTACAAGCATATCCAAGCTGAGTGATGAGCCAGTGAAAAGCCAGCTGTGTTGAAGAACATCTGGATAATTTTAATACTAGAGATCAARAAAATGTACAGATAAGGTATTACAATATGAATGTAGATGAGCAGTTTGTGTGCTTGTCTTGAAATGTTCCCGTTGATGATGCATCCCAAATAGCACAGTGAACRATTGGGTTGAGACTACTGAAATCTGAGTCCTTGTTCAAGACCAGATGAGTTTTCTGTGTTATTTTGTACACCTAATCAACTTGGTGCTTCCTGAGCACCTACTGATGTTGTATAGGCCATCTGTGTAGCTTCAGCGGCATGGTGGTCCCTGTTGCCTCTGTTCATGCCTTTGGCRATGTTGCAGAGCTCCCAAAATGTGCGTCTCCCTATTCCCAGGGCTCTCTTCGCACAGGGTGTCAATGCTGCCCTTTCCTGCAGGCTGCTTTGGTTGTCATGTGGTAGGCTGCACTGGGCTCTGCCGTTACTATTCTGAGATTACTGTAACCTGTTCTGTAAACACAGTCCAAATTCCTATCAATTTGGCCCTCTTCAAAGGCTTTAAATCCTATTTAAATTAAAATAGACTCGTGATATTTCTCCTGAGACRCATGTAAAATGCGAGCCTAAAAGAATGAACTTCCTTTCTGGATTTAGCAAGCACTACACACCGGTGTCCTTTTCTTGGGAGCTCAAGAAAGTTGAGTACCTGCTGGAGTTAGGCCAAGGATTAATTTTTGTTTGTTCTCATTTACAATACCGCAACATGGCATGTCTTTTCAGTTATCAGAAGAATGCAGGAATGGTTCTGCTGAACAGTTATGTAAGAGAACTACTGAGCTTGAAGGGGCTGAGCATTCTTTCTTTTATATATGGGTGGTCAATAATGTATGTTTTTTTCCTGGAGAAAAGTGGTTTCCTAGCTTGAATATTAATTTTGAGAGAAAATGCAGGGCTTGCCTTTTCATTCTGCCTCTAAGTTTGAAAACTTCCCATATTCACAACATCTGCAGCAATAGGGAAGCTTTCTCTGTGTGCTTTTCCAACAATAATCAAGTCATAGGGCTATTTTAAAGAGCAGGAGACGATGGTATTTAAACAGTTGTTACTCATGCAGTATGTTCTTCAACAAGGGTACATGGCAATGCTATAATTCTATTATTTGTGCTTGCATAATTATCCTTATCTTTTATATCAAGCGAGGCAGGCAGGCCCAGTGGACATAAAACAGCACTTTGTTTCAAYGTGCGTATCCAGTAATCGATCCAGCATCCACAGTTGTTAGTGCCCACAATGATCTGTTGCTTTGTAGCCCAAGTTGCTTCCAGCTGGCAGCGCCTGCGTCCCTGGTACTCAGCTAAGTCTTCCTTGTTTTACAGCATTGCAGCTGCAGCTGATTTAAATATCATATGACTCCAGCTGCCCATATGGAAATAACGTGTAAACTTCTGAGGACTTTCCGACCTAATAGTGATACCGATTGTCCTTTGTTTCTGCCACAGAAAATATTTATACCATTAAAATAATCTAATGGGTGCACTATACTGGAGACTGACTTGAATGACAGAGCTATTTATATAAACCTTTTAAATTCTAGTTTGCTTTTGTTCCTGTTTATCACCAAAATCAAGTGCATTTTCAATGTCACTAGGTTATTATAATCTCCTAGATTTAACAGGGAAGATATTTTTATGCACAAAATAGTTCAATATAATCAAAAGTTGAAATCTTTATATCTTTATTTTTTAATTTAGGTAAATATTTAAACARTATTTAGTTTAGGTAAATATTAATAAAAGGAACCATCTTCCTTCTGTCATCTAATGCAGTAAAACCTTTCCTTTCAGGGTCAGAGATAGTTCAAGTGAAACTTCAGGTTAACTTACTGTAGTGTTTTTTTTATTTTCTTGGTTCAAGACCAAACAAAAATCTGTTCACACAATTCTATCTGTGAGATTGTGTAAACATAAGGAAAACATAACAGTAAACACATGGATGTTGAGTAATGTAACAAGATATGTGGTATGGTGCACAGTGGAGCAATACAAGCCTCGAGGCTTCGGAAAAYGAAAGACTATTTGATACGCTCTACAGATGTGTGGGTTTTGTACTCTGTTGGCTGGCATAATATTTTAAATAATGAACAATGGTCATAATCCTTGGATATGGTTTAAATCAAGTCATCTAAAGACTTTTTTGTCTTTAGAGGCTTTTATGCAAAAGTGTGATTTTTGAATGAACTTCCTGTGTTTAAAAACTTTTTCTTTTTTAACTGTGTCCTCCAACAGTTTTAACTTCATATTTAAAATACTAATATTTAAGAGACAGGGAATATTTTCTAGATTACTTATGCAGAACTTTTTCTCTCGTATGAAGTTTCATCAGCCCTTTTGTGTTTATTGTATTTCACATTGAGTCCTCACTAAWGCTAATGAACCTTATATTTTACTGATTTAGTTATCTGTTTGGGGAGATTTTGGAGGTATTATTTCTACCAAGTCAAATTCTTTTCTCAGGCAAATTGGTGCCAACTCTGTAAAAGTCCTAGAAGACTTTGAAGTTCACATTTGTCAGCCTGCAATATTTGACAGTAACTGAGTAATAGACTCTGCCAATGAGTATGGCTGATATATGTTACTGTTCACCCACTTGACGCCTAGAGAAACTGAAAGACTTAAGGACCTGAATAAGTCCYCTTTGAAGCTAACCAGGGTGAGGGGATTTTTATAGAAATTACTTGGATCTGCCCTTATGGGAACTGGAAGGAGCTTTTCAAGTCATCTGACTAATATGTAGGTCCTACAAGTCTTTTTGTTAAACTAATGTTGTACCATCTTAAAACTTTTTTTCCTATTGTCCTTGCTCACCAACTCTTTGTAGAAAAATCTTTTTTTTTAAAAAAAAAACTTCCTTATATTGGTTCTCATATGGCTAATTGTGACCTATTTACATTCAGGTTTTACTTCTTCTCGGGCCTGACTTCACTTTCGTAAACCTCTTGGCGTCCTGCTTCCACTTAGGGGGCTTCAAAAGTGATTAGATGAATTCATAAAAGCAAAATCCTTCTAGGGCCAGCAAATACGAAGTTGCACATGCCAAGTCCTGAGGAAGTTCATGAGCTGCCAGCTGCGAGTAAAGAGCAGGAGTGCTAGAGGAAGGATTGCTATCTGCCCCATTTTCACATGCTTGCCAGCTACCGTGGCCATCTGATGCAGAAGAGTGGACTAGATAGAGGTAGACCTCAGGCCAGACGCTGTGCATCTGTTTTTATGCTGTGAAGTGTTTCTTTATCTCCTTTCTTTCTGAAATCTTTAGTTTTCAGTTTCTGAATTTTCAGCATCTCATTACCTCAGAGGGCATAAAGCAACTTCTTGATAGCTATAGCATAAATATGCCTGATTAATACAGATTCCCGCCCTTAGGAGGCCTTGTAGACATGTAATCTGCGCACATGTGAGCAGTTTATTGAACTCGTGTTTCAGGTGGGTGGGCAAGAATTTGAAACCAAAAAGAGGCCTGCTTATGCTTGGATTAGAAGCCAAAGTGAGCTTTATTACTATCTTCCTTGGCAGCAGGACCAGGCCATCACGAATAATCTAATGTAAATCTAATACTCTTGCGGTACCAAATCAGTCACTAGTTCTGCATGTCGGTAAGGCTGGGGGCTTTTTAGAGTGGGGAAGGAGGTGCCCTTCAAACTCAGGTGTGTGGTTTCAGTTTTTTTCATTTTCCTCCTGTTCTTTCTCTGGTAGAAAACATGAAAAAGAAACAGCCAATGGGCAAGTATCACATTTCAAAATCTTCCTAAATGCTGCTACCAGTGCAATCCAGGGGAAAGAATGAAAAACATGTGTTTAAGCTTATCCATTGCCTGTGAAAATAATAAACAAGCAAAAATGATTTCTTTTCTAGTGTTTGGCTTTCTGTCTTGTGAATTTTGCTCATAGCAACGAATGGTTTTGACATAATTCACTTTAAGCAGGGTTTTTTTTATACTTTATGTGTTCAGACCAAAGCTGTGCCGCCTGTAACTGAACCTAAATACCATCATTCTGTGGGTTATGCTTAGGGCAACACTGCTGCACCTATACCTGTAGCGGTGGAAGAAAACTTCTTTCTGGTGAATCAAAGCTTTCCTCTTCTGGGGGAGGGTGAGGGGGGTAGGGAAGAGGGGAAGGGATTGAAAATGAGGGAACCAGAACCTTTTTTYTCACTATTTATTTTTGCCTCAAGTGAGGCAAGGGTCTCGGGAACCTGCAGCCCTTGCCAAAATGCAGTTTAGGCTCCTTGTCAGCATCACTTAAATTGCTAGAAGATTGGGGGTTCAAGGAAACAAATATAGCAGGAGAGAAAAACAAAAGTCATGGAAGAAAATAAGGGCTGGAAGTTAAATAATTGGTTATTGAACAACCTTTTTTGAACTCTGCTTAAAAAAGCCAAGCAAGGTTCTCCAAGAAAGGTGTTCAGAAACAAGGCCAACAGTAACATACAGGCAAAGATTTAGAGAAAAAAAAAAAAGTGATTTTTTTTTTCCCACTGGTCCCTCAAATCACTGTCTCCATCCAAACGTAACCGTAGCAGCTGCCGGAGCCGTGGAAGGCACCGGCCGCGGAGCATCCCGGCAGCCCTTGGCACCCTCGGAGACTCCTTAGTGCGTGTGACCCAGCTCAGCCTGGCAAGCGGCGCCGACRTTCGGTTTCGCGTACGGTGTATCGTGGAGGCCCTGCGCGTGCTCTGTTCTAGGGAAACGCTGTTAGGACTCGGCCTGCTTTTGTATATACGACGAGCAGCGAGAGTGCAACGTTAGTGAACAGGCATCTGTCAAGTCGTCGTCTGAAAATTGTTACCAAAACTTATGTGGTATTCTTTGTTTTCTTCAAGCTCATAATTAAATCGAATAATAGCAACCAATGGTTGTACAAAGGCGAATGAATAGACTTTATCTATGACTCCGGAGGAGCAAAGAGAATGAAAGAAAGAAAGACCGTGTGTGTAGTTATATTCGTTGTTACAGCTTGCGCTGATTAAAACCGTGTTTGTCGTATTATACATCACTGTACTGTAGTTGTAGTAAATGTTCCTTGTAATGCATTTTCAAGTACAAAAATTGCTTCAGAAAAGAGCATTTAGGAAACTAATTCTATTGAAACCAATGAAGTGTTGACACATTGCCTGATGTGGATTTGTTTAAGGAGGCATATTTTAGGTTATAAAAGTACAGTCCTTAAGGCAGAAATCAGTGACTGCTGGGTATAGTGACTGCGAGAACACTGCAACAGTATGTTCGGCAAGAAACCCCTCGTTAATCCTTTCCTGTAACTCTACCCTGTTCACCTTCTCCCTGGCCTGGYTCAATAGGATTTAAAACCCGCTGTCAGCACCGTGACTAACCCAGCGCCCGTTGGTTCCTCAGCCGCGGCACTCGGGACCTTTGCTGGCTTGGCCGCGAGTAGGAACGCGGTGCAAGCGCGGGCCGGGGCGAGCTTCGTCTTCTCCCGCCCTCGCGGCCTGCTCGCTCCCGCGTGACGCGCCCGCGCGCGGGGAGGCGCCGGGCGGACGCCCCCGTCCCCCGGGACGGCCGTCGCCCTTGCCGCGCCGGGGCCCCGGGGGAGCCCCAGCCGTCGCGGGGGGTGCGTACGACAGGCCGGCCGGCCTCCAAGAGAAACGCGTGTGCCTGGGGCGTCTGCGCGGTGCGCCCGCGCTGTTTGCTGCTGGCGTGCGAGCAAGGCAGCGGGAGGCGCTGGGACGTCTGCGACGGCGCGCGAGGGCTGCTTCCCTTGGCGGGGCTTTGTGCGAGCCCCGCATCGCAAGTGCYGCTCCCTGTGAAGCGGTGAAAGCCCTCGCTGTCTGCGGCTTTGCCGCCAGGAGCTGGGAGCGGGGCACAAAGCTGCCGTCCCTGTTTTCAGGCAAATATTTAGCTTTCTGAGAGGAGGGCCGTGTCACTAGTTCGATTAAGCTCAGTGACTCCTTTCTCCTTCCTCTCACCGCTCCGCTCCTTTGCTCTCCCCCGCCGCCTTTCCTGATTTTCCTGTTAGGAAATTCTGCCTGCACGCTGCGTATAGCGCTGTCAGCTTCGCTACCTACGTGCGGCGATGGTCGCGCGCRCGCAGCCCCCCGCCTGCACCGCGGGTGTTGTCCCACGGCGATCGCTCACGCAAACCACGCCGGACCCATGGATCACGGAGACAAGGCAACAAACCCAGCGCTGCCAACCGATCAGATAAATCGGGGCGTGATTCCACCCGCGGCTCCAGGGCCAAGGATGGCAAAATCCTAAGAGCCTTTTTGAGCACGGCRCAAAATCAGTGGCCGGATTCTCAGTTGCGTTAATACGTATACCCGTGAGATCAGTAGCGCCGTGTTACCTTGTCTGCCCTGGCAGCGGGTGCTTTTGGCCGCAGGGACGCTTGTCCCTGATGAGGCGGGAGKCTGGGCTGTGCTTTCATAACTCTCTCCCTCTCTGGCAACTGTGAAAGAGATTTCTGATGAACCCGCCCAGCTTTAGCCGTCCCAGCTTCCAGCGCAAAAGAGACATTACTTCCGTTAATTATTATCGTCAAGCCTCTTTCTAAGAGGTTTTTACACCGCGGTTTAGGGTTTCACGCTGATCCAGTTGACATAGCTTGGATCAATTTGACCCGCTACTGCAGTAGTTCTCCTTTGATCCAGAGCGGTTTGTAATTTGACCCATTCAGATGACTTTCCTATAATAGCCCGAGCAAGACAAAACCAAATCAACTCCATTTATCTTAATGGGCTTTTTTCAGACGTGAGGCCTTGCCGATCTTTTGTACAGAAGAAAAAGGAATCTGTGTATCTGATGGGCTTTGAAATACCATCTGGTGTTTAATGTTATTGTGCTCTGTTCTCATAGTGGTGTGCTGAATCATATCTTAAAAGTTCAACAAGCATTCACTCTCAGCCCCCATTCAACGCGCTTGTGTCATTATCAAAGATTTGGATTTACAAAATGCAGCCTGCAAACAAAGCAGATTTTACAGACCCTTCTCCCCGAGGCTCCGCTAACCGAGAGGAGCCTTCAAGTGTGAAGTCTGCTTGTCTTACGTCTTTAGCTGCCATTTGGATGCACAGCGCTCCTGCTTAACCCCTGAAATTATTGTTTGAGAGACACTCGGTGGTGTTGCGAGGACTGGAAGGGCTTTTAGCCCGGGTGGGTGAATCTCCTAGAAGCTGAGGTTTTGAGACCCCACCTATTTCRAGGTGTTTGAGCTAAGCGAAATTTCCAAATGCTCTGCCCCCTCCCCCTTGAAATAGCGTTTCAGTTTTCTTCAAATCTCTTTTGCACAGATTCATCAAAAATAAAAAATACAAGAGTGTTTTCCTAGCTGAAGAAGCTTGTACATAAAGAATAGGAAAACAGCTCTCCCTCTCCAAAATGAGATTATCCACCAACAGGTGACCTGTACGTGATATACAGCAKGTGTATCGTTAAATGCTGTTCCCTGCTTCTGCTTTTTTTRTTATTATTATTTTATTTTTATTTATCAGTCTCTGGATGAAATCTTGGCTTCCTTGAAGTCCGTGGCAAAGCTCCCAGCGACTTCAATAGGGTCAGGATTTCACCTTCTGTGTATTTAGTTTTCCACTCGGTTTACTCTGAGCTCTATTTTTCTTTGCAATTTTTTTTCTGCGCCTTGTCTGCTCCTTTCATTCTTTCCTTCCCTTCCCCTAGCTTTACTGAAGAACAATGTGAACCAAAGGACTTCTGAGATAAATTTCCTACTCACCGTCTCCAAGAAATTATTTCACAAGCTAAAACCCCGAAATTCCAGTCCCTATATTTTTTATAGAAAAGTATGCCTATAATATTTCTGTCATTGTACATATTGTCTCCCTATCTTTATATTTTCCATGTAAATGGATTTAGGGTATATTAATAACTTTAATATTAAATTCAAACATATACCAGGCAAAAGAAAAAACTTATATTTGGTTTTATTATTAGGCTCACAAATGCTAACACTTTGCRTAAATAATTATCAATTAATCTTCTTTCAACAGATATGCTAATTGATCCTGTGCTTAGAGCTTACAGGAAGGAAAAAAGAAAAAAAAAGCCATGGTATTCTGTTTTTATTTAATAATGACTGGAATGCTTTTGTATGAACCACAACAGCGGAGCCTTTTTACATAATATTCATGAACTAACTCTTCCCCCCACCACCACCAAAACACATTTTTGCTTTTATACCTCAGCGAACAGCTCCGAGTAAATGATCCATCCTTGACTCCCTGTGTGTACAGAGAGGAGATCTGCCTTTGATTGTTGTTTTAATAAACTGGAAGTCTGCCAATGTTCTCTGGGAAGAGGAAGAGCGCTTTAATGATAGCACTGTGAATCTAGTCCTTGTTTGGTCTTGGACTAAATTTAACCCTCACTGGTCGTTCTTGCATACTGAGATGGCTACTCGGGCTAGTTWAAAAAGCCCAGGATAAGAAACACCGTGATCTGGAAGCGAGAAACTTTCACAAGTGCCGAACGTGGCACATGTTTTAAATTCTTACGGCACTTAGAGAAGGGTTGAATAATGAGTTTGTTATCTATCAAAAAGCTTCAGTTTGTGTTATCTATCAAAATGCTTCTCTCCTGCTGCCTGGTGTGGGACAGGATTTATGGTAAAGAAAAACCTGTCATCCGTCCATAGTATCTAAATCTATCAGCTCCACACATTCATGCAAATAATGTTGAATGATAGATCTGTAGCTATCTGAAAATAAAAAAGGAGGTTTGGAATGCCAAAATGGAGTGTTTTTTGAAACGCAGACCTGAAGTCATTTCCTTCTAGCCTCTTGAGCTACTGAGTGTTGTCTTCCTAGCRTCAATTTCTTATTAAAGATAAAATAGTGATCAAGTGGCTTTGTTAGTAAAGTGCAGTGTTGTCCCCCTCCCCCCCGCAGTTCTCTGGAACTCATCTGTAATATATCTGGTAAGGGTCAAAGATTTTTATGCAGACAACTCGTAATTGTTCTGCTTTGTTCTGTAGCTCTTCAGCTTTGATAGAGAAACCCGCCTGCACCTTGCATAAAACACACTCCTTTCCATCTGTCAGGCAGGGAATTCTCTGTTTAAAAAAAAAAAAATGCCGCAAATGCAGCGAGAGGAAAGGAACATATGGCCTGTCCTACTCCTCCCACCCCCTCTCCCTGTTGTCTTGTGATTGCTCTCTCTGATGCATTTACATTTTTTAATCAATTCACATAATGTTTTATCAATCCTTAGARTACTAGCTAGGGACTGCAGACACGCCAGTTTCTGCCATGTGGTGTGTGTTACACCGTGGTGATTGCACAAGCGGAGGGGCTCCTTCGTACCTCCCTGCCTGCCTGACGGAGAGGCAATTGGGCTTGTCCCTCCTATTTCACCGTTAATTCAACCCTCCTGCCTGCAAGATTTACGGGAGCATYAAATGGGCCTAATGGCACAATTCTAATATCCTAATATCCTCCTAATATTTTTCATATTGCAGCCAACAGAGTTTTCTGGGAGATAAGAACATACGTTTTTCACGATTAGCGTGGTTGTTACTTGCTGTGAGCGCTGTTCAGATTTCCCCTTATGTAGAAAGCTGGCTTTGCCAAACATGCTCTAACCTTGAGTTCACCAATGAGATCAACAGCAATAACTTGAAAAATTCCTGTCTCTCTGCCCCTTTGCCATGTTTGCTGGCATCATTGCCAAGTTATCCACCAACACCCATGAAAAGTTCATTACTGAMTTGACAGCTTGATTGTTTAGTCAGAACCAAGTGCAAACACAAGCAACAGCTCCCTCAGGAAGACAAAAATGTGTTTATTTTTTCCAAAATGATCTGATGTAATCAAATTAAGGGCAGCCAGAAATGATGTCCTTGGGCCTAATTCCAACCACCCATTGGTGCAGATGCTTCAATTGTTATTAAAGCCAGTGCAAGCRTTGTGTTCAGAGATTTATGCTATTAAGGCTTCAAGTTGCCACCAGAAACTTGTCTGTGTTTAAGCTATTTATTTTGTTGGTTATTCAATGTAATTGACCTTCCCCCCCCCAAAAAAAAAAACTTACTAACTAGTAAGCAATCCAGATTTCCAGAGGGTATTGGGAGTAACTTCTTGACTCAGATTCTAGACATGCCAACTAAAGGTGATGCTCTCCTGGATTTGCTTCTCATAAACAAGAAAGAGCTRGTTGAGTTTCTTATAATCAAATAAGTCAAGGCTTATCTTTTAGATTTTTTGAAGGGAAGGAGGAAAGGCGGCTTATTTCTTCACTAAAAAAAAAGACAAATTAAAAATAATGTAATGTATTAGCTTGCAGAAATGTGTAATTCTTAGCCATGGCAATAAAGTCATCAAATGCAGAGAAACAGTCAAAGATCGGGGGGGGGGAGGGGGGGGAGAAGAGGGGGGAGGCAGAATCTCAACATTATTTCGTGTACCTTTCAATCCTGACCACTGCATGACCTTGAGCAAATTTAAAAAACAAAAGCTGAAGCCTAGTAACAAGCATTTTGCTTTCAACCCACTTGCGAACAAGTTAGTCAAGCTTGCCGTTGAAAGTAACTTAATGGGGGTAATTAAATCTACCTAGTCTTGGCTACTTTCTCAAATGTGTAATAAAAAGGATGAAATGATATTCTTAGCTGTACTTGTTTTCTAAGGTGAAAAGCATAAAAGTTCAGAGAGATGAATTATGTTATGATAGCAATATTTTTATTAAAGTAGATTTATGTGCTGTTGCTGTTCTCTCCCATGCCCTGCTGATAGCAGTTGCATTCCCTTCCAGCATTCCTCCTCCTCCACTTTCCGTACTCGGTCATTATCAAATGCCTTCATCTTGTTTAAATAACATGGTACTTAACCTCTGTTTGATGTAGGGAATGTAAGGTTGCTGAAATTACAACCAGGAGGATATGAGAGTGTGTATGGATATGCATTCAAAACCTTTAACTTAAAAATTATTCACTCAAGTAACTGAGTTGCAGTCAGTTAAACTTATGGCAAACATTTTGCTTGAAAGCTCTGATTAAATTAATAGTAATTGACACAATATATTAGAGCTGATGCATATAATGTTACTAATGCTGTTTTGTTAGAGCAAAATGATATCTAAAATAAGGGYTTTCTCCAAGTCGCATGTGCGTTTAGATGCTACAGATTAAAAAGCATGTCTCGCTGTGCACGTAGCAGGTAGGTGAGGTACACAAAGATGTGGAAATATACGGAGCTTCTTGCCTCACAACCACTGGTGAATCTTCTGGAGGACAAAGCCATTGGTGGACCGCCATCCCCCCTTGGTGCAGGACAGTTTGGGTTGCTGGGTGGGAGATGTGCTACTAAGTGGGGCCCTTGTTCCTCTGTTCCCGCGTAAAGAGGGTGCAGAGAATCAGGTGCTGCTCAGAAGAGAGAGGGGGTTACAGGCCCCTACTGTGAGTCCCTTTTCTCCAGCAGATCTCCCTTATCCTAAACAGATCAGCCTTTTGAGCCACTTGCAGTTGATGTGAGACAGKATGATCAGAGGTCATGGGGTATCTGAGTTGAGACCTTCAATATTATGGATGGAGATGGAAAGGATCAAATAACCTGGATAGCAGAGTTGGAGAGATATATTCTCTTCTAAGAAGGAACAAGAGAATATCGGAGCTACATAGCAGAGATGGTGGCTTGGCATTGCATGTGTKCTGCTTTATGAAAACACTCATGTTGGAGTGTTCTAGTTCTAGCCAGTTTCTRTTTTGAATTAAAGAGAGAAAGGAAAAAAAAGTAGAAGTAGGGTGCAATTCATTTTGCAAATCAGGTTTTGGGAGTTTTTGTTTGGTAAAGAGCAGGAAATGCAAAGGTTGTTCAAGAACCGAATGCAATCACTATTCAAAACTCTCTAAGGCTACAACATGCTGTATTCTCAAAGAAAAGATTTCACACCAAAGTGAGCAGAGAAAAGGTGTGCTCATATGRCTTCTACACTCCTCCCCAAATGCCCTGATATGCAGGAAAGACYGTGATTCTTGATATTGGCCCTCCCCCACCAGGTTGTACCTTGCTGGTACCACGTAGCCTTGCAAAATACGTGTATGAATGTTTACTAGTCTGCACATGAATTCTTTTGATTTTGCACAGGCAGGGATGTCACTTACTAGGGAAAAACAGAAGTTTTCTCCCCATGAGACCTTTTTCCCACCTTCTCTATTGGCCAACTTTAAAGGAACAAAAGTAGAATATCTTCTCCCAATTTGTTTAGTTGTTCATTTCCAAATGCCTGCCTCTCTGCTTGCTAATATTCAAAGCTTCTGAAATGATTAATTTTCYGCTGCCTGCCTACAGCTGTGGCTGATGCACCCAGAAGACTTTACTCCTGATGGTTACAACAGAGTGCCTCAGAGCTGGAGCAAACAGATCACAGAAATAACAAGGCATAGGAGCTCTGGGTTCCTGTTTTTTTGAAGGGCTGGTGAGGTTGGAAGCAACGGTGCCCCGAGTCAGATTCATGTAGGAGGAAAATGGAAGAACAGGGAGGAATCAGATGATTAAATAAATAAATGTTTGCTTAATCTCATTGGCTAGAGTGCACTAGCTTCTTTTGTTTTCTGCTTTTAATCACTGTTTGAAAGTGAGCTTTTACTCTTGAGGAACTTTCTTTTTTGGAAGAAACTCTCAATGTGTGTACTGTATCATTAGTCCCAGAATRTTTCAGCCATCGCTTTAGTAAGGGTGGGGATCATTATGATGTGGAGGCAACCAAAAGGTAGAGAGGAAGATAGTTATAGATGCTGTAATGCACTTGTTGAGGGAAGCACGTTTTTTTGTAAATACTTTCTTCTTGACACACTTCTAGTTAACTGCTGGTAATTTAGCTAGATTTGGACAGTACATGGGCAGAAAGTGATTATCCTTACAGCTCTTAGAAATCCTTCTTAAATAAGCATTGGGACCTCAGAGGGTTATTCTGAGTCCTTTCCACTGCTGTAAATATTCCATGATATTCAGCAAGTCACTTAAGTCTTCATTACAGCCTGAGAAATCACCAAGCTAAGATTAGAGAAGGCAGAAAGGCCTCTTGGAAAGACTTTAGTGTCAAGTCCTCCCCAGAAAGGGGGCCATACAKCTTGTGAATCCTTGCTGCTTAATTCCCGTTGTCCCTACGCGCTGTCCCATCGTGCCGGTGCCACGGCCCCTCTTCGCTGTGCTTCACAGGGCGGCGTAGACCTGCCTTTTGTTGTCTGCCACGTGTGTAAGMGGGAAATCATAGCAGATGCAGTAGAAAGACACTTGTCTCTATTTCATGTTCCACTGCATCTTGCTTTCCAGAACTAYAATTTTTCTGCTTCTGCTCATTGGGTTGCCTGTCGCTTTGGCGAGAGCACAGCTAGGAAGATTCCTCACTCTTCGGTTTCTCAGTTCATCACGACAATGGTTGCTCTTTACTGGAATAAAATTTGGCCTCCTCTCCTCTCCTGGCACATGACGAGCAAGAAAATATTCGGAGGGAGTAAATTAGACCATACTGGATTGATTGAGCCTAAGCCAGTTCTACGTGCAGTAACAGTTTGAGTGCAACAGCTACAACTATTATCCCTTCCTGTACAACAAATGCCTCACTTGCAGATCAGTGAAACTAATTTAATAGAAATAGAAGGCTGTAACGTTATATTTGCAAGTGACATGCAGTTGTAATTTTGCAAGCAGGCACTCTACTCCTGTTTCATATATGTATTTCCAGCAAGCAGCACTCATACAATCAAATGTGGTTTGATAAAGACTTTATCCATTTATGGCTTGCTATGTATATTGAGCTGTTTTGAAATGCTGAGTTTGAGCTTAATATGTAAGATTTTTAAATAATTGATACTGTGTTTAAATAATTAATCACGGGAAAGATACTTTTTTTCACAGACAGAGGCTGCATCTATTTACATTTCACAGTGCTTGAGGAAAGATGGTAGCTGCCTTTGAATTACTAGAGTAATTGGTTCTGGTGACTTGCAGGAAGTTTCATTGAAGACAGCAATATTAAAAGGACACCCCACCCCACCCCAGAATTTCACCCATGTAAACGTGAAAACAGAGCAATAATCTCACCTACTCTCCTTTTTCCTCCACTGAGTCAATCTGTGTAAATAACAATTGAACTTGATTGCCTGTTTCCCTTATAATTATTTACTATTTACAGCAGTGGATCTGAATTAGTTCATATGCACAAAAATGTTAGCAAAATGGCTGTTACACGGGTTTCAGAAGCCACACATGCAAAAATAAAAGTATTTGAGATCGACTGTCAGTGCGCCATTCATGTGCTAATAATTTCTTATTTTACTCATATTTCTTTTTTTTAAAAAAATCCTTATCAGCTATACTTCCACTAAGAAATAGTTAAAAACCCAAGAATGCATCACATTTTCCATTATAGAAAGGGCTATCAGGATTTAGACTTTCTTCATCTTCCATTTCTTATCAGGGTTCTAAAATGACTTTAGTTTATATCAGCTGTTCYCTCAAGCATTACAAGGAATTCACATATGTGCTTGCATTAGTTATTTTGGATTGTGTCTTTTCTAATGGTGCTTTGACATATGTTGACAATAACATTCAACAAGATGAGCCAAACATACATATTTCATGGGAGATTAAAAAAAAAAGTAAAGTTAGCTAAATCTGAAAATAACCCAAATATAATGTGTAATGTGTAATTAAAATGTTTTGCACATATGTGGTATTCTTCCCTTGCTGAACGGTGGCTATATCCGAGAGACACCACTCCAGGATTCATGAAGAGTTTTGAAATTAGTCTTATCTTACCGAAAGTATTTCTTTTATCACATTTCCTATGATTTGAAACACCCATTCTCACGCAAAGTKTATATGCCTGTGATTTGCTGTAACCTTAAAAATATGATGAGTAGCATAAGAGAGGAATTATTCTACCGGTTGACTTAGCGTCAGACACGTTTTGAATAAATATATGGTCCACTGCCATTTATCATTTGTTTTAAATGCAGAGCAGAAGATGACCAGCTTAAAAGACTGATCAGCAGCATTCTTCACCTCAAGCCAGCTGGACTCCTTACAATGACAGTAACGTCTGTGTTGAAGGCATTGGACCTTGACTGCTGACCTGATGCAAGGATAATAGGTATGTTTTTAATCATGACTTACTTGTCTTTCCCAGCTGAATGGACTCTAAAACGATGTGTCAATATTATTCCCGATAAGGACAGAATTAGCCCAACCTCCCTTTGTGATCTTACACGCCGAACAAATAAACCATCCCAATTTTGCTCTCTCCCTCCGCCCCGCCTCTTTGGGCAGTAGCTGTATATTCTTGGTACATGCTAAGTACAAATTCAATGTTCTTTTGTTTATAAGAACAATTACAGAGAGAACCTGGAGGACTGCCAAATTCCTGCTAATTGGGAAGGGAGGGGAACCTTCTCTAACTCAGATGGGTGACGGAAGGTAACTTTCATGCCCTTCAGCCATAAATATTTATGAAATTATCTCATAAGAAGAGAGGTGAGAGTGGAGGGAGAAGGAGGCCTTCATAGTTTGTAAGAATTCTTTTGAAGTTTGAAAAAGATAGCTCCTGTTATGTGATACCCCAGCACTCCTGCCCCTGGTGAAAATGATCTTATGATGCAGGATACAATTTCTGCAGGGGTCTGTTGGATGCAATTCACAACAGTCTGGAAACACCCTATAAATCCTGTCATTAAAACCAGCTGGGACTTATTAGTAGAGCAATTGCGAAGGAGAATTCACCTTCAATAAGGATGAAGGAGGAATTGTCAGGATTGCCTACAGGGACTGTCTACCTAAACTTGCAGTAGGAAACCTCTCCACCCCCTCTCTTTTCCATTTTCCATTTCAGTGATACTGAAAACTAGGGCCTGAAAAAGAAAAAAAAAAGGRAAAAAAAAAGAAAGAAAAAAAAAAGGTCACATAGACAAACTGCTCTAGGCATCCTGTCCCTTTCTCTTCCCGTCTGAAGTTGGCCTGTGCCAAAATAACTCAGTGCAAGAGAATACGTATGAATATAGAAGCCAATTCTAAAGTCATGTCCCTGTAAAACAAATATATTCAATTTGGTTTTAGGTAATTACAGCTTGAAAAAATAGACCTTTCTGCGTTTTTCAGTAGTAGAGAGAATGGTCCAAAGGAGATCTGTTTGGATCAACATGGCTTTACAAAGGAAGTTAAGACAGATTTTCTGAGCCTCTAAGGTCTACAAATTCTAGTTGATAGGCTCTTGCAAGAGAGTTTTCCCATGAGAGTCCAGGTGCGTTCTGCTATAGTGCACAGTATCAGATGAACAACTTCTTTCATGGCTGAGTAGTTCCCTTTCAAGAAGAAAGACATTTTTCTCACAGATCTCATCTGTGTTTGTGAAATACAACACTATTTATCTATTTTAGAACAGAAAACAACTGTGGAATCAGACAAACTCAAACATGGTAATTGGCAGATCTTAATCCCATTCCTATGACACAGTTCTAATCAGCAAAGCACTTCTGATTCACAGTCAAATTGAGATTTTCTGTTGGGGCAAAAGACCCARCTTCCTTGGTTATAGTCTTTTCCCCTAGAAGCAGTCTGGAAGAGCTCTTCCAGCACTCAAAATGTATTGTTATTGGAGAACACAGGTAAAAAGTCTATGAAGTTGGAGTAGAAATGTCAGTGACAAATTCTGTTTTGGAACGCAGAGGGGATGTGTTCAGGGGGCTACAGGTAAAGCAATTAATGTCAGTCAGTAATTCTGGCTTAACTAGGAGAGTGGTGTGATAGGACCTCCTCACTCAGCAGGTGAGGACCAGGCCTGACTCTCAAGCTTCGTTAAATAGCAGATATGCACATGAAAAGCTTGTCCTGACTCATCAACAGTCAGATTGTCCAAATAAGGGCAGCCCTGCTGGTCCAAAAGTGAATTGCTACTCAGCTGAGTAAGAGCTGTGACTGATGCAAATTTAAAATTTACTGTATCAGTAATTAAAAAAACAAACACAAAAACAACTGTCAGTGCTGCAAAGGTGGTTTTGAAAAAAAAAATCAGTATTTTTCTTTATCTGTAGGCATGTCTATGCTTCTGAATTAACAGGTAGTTCTCAGAGAGTAGTGTTCCTAAACTGCTGAGGGTGTTGGGTAATTATCTCTAAAACAACCAGAGATTTGTGCTGATGGAAATACAGGTTGGTCTTTGGATGCTTTGTTTCCGCTAAAACAGCGGGCAGGTTGTCTGTGATTGTATAAGGAATAGATCTGCTGATTGATGTGGTGAAAGAGAGCCTACAAGTGAATTGAAAAGAGCAGAAGAAAAAATGGCATCTGGGGACAGAACATCATATCAGATAAGTGGAGAGCTGTTGAGATACATGGAGAGCCCTTGCAAATGTACCCTGCTTGGAAGTCTGACTGAATAGCTAGATTTTTCTTTGCTCCTGTTCCAACATGCTGAGCAGGTTGTGGTTGTAGAGGTCTGCAAATGGCTTGTAGGTTGGGTTAATGTACCTTTTGTTCTTGATTTGTTCCCTATGTTGAACCTAAACATTACTTTGCTTTGAAAAGGCTCATTAATCATAGTGGTTAAAATAAGATGTGTTGAAGAAAGAAATTGCCCAAAGAGCAAGTGAATAGCAGGTTTCAAGTGAGAGCCTGAGGAAACGATACTCAGAAAAATTGGGTAGGATTAAAGATGTAGCTGGGGCAGAGTGGTGAACGACTAGAGTTTGCCAGTAGGACTGGGAGTAAAATGAGAATTAAGGTTCACAGAAAAAAAAAAAAAAAAAAAAAAAAAAAAAAAAAAAAAAAAAAATAAAAAAAAAAAAAAAAAAAAAAAAAAAAAAAAAGAATTCATTTATCCTGGTTACATTTTTTTTTAAGTAACACAGAACATGTAAAACCACATATTCATGCTGCAAAGCCAGTCAAAAAAACTGATGTGGAATGTGCGAGATGCATGTCCCATGAAACTAGGCAGACTCAAATACCTCAAATGAAACTGTTACCCTTAACTTACTCTGGAAAGCCTCTTGCAAACAGAAATTTCTTGCTGAAGACCCCTTCCCCCCCCCCCAAACACAGATTGTTTTGATGAACCGGTGAGTCTTGGCAACTAGTTTTTGGTACTTGCCTTTTTCTGATTAATGTTTCACCAACAAAAGTGTGTCTYGGCCAAGCCATGGTCACCACCATGGAGGTGTGCTTAGAAGCCATGCTATTTCCCAGGCAAATTCAATGGGCAGGCAGAAGGAAAGGGCCTCATTGCCTTCAGGAGAKGTAATGTAGGTGCGAATATCCCTAAGCCACAGGTTCGCCCTTTCTGTTAGGCTGAAAAGAAGCCTACTGTCCTTGAAATCTATTTATGGTTCCTACAAAAATAACATGAAGCCTGTCCACTTAAAGATGACTTTTATTTATGTACTGTAAATTGCATTTATATGGTGGTAAAGGGGGGGACTGTTGTGCTGTACAGTAGAAAAGCTTCTCTTTTTTAACAGAATTAGTTTTTAAAATGTAAATGCTCTGAACTGACTTCATCTGTTTTTTGCCTAAGTAAATCAAAAATTTGATTTATTTGAGGAATGAAGTAATGAACTACAAACCTTTTAGCTAGCTCTAATTTTGCCTCAGGAATGGCCCTGTCCATCATAAGTTAGCGCTGTTGAGCGTTAAGCAMAAATACAGCTCTATTTATTTCAGCCCATTCTGCTGCCATCTTTTACTCCAAAAGAAAACGAGGTTGCGATTTTCAAGTTTTCTCCCATTTCTGTTTCAAGCAATTCTGCCTTTCTCRTTGTCCACAATGCTTGCTCTCAAATCAGTGGTTGTGTTGATTTATTGACAAAGCACAGTTTACAGTAAAAGTCATCCCAGGGTAGCATTATCTGAAGCACGTGTACTGAGTGACTGAGTAGGAGTTGTCACAAAGGATTATTCAAGACCGTACTTTCCAAAACCAGCATACATCACGAAAAGACCAAACAGTCTAGCGAGATTTTTGTTCAGGATCCTCATCGGCTATCATCTAGGCGCAAAAGAATGAAGTGGGAAAGGTTTATGACATGCTGAAATCACTAGCATCCACTGTAAATTATTTTTTTTTCCCCGCACAGAATGGCTTCAGGATTAGCCAAGCACGAAGGTGAGGTTTACAATTGCTGTTTCCAACCTGTATTCAATCTGGGTCTGCCTTTCCGTACCTTTGCACAATTTTATTAGGCTCTCTTTGCTTGATTGTTGAAGCATCTAATACAGATTAGATCCGGCTTCTGCTTGACTCCAAACGGTCACACCAACTTTCACTCCAGAATTTTACTAAGTGTCAGATGTAAATGTAGTTCTTTTCAAATATTGGCATATATTTGTATTCCCTTTCAAATAGGGAAGTAGAGTTCCTTAACCCTTAGCAAATATACTTGCTTTTCTTTATTAAAAAAAAAAAATAAAAAGGCAGCAGCTTATACCTAATAACTGGAGTTTGCTCCTCACCTGCTTTCTGTCTCCCTTTTTAGCTTTACAAACCAAGTAACTTTTTTTTTTTTTTTCACTGTAGTGGAGTTATTTGTGCGGGATTTTAAACAAAAGCATTTGCAGCAACTAGATAAGCAAGTGTCTCATTGAGAAAGATGGAAGACTGATGGTAATTCCTCTGGCAGAATGCAATGGAAAAAAAGAGCTTTCATCTAGAAAATGACAAAGCCATTTCTAGTCCCTAGAAATGCACTCTATCTTTTGCTGAACAAATATGCTGCTAAAGGTGTTGGCCTGTAAACCAGACATAAAAGATGTTGCACTGGTATCAGAGTGAAATTATTAATTTGTGCTTGAAATAGATTATAATTATTAAATTGTTGGTATGGGGAGGGAGCCTTCCTAGAAACTCTCTCCCTAAAGATGTAGGCAGAGCACCAAGTAACTATATAATATAACGATTCTTTTCCAAAGAGACTATAAACTAAAGAGATAAAAGGTGGCCTAGGGAGGTGAAGTATCTTGGTCCAGCATTGATTAGGTTGGAGGCAGAACTAGAGATAAAACATAAATTTCCCYAACTCCCAGTCCGGTGACTTGGTGGCGTGAGCTGATGACGCAAGTCAGACASGAGACCACTTGAAATATCCTCTCTAGTGCTTCTGCAGCCTTCTCTTATGCATCTTTTTTTTCCCTCTAAAAATCTATCTGCTTTTTTGTTGGATGAGACTTTCCCACTGCCCTTCTCATAACACTTTTCTCTTTCTGTTATTTTTCCAGTTAAGCTACCTATTAAACAGAGCACTATATGCAGCCAGTTGGTGAGATTAGCTATCTACAGCTTTTTAAAAACGGTCTCCCCTCCCCCTTTCTCCTATCTTTTGCTCAAAAATATATAGTTGCTGCTATCTGATTCTGCCTGGCCTCTGGTCAACCTTTTGTGCAGGGCTGATTTAGATTTTCCAGCTCAGTCACAGCAGGGAAGATAAACCCTGAACCACATGATGATGTTGGCAGTGTCAGACAGTGGAAATGAAGTCTCCAGGGGATACCAATTGACATTTCAACACTTTGGCTGCCAAAGAACGGGCTTGTACCAAAAAAAAAAAAAAAAAAAAAAAAAGAAAAAAAAAGTTTCAAGACATTAAAAGTCTTGAAAGTTGAAAGCACAGTGGAAAAAAAGCAGCATGCATTTGTAACATGAAAGCGAGCATCTATTTTACTTTCAATGTGTTTTTACATGACAGATAGAGACTGACCTTAGATGCTTCTGGCCCTCCAAAAATACCCTTTAAGCTTCCAGGAGTAACAAGTAACCCAGCTGTACTTTAAGATGAGAGCACTTGTGTTTAAGGTGGAATCATGTTGGGTTTATTCCATCAGAAACTGTCGTAAGGCTCCCTCACAACTGTAACTCTTCTGCGAGTTTAATATCGCAGGAGGCCTAATTTTCCTTCTGCTTCACACCTGACTTGCACCGACAGTGCTGCACGGCCTCAGCTAATTCTAACCYGCAGCAGCAGCAAACAAGACTCTTCCTGGATGTTTTTTGACAGAAGCTCGTTCTCACCCAACTCTCCTGCATTTTAATTTTGCTTCAAGTTCTATTTTTTATAGAAAAAAAAAAAAAAAGAGTGTGAGAAAAAAGGAGAGCACATTCAAGGCGCCCGCCAGCCCCCGTTGGACTTCCCCCTCCTCCCCCGTCCTYGTCCCCTTTCTTCTCCCTCGTTCTTTTCTTCTCCCGTGACATTTCCTATGATGAGCAAGGGCGGGGGGAGAGCAGCGCTCGCCTCCCTTGTCAGCGTTGTTTTGGCAGCTCTGAAAGCCGGGTCTGGCTTTGCCATTTCCAAGGTCTCTTTCAGCGCCTAGCGCACAGCTGGCGCTTCAATCAGGAGCTCACACCGTGGAGAAGCTGGCAGCTGATCCCCAGCCGGCTTCGCGGGAGAGAGGCGCGCGGTGGAAACGCCCTCCTCCGTCCTGCCGCCGAGCAAGGCGGCTGCGCTCGGGAGCGCTTCCCTGCAGAAATATTGATAATGCGCCGTTCTCGTCGGGGGTGCGAGCGTTTGGGGGTCGAACGTCGCTGGCCCCGGCTCGTCGGGTTGAGGCGGCTTTAGCGAATTCGGTGACGGAAGGCTTTTCTTGTGCCGCCGCGGTTTACGGTTTCGTTAGGCTCGCTGTCGAGAACATTTTTTAATCACTTCTTGGAAGAAGTTGTGGGAATTGAAGTGTGTGAAGAGAGTTTGCAGACAGATGCACAAACCTGGTAGAACTGCCTGACTGAATCGTGCTATATAAGGGATGTTCACAGACCTGAAYGCTCTTGCCTTTGTTTTTATTAACTATGTTTCAGTGATCACAGGAATAATTGAGACCTCTTGATTCCTATTTATGCTCTTTACCTTTTTTGTACAGGAGTTGATGTGGTGAAAATTTAGTCACACAAACTTCCCGCTAGCTTAGGTGAGGAGCCCAGTCCCAAGCCTGGGAATATTGCAAAGATTTTTGCCCCAAGTCATCCTTTCAGAGGGCAAAAATCAGCTGTCACCCAGACCCGGGGGGCAGGACTGGACGGGCAGAGCTGGGGGTTAAGGCTCTCTGTGGACCAGTGCCCTTTGCAGGCCGTTCGGTTAGCACCGGGGAGGCTCTGAACGCCAGCAGGTCTGATGATGAGCAGATTTTCTAAGCTAGAGAGGACCTCTGTGGTACTGTCTGTCGGGTTAGTCTGCTCCTGCAGGAAGCATGTGATGCTGTAAGATGAGTGAGGGTCTTTACTTCCTATTAGCCTTGTTGAACTGGGATCTTAGCGCTCAAGCAAGAGAAGCAAGCTCAGCCCTGCTTTCCTCTTGCGCAGTGGGTTAAAGGAGCTTCWCGAAGCATCTTCCTTTCTTAATTTGCATGTACAATCTAAAGCAATGTGCTTATTGGCATGTTTGCTTTTAAAATGAGCACTCTCTAAAGTCAGATGCAACRTGTTAAAAATGTTCATAAAAGAAAAAAGTGTTTGCCCTCTTTTTATATGGGGCATAAATATGCCCTTTTACATTCCTCAGTTTAGGATAAAGGAAGGCAAAGACACTTGGGGCTCTTAGGGCGGTATAGAAGATACCGAAAAGAAAACATCCATCTGAGAAAAACTTAAAGCCCATTTAGTAATGAGTTTGGGAAATCTTGCTTTTTTATTTCAAACAGAATAGCTGTCAGATGGGCGTTTCTAGTAATACCTGAAATGAGTGAAATGCTCGGTATTTACAGGACATTGGTGAAGTGGCTTAGTATATTCGTRGGACGTTTCTTCTCTTTTTTATATTCTCTCCCTCTCTCCACTCCGTCTTTCCCCTGCCTGAAATGATGACCATGGCTGGTTTAGCAAGTTAAGATGTCATTGTGGGTTTCCTTTACTACAGAGGAGACATGCCACTGTCAGCCGTTGATCTAACAGCAGGCACGCCGGCCTGAGAGCGGAAAGCTGTTCAGAGCTGTCCTTGAGCTTTTCTCTTTCTCCGCCATCTCCATCGCCTCTTTGCAGTAATCCTATCTTATCTGGGRAATGGCTCCTTTTCTTATCTTGAAACCCAGATGCTCATCGTAAACAAATTGCTGTTCTCTTAGACAGTTCAGATTGTAAATTTTCCAAATATTAGTTCAGCCTTAGGTAAAGCACACTGCACGTGTTTTACAAAGGCTCTAGCCAACGTTTGTGGTGGTAAGACRCAGTATCACCATAGTGAGAGCTGGCCAGTCTGAGAATGCTTTCAATATAGCTAATGAATTGACATGCATAATTTTCCAAATACTTGACCTGAGGGGAGGCAGTTCCCATCTTTATTTTCTCTAATTTTATTTTAAACATAACAATTCACTCTGTGAATTCTGTCGTGTATTTAATGCTCACTGAAACGATACACTAACTAGATTGTAAACAGCTTGATATGTTTGTATGGAACAAATATTTGGGTTGTTAAACAGATTTGTGATGAATTATACTGAATTTACAGGACTAAAAGGTACARTTTTTCCAGTGCCATACCTACTGTTGACATTAACGAGAAGTTCTGACTGAGTAGGAATTGCAGATGCCGCATTCCCAGGCATTTTAAACGTCAGCTTTTAAATAGCCAGTGCCCCCAAACACCTCATCTTAAAAATARTAGTTTCCCTAAGAATTTAATTAGGTCATCTACAGGGGTTATCTCTGGCACTCCAAAATTAGCTTTGTTGCAGACACTTGGGAGGACAATTAGGGCCCATGTTATTAGCACTGAAGGTTAAAACTCCAGTACTGTCTTGTCTCAGGACATAATCTTTCATGCTTCACAGCTCTACTTTTCACAGTGAACTGCACTGGAAACGCTATGGGGGGAAGGGAAAAGGGCAGACCTGAAAGAGCTAAATAAATATCCAGTTTAAGGAAGTTCCTTCAGGCTTTTTATTCAATGACCCTAATAAATATGACTCAGGAGAAGAAACAAGGCTGCAGGGGATTGGAGAGCTATAATTAGATCCAATAAATTCCCTTAACTGAATTCCTAACATGATGTTTAAAGAACAGGTTATTTATATGATGTTGAAGCACACCCGTTTTTTGTGGGAGAGTATTAAATATAAACCGCGTTAAGAATTCTTATAGTAATCGGATACATTTCTTGGGATAAAATTCTGTTTCATTTTAGTTTTGGTAGGGAAATACCAAGCTTTGACAGCTGTACTGCTACTAAACTTAAAAGTCATGAAAATGAGTGTGTTCTCAGACGATAACTATGAAAAAGATTTTCACATCTCGTAATCCCCGGTTAAAAATGCACAATATATTTTTGCAGTTGTTGAACGTGGTCTGTTTCTGGATTCAACATACTATGTTATTTGTGGAGATTTTTGTTTCAGGGAGATAACTATTTCATAAACCTGCATTTTCCTGTAGTGAAGGAGGCTGTTGTGTCTTGCTTGCTGAGTATACACAGCCTTTTCTTACGAAGCCTCCTTCCCACATGCATTGTGCAATAACAAGTAAAATGACCCTCCAGGGTCATGGGATAACACTCATGGGTTGCTGCTTTCTCCCCCCCCCCCCCCCTTTTTTTTTTTTTTTAGTTAATGGCACCTGCTGTGAGGTTCTCAATATAAATAGAGAGTGCTTGCAGCAAATCACAGATGTTTTACGCACTGGAAAAATCGACAGGAAGCAATTATTACAGGAAAAGCAGAGCCAGTGGGGGATGGCAAAGGATGAGAGAAAGAGAAACTTTGCCTTACATTTTCTTGTCGTTTTCTTACTTAGAAGTGGCCTGGTACATTTGTCTGTCTTTTATTTTATTTTTTTTTTTTATTAATTAAAACCTTGCTTAACACATGCAGGATGACTTCACTGTCACCATATTCTCCTGTTTGGAGAACACCAAGTTTGGGCACCAAGCCAACTCACAGATTTCTTTTTTATTATTTCTTTTTTTCTTTCTTTTTTTTTTTTTGGTGGAGATGCAGGAAGGAAGCAATGCTGCTTTGGTTTTGTTTTTAATGGGTTAACAGCAACAAAAACAAGCAGTGGTACAACAAGAACTGTTTACATTTTCAGTTTCAGTTTGCTTTTAAAGCCCTCTTCGTGTAGTCATGTCCGATTCAGTTTTTTTTCTGCACAGAATGAAGAAAAAGTCGCAGGCCACAGAGATCTGCCTTGAGCAGCAACCAACACCTCCACTGAGCAAGAAGGGAGAAAGCTTTGTGAACTGCCCTTTCAGACCCTGTATTGCTTTTATTTTGTGTAAAACCTCTTCTTGTCCTCTCCCTGTGTCTCACAGTTCTTCCGTGCAAATTCAGTTTATTTCAGCTTTGTGGAGAGGGATATGAGTCACAGCCGCAAGACCGTTAGGAAGGGGAAAGAAAGTTTGAATGAAAAGAGAAGATCTGTCATTTGAAAAATGCTGCTTTTTATGTTATACCAAAAACCGCAGATATGTTCACAGGCCTTCCAATACTGTAAGACAACTTTTTGTCATTAGAGAATTTTTCCAATGGTGATAGGATCTTATTAGTTATATTAACTTTGCTTAAAGAGTGTCAGAATGTAAGAGATTTATTTTCAGTGAGGTATGAATGAGGCTGAATATTCATGAGTAGAAACCCAAATACCAGTTACTAAATTTTCCAGTTGCTTTGCTTTATTTTCTAAATGTTGCATTGTCTTTTTCAAAAGAATCGGGGTGTTATTTTTTGAATCTTTTTTGCGGGGAAGGGCTTCTCTTTTTTACAGCAGGATGCTGTATCTTGGTGATTGGGTTATGTACTGCATACACACAGTGTCTTAGCTCCCCGGCAGTATTGTCACGAGGTACCTGGGAAGGAAGGGTTATGAATCATGAGAACAGCAATTACTTGATGAATTGGTCTGGATGTCATTCCCTGCAATATCCTGGCTAAGACTCAAGATGACTGTTAAGTAGGGTTTTTACTAGGAACGACTCCATACAGCGTATCTGTGTGTGCTTAGAATGAGGGTAAGGTGTTGGTACAAACTTCAGAGGGGGTTAAGGATGCTGACATTARTTCATGATATATCAGGGTTAATAAAGAAAATGAGTCAGAAGCGTTCCGTCTCTAGGTCCAAAAGACAGAGAGACTGTTAGAAGATGAGTTTGCTTCAGTATTTTCCCTATCATATTTACCTTTATTCTTTCTCTGGCTGTATCACATTTCTGTGGTTAAGATTAAAAAATATTTTGTCGTGAGAAGGTCCTGAGGACGATATGTGCCTTACTCTTCTCCTGTCACTCCAGATACAAAGCCACGCTGTATGCTTGGTAGACAGGATCGATGCGTTTTGCCAGATAAAGAGCATCATGGCAGGATAGGGGTGAGAGGACTATGGGAGTCCAGCCCAGCGTCGTGACGCCTGCAGCTTTAAAGCTCACAAAGGGGAAACCAAGAGGACACAGAAGGAGCTAGGCCTCGTATGGGAAGGTCACCATTTGCTACAGAGCAAAAAGACCTCTTCAAGGTTGTCCATGGAATTCCTTTTGGTTTTATGAGAGTTAGTTTACAGAATTCTGGATCAAAAAGCCAATATAACRGAACACTTTAGATTTCTTTTGTATAAGAAAGTAAAAAAAGTATGGTGAATGAGCATGTATGAAGTGGGGATATGCTGCTTTCTGTTCTGTACAAAWCTACTGTGCAGATTTATGGTGTCCATCCCTTCACTAAAAGACAATCTTTGGCAAATTAACTCAGATGCTAGAATCACCTTAGTTTAGCATTACCAAGGGCCCTAGACTCATTTGCTCTTTTGAGAAATTTCTGGGCCCTAGGCAAACCTGAGAAACAGATTGAGGGAAGAGACCTTTTCTGAAGAGTAGATAAAAGTAAGGAATTCTCCTCTCCTTGCTTCTGATTGAGAAGCAGGATATGGAATAAATGTGCCACTGCCTTTTGATTTTTAATGTGGTTTCTTGAATGCAGTAAAACCTACTTAACCACTGAATTCAGTGAACTGCCCACTGGAAAACCTTGTGCTTGGGAATTGCAGCTTTTTGAGTTACTGTCTCCCTCAGGCTTTCTTAATCCCGATCATAACATCTACAGTGCTAGTTTCATTCAAGTCAGAACTTGGAGATTTCCTAGGGAAGGGAGCTGGAAAGCTGTGTAGAGCACTAGATAATGATCTTCTTAAGGCCAGTCTAATTGGCACATGCACTCTAGGGCTTAGCGGCAGCTGGTTGGTAGAACATGTGGCCCTTCTCTGGAGGGACAATTTGCAAGAGCGCATCTGCCTAATGACCACGTAAGGGTCTTCCCTAACCTATCAGGTGACATGTAGCTTCCCCATTCCAGTGCCAGCGCTGATCTGCCCTTCAAATCGTACATGTTAGCCTGTTCATTACCAACGCAGTTGCATACAGCATCTGTGGATATAACTTGCTACCCATGAGGAYTGCTGTAGCAAAGACAACTAAGTGGAGTAAATACTTACTGTTTATRAATACAGTATACTTCTCTCTCTAGTTTTAGTATTCTCTTAGCTTTTTCAGCAAAAGTAAATGCAACTTTATTTAAGATTCTGATGTCTGAAGAAATCAATACACGTATTTCTGCATTTAGAGCAAGTARTGAAAAGAAGGGCAAAAAGAAAAGGCAACTTACTTCAAATATTTGACATCACGGAGTTCAGCTATTTCATCTGAGCAGATAGTTTTAAAGAAAAATGAAAAAAGAAGCACCACAAACTTTGCTTTGATGAAATATTCCTCACAAAGCAAAATTACTTGATTGTTCCCATATTACAACCTGTTTATTCAAGAATACGCACCCAACCCAGTCAAAAGCCTTCCTGTCAAGGCTAAGCAAGTGGATAATAGCTATAGCCTTCTTATTAACATATATATAAATGTGCCATATACAGGTTAACTACTTAATCTGTGTAATTATGAAATAAAAATTCTTCAACCTTGTCAGTACTTACTACTTGAACAGTTAGACTGGTCTCAACTAAATACAAATGAGAAGTAATACCATTTTGAAAGAAGAGTCAGAAAAGGAATAGGTTTAAAATTTGTGTAGTTCTACTCCAGACTATTCTCCTCATATAATAATATGTACGTCTTAGCCTTCTCTTTTCACACAACTGCAAATCTTGGGTAGGGAGTGCATGAATTATTGTTTATCAGATATTTCCAGCAACGGGAATTATCAAATCATGTTTAGCCTGAGGCTGTAAAATTCTTCATTTCACAGTGGGATATTTATCTGTCCTCCTTTGATTAACGATCCTAATGGTCATTATTTGTATTTGTGCAAAATCTGAGACTGTGTGAATATTCTGGGATTTGGAGTTTTTTCTGTCACTCTTTTATATTTATCTTTTTGTGCAGTCTGAGTTGCTGATCTGTTTCAGTAATTTCACATAAGAATTTTAACATGCCTTTGGAAAAAATTCATTATTGATTTTTTTAAGTGAGAATGAATTGGTTTTGTATGCTAAAAAGTGACAGAGGTAGCTTGAGGAGTTATGTCTACATAGTTAAAGGCAGGCAGATGAGAACTCCCTCCAAGCCAGCTAAACCTGAACTTGGTCCAGACTAGAAGCTGTGTAACCACATTAGCATGGCACTGAGCCCAAGCTAATAAGCCCTACTAAGAGGCATTAAAGCAGTTGCACAACTTTTGGATAAGGCCTGGCTTGCCTCCAGCCAGCTTGGAGCATAAGCAGGATGAGCTCAGGTTTGTCAGGAAAAGACAGTGTAGACAGCGCCTCAGAGCCCCGAAACATGCAGGCTTAACCTGTACTCCAAACTTGTTGTGTAGCTTAGTGCAAGAAAGGAGTATAAATCTGGTGTGCATGAAAGCAGTAGATCTTAGGCAGTGATATTTTGGAAGTAAAGTAGTGGTTGTTTATTCATTCTACTTTCTATTCTTTCAGTTTGTGCCATTAACAGACCCGTTTGGAAGACTGCTTTGTAAACACCGCATGAAGGGAGGGTGCAAGGGGTATGCTCAAAAGACTTGACCAACAGTTATATCCCTAACTTTGCCCAAGTCTTTCATTTTTTTTTCTTTACATGGGGGGTGGGTGCCAGAATCCCTTCATTTAAATGCATCTATTYTTGTGGCTAGACCTGGGGATGAGCTTCTGTTAGCTTCCTAAAGCTGCTCTGCGCGCGCTTGCCTTTCTTCCTTGACTACTTCCCCCCGCCCCTTCTGGGTGGAGAGACCCAATTTCTTGAGGACTCCTCCTCTTTTGAAACTGTTGGTGTTGGAGCACTACTGGAGACCACAGAGTCATCAGAACTAGAAGTACTTATTATATCTTTATGAGATAAAGTCTTTCTAAGCTTTGTGTGTGTAGGAAGGCTGGAAGGAAAGATGATATACTTTGTTCAGTTGGCCAAAAAAAAAAAAAAAAAGGCTTTGAAGAAACCGATTCTCCAGAAAAGCATCAGTAGAGCAGAGAATYGGGTTCCCTTGTTTGTATGTCATCTAGTGTGACTTTTTGTAGAATTTAATTTAAGTTCTATTTGGTCTTCTATAAAGTGAATTCTTTAATAACTAGTTCTTGACTTAAATCACATTAACAATATACCCTAAAAGTATTCTACTGAGTATTCCCATTAAAAAAAAAAATAATATTTGACAGTTTCTCTATAGAGAGGAAGGAGCATTTGAAATAATGTTGGGTATTTTGCCAAGTCTGTCAAATGAGTAACACTTCCACTTTCTCAGCTCTGTCTCATTAAAATTGTATTCTAATTCTGTCTCAACTTGGTCTCTTTGCTTCATAAGTCATTGCCTGCTCATTACTTGTACTGTGAGAGATGAAATTTATTCAAACCTGATAGCAGGGATAAAGAATTGAAAGGCAGGCAGCTGGGAGAAATGAAATTAGCTTATTCTAATGCTTTTCTGACAGGATTTTTTTCATAGCYATGGGTTACTATAAGTGTCAGTTTGGATTTGTGGTACGGTCTTTGTTAGGTTTGTTTGTTTTCTTTCTTTCTTTTTTTAATACATACTATCTTAAATGCTAAAATATGCTTTCCTTTGTCACATCACTTGAAATAATATTCAATATCTGTGTTGATAATAAGGTCGCATATTACTTGCTACAACATTCTGTAATTATTTTATCACTATAGCTGTCCAACAAAGAATACAATTTTGCAGTTGTTTTAAAGTAGATTCTTCAGCGTAGTATTTAGATAAATTGGATACATTCAATAAGGTTTGGGCAAATGATATAAAATGCAATATAACTTACATGCAATTTAATGTGGAATACAGAGGGGAGCTGAGCTTTCTAACCCAAATATTCTATCTCAAGCTTTGAATGTCAAAAGAATACACTAAGGAATTTCTAATTTTGAATATAGGAGAGTATTAGAAGCAAATTGACTTAAAGCACAGCACTTTTTCCATTATAAAATTGAGTTGTTAAGGAATTATATGGTCTAATTACTGAACTTGGTATTTTTGACTACTTGGATTATGAACAGATATTGTCATTAACTAGCTAATTAAATTGACTGCAATAACAAGCAGTAATTTAGAAATATGTTCTAAATTAGTTTTTATATGAAAGCAAAGTCTTTGTTGATCTGTGCATGTGATTAATGTCAAGTGTCATGAATTAGCTCAGGGATCTCTGGTGGAGGAAGAGTGTTACAAAGAGAAGTATCTGTATTTGACAGAAACAGATGCAGTCAGAAGAGCAGTTTCTATTCAATTAAAAACTTGAACTGGAAAATGTTAATGAGCACGCATACATATATTTTCTTGGAGGATAACAGACAAAGCATCTCAGTACACAGAGAGAAAAATATATTTCTCTCTCAAAAGACAAAGCTTTCTTTTAGCTACAAAACAACTGATTCTCTTACCCCAAAATCTTCATGCTTAAATTACTTGAAATTTTGCTATTCAGAGAATGAAATATTGGGCTCCTGATCTTTGTATGCTTACATACTATAAACACTTTCAAGCAATCTGATTGTTAACATCTGAAGTGGCCTGTTAATTAAACATGGTGACTTAAAAGCTTTTAAGAACCTGAACATGAAAAAGCCCTATGTATTGCATTATACATTGAGGGTAAACTAACCATACGCCTAAGCAGACCAGATTTTGATCCAGATACACTGCAGAAAATACATGTTAATTGGACAAACTGATCAGTAAGAGGATTCTAGATTTTGTTCTCTCTTCCTGTGTAATAGTTGCATCATACTTTTCCAGTATTCCTTGTTTTCTGTTTGGCARTTGGATGCTTTGGATGAAGTAGTTTAATCTAGAATGTAAATGTAAAAGCATAAAAAATAAAGACATAGTTGTGGAAAGGAGAGCTGACTGTAAAAGCATAAAAAATAAAGACATAGTTGTGGAAAGGAGAGCTGACNNAAAAAAAAAAAAAAAAAAAAAAAAAAAAAAAAAAAAAAAAAAGTCCATATATACTAAATTACCCGAACTGATTTCTTAACAATATTTGATACTGGGTGAGATAATATGAGATGAATCTCAGAGCACTCATGGGCTTAACCTGCAGCAGTCCAAACCTCACTGCTCTCTAATCTCAGCTGGGGAAGGACAAAACATCATCTCAGATATCATTCCTCCAAATAGCAACAAAACTCTGTAGGGAAAAGCGGGAATGGTTGGGGCTAGATTTACTTTTTCTAGTTGTCTTCTATTTTTACACAAACAGAAATTAAGGTCTTTGGAAGCTTAAACTTTCTAGGGTTGATTAAGGTAAAGAGTGATAGCATAGAGTAAGCTTTCTCTTTCATAGCCCACCTTGAAATGGTTTTAACAGAAAATCATACTTCTAAAAAATCATTGTATATTGTGCAATTATGTGTGTTCACAATCATATAACATAAACTGGGCAGTGAATCAAAAAAAATCATTTTATTTATCTAATTTTCACTGGTAATAGAGAACTATTTTTTGACTGATAATAGAGAACTAGTTTTTGTGTTTATCTGATTTGAATCAAAATTCAGTAAGTAACTGATTGCTCAGTCTGATCACAAAAATATCAAAACCTGTATATCTGGCGTTCATTAAAATTGAAACTAAGCTTTCTGAAGAAATTAACCTCCTGACAAATATTTGAGTTCAACAAGATGTTTTGTTTCATCAGATGCAAACCTTATAGCCATGAGACTTTTATAGCTGTGGAGATAAATGGACTAAATGCCAGGAGCTCTAAGCGGTCTTGCCTAAGATGCTTGAAAGTCCATTAGCAAGTATTTTTTTAACGGGTATGAATCAACTTGTTGACACACAGTCTGTAAATGAAATAACTGTATTTAAGAAGGGAGTGATCCAGAAAATAATTACTCTCAAGAATGTGCAAAGCTTTAGAACAAATTCTGAAGGAAAGAATAATTGAAGGCACAAAGTTAAGTAGAAAGAGGAGGTAAATTCAGCATGAGATTTCAAAGGTACCTCCTGCCAGATTAACTAATATCTATCTAGAAAATCCTTTCTATTATCAAAAGATAGTCTTTCCTATCATTATTATTAGTTCAGCAAGTTGATGTAACCTTCCAACACAAGTAGTAGGAGCAAGCCTTCTAGATAAGTTGATAAATCTGTGGGAGAAACCAAGGAAAGGGAATATTTGCAATGGTAACATGCTAGACTTGATGACCCAAGAGGACATAACCCTGTCATATATGTTCCTAAGTAGAAAAATCTTTGAGAAACACTAAATAGAAGGTCTCAAA